>NW_006239028.1:1390096-1447086 GCF_000226075.1 Solanum tuberosum | reverse complement strand
CAAAATCTAATTTTAAAAATTGAAAGGCGGCGTTTTTGTTGGGGTTTTTTTTTTTTTTTTTTGATGGGTTACTCTACTCAAATTCTTAGTGCAGAGATAAGTAATAACTTCTTCAATTGACAAGTTGTCTCTCATCACGATTGATCTTATATGGATGCTGAAAGAAGTAAATGGCTAAATGGCATCTTGACACTTTCTTTGTATACCATGTGTTTTGTTAGGCGATGTTGAGTATGTAGGGTGCTGACTGACAGTAAAAAAGTTAGGCTGAATACATAGACACACACTTGAGCTTGTCCGAATTTTTCATTTAGCCATTTAAACTAAGCCTATGACCTATTAACACCTGACCTATATTCATAGAGATGTTGACCTTTGATGAAGATAAATTGATATACTGGCGTTTTCTTCCAACTCTGTATCCTAACTATGGACAAACTATCTCTAGACGGCCAAGTAAAAAGTAGTATTGATACTTAAATTGTGCCTATTAGGCACATGCTGCTGAGGTGGCATATAGCATGGGTATCTCATGTATTGAGCGTGTGAATATCAGAATATGTTGAAAATGAGATTGCATGTAACTTCTCTTCCTCATTTAATGGTTTCTCATCTCTCTTCTCTCTCAATGAAACAAGACCCATCTCTTTACATTTTCCCCTAAAACTCCACCAATGAACGACCACAACAACCCCCTTTTCCATGACAAAAACCAAAAACACTCATGCAAGCGATCTACTTCTTTAGATAAATATTGTCCATTGTTTCCATTGCAACACCCTGAAATGACGAAGTCAAATCAGCTACCACGAACCAGATTTTTTTTTTAATACATGGCTGAGTATTACAACAAAAAAAACACCTCAATTGACTTCAAAATTAGATTAGCTTAAATCTCAAGTTAGTGCACCAAAATGCAGCAAAAGAAATGAAAGAGTGTGCAAAGTGAAAGACAATCCAAGCTATGTAGCAATGACCATGAGAACTGTAGTGACGGACACAACACCTCATCGATCCCTCTCTCTAAACTCTTTAACAACCTATCAACATGTGAGTGATGGTTGATAAGAAAGAATTCATTGGTAACCATTAGGTCTTTCCAGGAAGTTCCTCTTTTCGTTGAAGGTTGGCCTTCTACAGCGATAATGGAGAAAAGATCGAGAGCAAAGATGGGAGGAAGATGAATGTTTGAGTGTTTTTTATTAGCTTTCGAATCTTAGTTTGGTTTCAATGGTGGAAAGAGTTGTTTTTCTGGGGGAGAAGAAGGAACGGCAGGAAGTTGAGTGCCACGTGTCTTTCTTTCATCAGCTTCTTTGCCAAGTCAGCTGCATGACTCACATCTCATATCCTTTACTGTTTCGGTTGCATGTCTAATATATACATTTTGAACATAAATTTGTTGTATAAACGTCATGAGCGTAGTTTAGGTAGCTAAATGAAAATTCGGACAAGTTCATGGTGTTTGTCTATGTATTCAACCAAAAAGTAAATATCTGTGAAGTTTAGGATAAGAAATATTTGGATATCGCATATGGATATTTAAGTAACTTGTTTTGGATGAAATATCTCCCTCCTTCCAATTTATCTTGCAATTTACCTAGTTTCATTGGAATGTTTTGATTGTAAGAACAAAATATCTGCAGGTCAGGGTACTTGAGGTGGCCCTTGTGAACAGATGGTCTAGGCAGGGGATGAAGCCAACCACTCACACACTTCTTCCTGATTGCCAGCAGTGTGTAAAAGACGATCCACTTTAGTTTTTTTTCTTTAGATGAAGAAGTGAGAAAAAGTCATCTCCTCCCCACCCCCACCCTCTCAAGGAAAAGAAAACAGCCCCACCATGAACAACAATTTTTGTTACAGACACAAATAATTATACAGGAATATTTCCATGGGTTTGCTTCTTGTGTCTGGAATCTAATAACAATGCTATATCAATCATTTCGTCATTTGTTTGACTGAATTATAGAAGAACTTTCCCTCTTGAACTGAGGATGTTTGTGCTTGAATCTGAAAGGCATAATACATAAATATACATTCAAACTTGGCCACAGTTGTCAAGTAAGCACTCCAACTTTGAGAGTGCACATCTAGACACCTCAACCTGGTCTCAGTTGACAACTGAACACTTCAACTCATCCCCACTATGTCTTGTGGACACGCAATGCTTACATGACACATAAATATTGGAGGTGTCTAGATGATCATTTTGTAAAATTGGAGTGTTTGCTTGATAGTTGCGGCCAAGTTAAATTGTCTATTTATGTATTATGCCAATCTGAATAGCTAATCGAAGAGATGATGACACAATCATTGGTTGTCAACGAGTTCATTCTGGTAGTAATAATTTGGTTGATTTAAACGCAACTGTCACTTTATTTCCAATTGTTGCAAGCCATTAGCCATATAGAATTGTGTTCTATGACTCTGGGCTAATCATAATGACATTCTCTTGTCAGATTGTCCAAATTGTTCTAAACTCCAACAACTTGATGGATAGAAAATTAATGGTGAAATCTTATGTGCACCTGTGAATTGGTATAAACACTCGATGCAGGTGATAAGTACCGCGTAACATTCAAGAGAGCCAAGACTAAAGTGACAACAAAGTTGCAAAAGTTATATATTTCATTAAAATTTGGAAGAAATTTTAATGGGCATCCCTTTGGAAGGGAAAGGAAGGGGATCCATGACAATTGGTTCATCATGATCTACCAAAGACCAGTTATATTTTGTCACAACATAATGAACAAATATAAGAATATTTAACTTTGCCAATTGGTACCCAGCACACAATCTTGGACCTCCTCCAAATGGTATAAATGCATATGGTTGAACAGGCTCTTCAAATCTACTTGGATCAAAATTTTGAGGCTCTTTAAAATACTCTGCACTATTATGTGTACCATATGTTGTCCACAATACCTGCATAAAACAACAAAAATTAACATCCTTTTTCGTACTGAGTCTGATATATCCCGTCTTGTTTGGGATTGAGGCATAGTAATTGTTGTTCTAGTGATCGTGAGTCGTAACAATAGTAACTTTATAGAATATTCTTACCTTCCAACCTTTTGGAATAGTGAATCCATCAAATTCAATGTCAGCAATTGCTTTTCTAAATGAACCAAATATAGGAGGAAAAAGCCTCATACTTTCCCTAGCAACTTGCCATGTATATTTCATTTTTTTTGTGTCTTCCAAAGTTAGTCCCTCATCTGGTCCTTTGTTGCTCATTATATTAGCATGTTCTGTCACAAGTCCAAAATTTTCACATTAGAAAATTTCGATATAATTATGAAAATAATAACTAGTTTCTGTACACGTACCTTGAAGGAGGAGAGAATAGCAAGTCGGATGTTGAGCTAACATCCTAAATGTCATAGCAATAGCAAAAGAAGTTGTATCATGTGCAGCAAACACTAACAAAACTACATTATCAACAACTTCATCTTCACTAACTTCACCACGAATCATTGCTTTCACTAATCGCGAAAGCAATGACTCATCTAATTTCCCTTCTTCATTTTGAACCCGCCCAAATTCAATCTCATTTCTCTTCTCCCTAATAACCTCAACAAGAAATTTTTGTACTTTCATCCTTGCACTTGTAGCCCTCGAAAATTTTGACCCTGGAAACTTAAAAGGAGGCGAAAAAGCCCCTTCCAAGACTCCTTCAAACATTTCAAGTAATCCTGGTTTCACCACGATCCCTAAAAAACACTCGAATACTATTTTAAACGTCAAAGATTTAGTAAGATGATAAAGCTTAATCGTCCGGTCTACTTGACCTTGACTAGTACAATTTATGTACAAATGTGATTGAATTGTGTTACAAATTTTGGGTACCATTGTATCTAGACTAGTAGATGTAAGACTAGATGAAATTATGCCACGTAGGAATCGATGTATATCACCTTTTTTCTCCATAATTGAATTTTTTCCCATAAGTTCAACTGATGAAGTAGGCCAAGAACTTATTACCAATTTGAATTCATTAGACATGAAGAACATATTGGCTTTTGCTCCACATACAACTACAGTTGGTTCACCCATAAGTCTTGTTTTGAATGTTTTTCCATATTTTTCGATACGCGGTTCGACGAATTCTTCGAATAATTTGTTCTTTTTTTGAGATTTGTAAAATTCTATGGTTTCACCTAGCCATGGTAGCCCCATTTCTCCTGGTGGAAGTGTTTTTTTGGTAATATGATTTTTGTGGACATTTTTGTAATATTGTTTTAAGAAAAGGGAAAAGAAAATTATGAAAAAGATTGATGATAATAATAAGGTGAAATTAGAAAGAGGAAAGTTCATATCTATAGCCATTAACAATGAAAGGGAAACTAAAACAAAGCTAATTTTGGGTTTGTTAATAATTAGCTTTTAAGAACTATATGCTAAATTTATAGTACTCATTTGCATGGGAAAGATTACTTGTTTTAGAATAAAATGAAACACTTTAAAAAGTCAAAAGGTATTTGGTCGATTGAAAAGTCAACCAATTATGCAAAACCTAGCTAATTAATCACTCCTTTAACAATATTCCGTCATTGATTTAATTTATATACACTGACAGTATATATTAACTTATCATATGTTGTTTTTCTTATTTTTTTTCAAATTACTACATCACAAACGATTTTTTGATAGTTATTCTTAAAGTGATATAATATTATATAGTGTCAAAATTACACTATTATTAGTATATAGACGTTAGATCTATATATAATCATCCTTTTTCTTCAGATTTAATTATCGTAGGTAATGCATGTGAGGTTGGCGGTCCAAAAGCTAAGTTCTTCACCCTAGAAATTGAAAACCTTTGAATCATCAACAATTCATCATAATATATCTGGAAGATTTATATGGAAAGAAAAAGAAAATAAAAACTTACCGGCCACCACGATTCTATTAATATTTGTTAATTGATTTTTGAAATATTTAATAACCTTAGTATCCCTAGATATCTGGTGTGTCTAATATTTTAATTAAATATGGTTTAATTAATAGCTTCTAGTTGACGTGAAACTTGCAGAAGCATCTTCTCCACTTTCATCGTGTTGAAAAAAATAAAAATAATCACCAAAGAATGTGGTGTAAATAAAATTTCGCATTCGAATCCTTGGTATGAAAAAAATCCTTAGTGAATTAATCTCCTTTAATACGAATATCGAACCTGATAAAGAAATCCTTAACAGAAAGCATTTCCCCCCGAATGAAACCCTATACGATGCAAGTTTGGAAATATATACGTCATACCGCACCTTATAGGAAAGGTAAATATAATAGTGAATAATGAATTGATTTGCGGATCAGGTTCGCACTATGATTAACAATTATAATAAAGATAATACCCTTTTTATTTTTGAACAAGGAGCAAGTGCATAAATGATATTTGGTATAAAGTAAAAGTGGTTCTCATGGACAAGCTGAAGGAACGAGACTGAAATAGTTCAGACATGTGAAGATGAAATGTAGGTGCTCTAATGAGGAGGTGTAAGAAGGCGAGAAATACAGGTAGATCAAAGAAAATATTGATAAAAGATTATTAAACAGAACCTAACATATCTATAGCTTATCGAAAACGTAGCCTAAATTTAATTCTCAAAATTTATACTCGAATGATTAAAGAGGAATCTCATCTATTCCGCCACGTTCTTAAAGTAGGCGGTATTAATTATTTGGCCAACAGATTCGTTTTGGGCGGTCATTTTAAACTTGAATCTTACTGCACCTACATGGCGTGGTTTTTAATTTATTCTGCTAACTCTGTTTAGTACAGAATATGCTGTAACCACAATTTAAAAAACCAAAATATGTTGTAAGAACCTAAATAGATATGTTAAACCTCTACCATATTTTCTTTAAAGATGAGTCAAGATATGTAATATTGGATAAGGAATTCTCTCTTTTTCAATTGAATTTGTCGTACCGAGTTTACCTAATATATTCGTCTATGTATCTTAAGTGATTTGTAAGTTATTGCACTGGGTAATTAAACTTATTACTCTTGTCTTCTTTTATTTGTCTAGTTTATATTTTGTAATCTCGATACACAAATATTATTTAAGTGTTTATTTTATTTAGAAATATCATTACATGTGATTGCTGATAGATTAGTCATCTTCGTGATGATCAGTATTAGTAGTTAGAAATAATATTGGGAATTAGATACTAATCATTTCTTGCTAATTAATTGCTGGTGGTTGTAAATTAGTATACTTTATATATATATTCTGTTTCCCTGTACAAACACAGTATCTTCAGAATCAAAGAAATTTTAAAAGGATACACTAAAATTTTGTTCTTGATACACTTGACCAGTAAAAGATTTTGTTTTTTAGACCATTTAATTTTGGATTTGTCAGCACCGGGCTTGCCTAGTGCAGGTTATCTTTCTTGTGTAGTTTGTCACCTACCCGCATAAAAGCGGGGGTTTATAAAAAGTAATGCACTATATGCTCCTTCCGTTTTGTTTTTCTTTTATTTGATTCAGTATATTAGAAATAGATATTTTTTTTGTTCATTTTAAAAATATCCAACAGTTAATTAGTTACTTTTTTTAAAAAAAAAATATCCTTATGAGTAACCATTTGACAAACCTATTGTTGTACTAGTAGTTAAATTAAAAAGTTTCAAAGGATAGTTAATAAGGATAATATATCAATAAAATAAGGGAAAAGGGTCAAAAATACCCCTCAACTTTGGTTTATAGTTTGACCTTACCCTTGCCGTTAAAATGAAGTTAATTTTACCCCTCCCGTTACTAATTTCACCAAAATTACCTCTCATTTGACGGAATCCCCAAAATTGACCCAAATTAAAAAAAAAAAACCCTATTCCCTATTTTTAACCCAATTCCCCGACCTGCCCCGACCCCTCTAGAGGATAACCCGGTTCACTAGCATCTTTGTAAAATTTAAATTTAATCAAAAAGAACATTGAAGTAGAACCATTTTGAGATAGCCACCATGGAGTATTAGTTAGAGCTGAAATATGTTGTAGCATCTATGTGAACTTTGCTTTCTGTGTGCCTGCTAGCTCCAGTGAGAAATCAAATTTGTTAACTCAAATGGTTGTCCCCTACAAATTGAGCAGTTTAGGAATTAAATAAGACAATTCAGAAAAGCACATTGCCTCTTTTCATCAACTAGATAAATTAATTAACTTGAATCCAAATAAACAAAAATATTTACGAATTTCACTACTTGAATTACAGAGTTACCACAGAAAGACCAATATGGATCAGAGTTATTTTCCAGAAGATCAACCAAAATGTACCAAATAATTCGTATGGACTCTAATAAGCCACCAAATTCCTCGTAAATAAACTCATACACCAAATGAAACTACGAGACCAAATTTTAGAGCTAAGACAGTTTTGTACAAAATCGTCAGCTAGAGGGGTCGGGGCATTGGGTTAAAAATAGAGAATAGGGCTTTTTTTTAAAATTCGGATAATTTGGGTCAATTTTGGGGATTCTATCAAATGAGGGGTAATTTTGATGAAATTAGTAACGGGAGGGGTAAAATTAACTTCATTTTAACGGCAAGGGTAAGGTCAAACTATAAACCAAAGTTGAGGGGTATTTTTGACCCTTTTCCCTTATTTTATTGATATATTATCCTTATTAACTATCCTTTGAAACTTTTTAATTTAACTACTAGTACAACAATAGGTTTGTCAAATGGTTACTCATAAGGATATTTTTTTTTTAAAAAAAGTAACTAATTAACTGTTGGATATTTTTAAAATGAACAAAAAAAATATCTATTTCTAATATACTGAATCAAATAAAAGAAAAACAAAACGGAAGGAGCATATAGTGCAT
Source organism: Solanum tuberosum (assembly GCF_000226075.1). Classification (NCBI taxonomy): domain Eukaryota; kingdom Viridiplantae; phylum Streptophyta; class Magnoliopsida; order Solanales; family Solanaceae; genus Solanum; species Solanum tuberosum. The sequence goes on along the minus strand of NW_006239028.1, from coordinate 1,439,251 downwards.
TACTTTTTATAAACCCCCGCTTTTATGCGGGTAGGTGACAAACTACACAAGAAAGATAACCTGCACTAGGCAAGCCCGGTGCTGACAAATCCAAAATTAAATGGTCTAAAAAACAAAATCTTTTACTGGTCAAGTGTATCAAGAACAAAATTTTAGTGTATCCTTTTAAAATTTCTTTGATTCTGAAGATACTGTGTTTGTACAGGGAAACAGAATATATATATAAAGTATACTAATTTACAACCACCAGCAATTAATTAGCAAGAAATGATTAGTATCTAATTCCCAATATTATTTCTAACTACTAATACTGATCATCACGAAGATGACTAATCTATCAGCAATCACATGTAATGATATTTCTAAATATATTAATTATATATGCATGATCTATTGGTCCATTTGTTATGATATATTTCTAGTTTACAATATACTACTATCCTTTCTATACCAAATAAATAAATAATTGCTCGAGTAGTAGACCACGAAGAAACTCTTAAAAGTTGTTACTTTATCTACCAAAAGGATATTGAATTGACCTTTCCCTAATTTCGATCCGAGAATATTACTGTTGATATTCTGACCAAAAAATTAGACATCTGATGCCCTCGATAGATCGTGTATACAAAATTCCAAGCATCTTCGAAAAGATAATAGTTGTGCACACTATTGGTGGAAAGGTATGAAGAGGGATGTCGCTGAGTATGTGGCTAAGTGCGTAGTGTACCAGGTGGTTAAGGCTGAGCACCAGAGACAATAATTTATGTAATGATATTCTAAAACATCAAGATGAAGAGCTAATATTGTATGGACCAATGATCCACGTATCAATACTTTAATTTAGTTGAGAAGTAATTTAATACTTAAAATCTTACTTCAAAATTATTGTTGTTGTTTTAATTTTGAGAATAAACTCCATCTACTACACTAGCTAGTTGGTACTGAGGATTATATATAGCCCCATTTACTTTTCTTCTGACTTACGTACCCTATAGTAGTAGCATTATAGACTTATAGTGCACCCCTATGAACCTTTTGCATTTGTGGACTTCACTCCCTCACACCAAACATTACATTTACTCAATAACGACAAATCTAGTGTAATCCCACGAGTGGAGTCTGAGGGGAATAAAGTGTAGGCAAACGATACTATTTCCGAGGGACCCTTAGTTCAAAGACATTGTAGCCTCTCCTCTTTTTTTTTACCACCAAAGAGTTTGAAATTGTAAGTTGTCCAAATGGAAAAGATAATCAAATGACATAAATGTAGAAGATCAGTTAAGCAACCACAAGGCCACAAAAGCAGAAGAGTGTAAATATGTATCATAGATGAGAAAACCTACCTCATTTGGTTATTTTTCAAAATGACAGCTCATGCCAATGAAAATGGTTCTTCTTATTTTAATTTTTGGTCTCATCTCTCTCTACATTTACTCCTAGAGGACATTGATGAGTACAGATAGATACCCATTACATAAATTAGTATTCAAAGGTGCATCCAATGGTATCACTCAACAGTCGATGAAATGAGTGAAAATCGCGAGAGATTAGAGTTCAAATCCCACCAGAAACAAAAAGCTAAGTGATTTCCTCTCATATGTCAAAACTCAAAACCTTGGTAGACAGAATTATCAAATATCTATGTTAAGTAAGAGATAACAAGTACTCGAAAGATTAGTTAAGGTACGCGTAAACTAGCTCAGTCACCCCTATTATCCAAAAAAATATAGTCAAAGTGACTTTAACACAGAGAACAGACATACACAACCTACCAATCCTCAAAGGAGGGACAATGCTTTTGCTGTCTCATTTATTGCTGCAATTCAATGTCCTGCCATCACCTACTTGTCTGTCAGGACCATTAAGGTTTCATATATTTTGTTTAATAGGTCATTAAGTTTCATATTTATGGCACCTCTAATCTTATTTAGTCATTGTTTTTTCAAGTATCTTTTTGTAATCTATCTCTATCATTGGACATAATCTTCTGTTAACAATCAAATCATAGTTAGGATGGCCTAGTTGAGTGTAATAAACTGGCATAATTCAAGAAAGGGTCCCTACCTGGATTCAGCTGGACCTTGCTGCTGTTTCTACAGTACTAAATTAAGAGGAAAGGGTCAGAAAATACCCTTCTACTTTCGTTTATTAGTTAAGTTTGTCCCTCGTTATACTACAGGGTCAATTTTACCCTTTCCGTTAGTAAACTTAACAAACATGCCCCTCAATTGGACAGATTCCCCAAGTCGACTAAAATTACACGATTTCCCTTAAATAACCTGGACCCCTCTTTTAACCCAACCCAACCCACCTAATTAATACCTCGTTGGCCCGATAGTATAACGATTAACGAGAGACAAATTTAACTCACAAATAAAAGTAGAGGAGTATTTTTTACCCAATGAAAGTAGGCTTATTATTGTTATAGTCCCAATCAAATAACATATGTGAAATTCTTTAGATGTCCAAATAGAGTCTTTAGAAAGAGCATAAATGCTTACTAGTTTCTTGGTTTAATGTGAATACAAATGAAATGAAATCTTTTACATCACTTTTCACAGTAGGGAGCAAATAAAAAAACCTTAGGAAATAAGATGCAGCAGCCATGAACTGACACTGACCTCTTACGAACCAAACATTCTCTGATGATCAATTCCTCTTGTAAGTCTGGTCTCCCTTCAAGGGTTTCTTCGTCCAAGACATATCTAGGATTTGAAGTTTATTGGTTCCTACGATGAGTACCTCAAGTTAATATAGATAATAATTACTGCTTTTACAGTCAAATATTTATAAATATTTAAAGTAGTTGATTTGTTAATACATATACATGGTATTGACAAAAGATTTACGTGAACCCATAACTTATAAGCTAGGTCCGCTTCTGTCTTCATCTGTTCCGTTTACCCAATGAATTAATTGAACAAAGTTTAACAGAGAAGAAAATAGTAATGTAGACATCCTGACCTCTCTCACCATTTTTCAAGTGACTGTTTAACCAACTAGCCTCTCTCATATAATTGGAAAAAAGTTAACCTGATTCCGTCTCTACAACATTCCAACCTGCAAAATTTAGAAATATAAAATGTACTCAAGAAACAGAATGATCCTACCCCCTACAAGAAGATGATTTTTTTTTTGCATTGTGCACGCTATAATTTACAATTAAGCAGATATAGCGCAATTAACTTGTGCAATAATCCAGGCAATCTAAGATAAACGAACTTTTCTGCCCGAAAGTGTTTATACAGGATTCAATAACTAGGGCCATGGAACATATTTTTAAATATTTTGTTAAGTTTAGAGCGATGGTCTTTCTCAACATTTTGTAACATGAATTGAAGTGACTTTAAATGCGCCTGCAACATACACAGCTAACCACAAACATCTTCATCTGTTTATATTAATTTCTGTATCTCATCACTCTTTATATACTGCTACTCACTTGTATCACTTCCCATCACTGAGTTCTCCATCTCTCCCTTCATTCGTTCTCTTTTATCTCTGTCAGTCTCCCTGAGAAGCAAACCATCATGGCGAAACAGAGAAGCAACCAGAGTTCTCGAATTCTGTGGGCCGCATTTGCTGCACTGCTCTTGCAGAATTTGGTCATTCCCGTCGTGTCTTTTGCTTCTTTTGAAGAACAGAAGAACTACTACACTCCTGATCCACATACCGGAAGTCCACCAACAGGTCTCCTTACCCTCTCTCTATATATATATATATATTTTGCTATTTGCACTTCAAAAAAACAACTTAAGTGGCCATTTTTATAGATTACCTTAACAATTTCCTAAGCATTGTATTTGCTAATATACGGAAAGCACTATAGATTATAAAATCGTAAAGTATCAAAGACCTTGCCACCTTATATTGGTGTTCCTGTTGTTTTTTATAAATTTTGGAGGCAGCATTCACCCCCACATTATTTGTTAGGTTGGTTTCATAATGGGGTTGTTCAGTACAAACACCTTTCATTTTGCTAGTTACTAGTTTTCGCCTTTAGGTGGAAGCATTTAGTCCTAGACTATTTGGAAAGTGTCTCAAGTTATACTGACTTCACTCTTACAATTCATTATGTGGATAACAGGTTCAAGCACACCACCTTATCATGCAACTCCATCTCATGGCAGCAAACCACCAGCAAACTGTGGTAACCCTCCAAAAGGAGGGCAGCATCATGACCCTACCCCAGCTTCTCCTTCAGGTGGCTACTATCCCCACCCTCCAAGTACACCTACACCTACACCTAGTACCCCCTCCACACCCACTATTGTAACCCCACCAACTACTCCTATCATTGACCCTGGCACTCCAAGCACTCCTGCTACCCCAACACCATCACCTCCTTTTACATGCGAGTAAGTTTACAGCTTTTTTTTTTCTTTTTTCTGTAAGTACGAGTAATTTTACTAACATCGTCAACTTTATAACCTGTTTGGCCAACCTTTCTAAATCTGCTTATTTTAAAAAGTACTTTTGCAGAGTAGTAGTTTGCGTTTGGAAAATCAATTTGAGAAGTACTTTTGCAATATTAGAGTAGTAGTGTGTGCTTGGCCAATGTTCAAAAGTGTTTTTGGGGAAAAAACTATTTTTTTTAGCTTCTGAAAAACAGTGTTTGGTACTACTCAAAAGCACTTATTTTTTCCTAAAAGCTTGGCTAAACACGTCAACTTTCTAAATATAACCACTTTTGGCTTCCCAGAAGAGCTTGGTCAAAAAGGCTATTAGTTTGCATTCTTAACTTCAATATGCAGCGTCTTATAACACGTCATGATATGATTGCAGTTACTGGAGGACTCACCCGGGACTGATATGGGGTTTGTTTGGTTGGTGGGGAACTGTTGGTGGTGCATTTGGCGTGGCTAGTGCTCCAGGGCTCGGCTCAAACATGAACTTGTTGCAAGCACTTTCAAACCAACATACCGATGGACTTGGGCAACTCTACAGGGAAGGCACAGCTTCTTTGCTGAACTCCATGGTTAGCAAGAGGTTCAGTTACAGCACCACACAAGTCAAGAACAATTTTGCTACAGCACTCAGTTCAGACGAGGCTGCAGCATCTCAGGCTCAGTTGTTCAAGTTAGCCAACGAGGGTCAGCTCAAGCCCAGAGCTTGAAAAGTCATTTTCACAATTATCGTCAATATCTTGTTATTTCTAGTTCTTTATGATATTCAGTGTGTTTACTTTAGGATTAAGGATTAATGTTTTTCCGCTTGTCGTTATCAAAATTAATGTTTTTTCTGTTTGCTTTTGAATCTTACAAAATCAAGAGGATACCAACCTTCATTGTTTAATCAGTTATCAGTAAAACATTTCTTGTTGTATTACAAGTGTGAATGACTGTTCCCAATTTCAGATTATTCTTTTTTTTTTCTTCTTTAAGGTAAAGAAGGTATCTTTCCAAATAAAAATAAAGTGCTCTACTTTTGTTTATAAAACAAACTAACCTCAGTAATCAAGAACAAAAAGAGAAACACACACCCATTGTCCTACCTCCTTATTAGTTGAAATGCAACAGATGTGTCAAGGCTAATTGAGCTTCTTCAACAAACTTTACCGCAGCTTCAATTTCTCATGAGGGTGTTGATGACAAAGTGTGATTATTATTCAGCGCTGAGCAATTGATCTGAAAATAAAAGAAGGCATTCTTGTAAAGTATGAACACCATTCAATACAGAAAACATGACATGTTTATGAAGAAGTTCATGCCAAACATCAATGCTGCACCATACACTTAGCAGCTTCCCTGTCATGGATAATATCAGTGAGTTGACATAACTAAAACAAAATTGTTCCATCCATACAACTATTTGGAAAGTAGAAGGAAAGCACAATTACAAATACAGCTAGGAAAACATTGGTCTTATCAATCTTGATTCAGGCAATGCAGATAACAGGACTCATCAGCTGATATGTCCAGTTTGTTCTATTTCATTACTTTTTATATGGCAATATATTTTTATTAAATTGTGTGAACATCTCATCCAAAAATTTAAACTATTAGAGAGTGCAAATGGAAATCACTTTCGATAAAAAGTGATAATGAAACTCAAAGTCAAGACCTCTACTTTTCTACATGCTCCAATAACATACTATATTGTATGACTGCCTCATCTAAAAGTTATATTGTTAGAGATAATACACTTTTATTTAAATTAATAATCATGTCTTTAACACTCTCATTTCTTCCAAGAGATTCTTTCCTTCTTAACTGGAGAGATGTTCAGGTAGATAAGACATAGAAACAAATATCATAAAAGATATCTATATAATATAAAACACTATAATAAAATATTCCATTAATTGACTGATGGGCATCACAATTTTCATGTTGTCTGTATTTGATAGTTAGACATCATTTCCTATTGAACCTCCTGATAAAACAATATACCAGCTAAGATGCAAGGAAATACGTGCACCAGAGCCTTCAGGTGAAACAATTAATGCATCAGCCATCTTAGAGTAATTTAATGAATGGATTCAAAATTAACTCCATTTGATACAATGAGCTGCATCTTTCACTATTGGACCCATAAAACTGCAGTTAATGGCTAAAATACACTAGAGGTAACAGGTTTGAGCTTACAGCAGCAATACAAATAATACAACATGAAGAAACACATATCTAACTACAGCAGAAGTAACAGGTCCGTAACTACGCTCAACAATAAAATAAATATAACATGAAAGAAAAGCATATCCCGCTCAGAATTTCGTGTATACTGACAAGATTGCTAAATTAAAGACTTGTAACTGATTTCTCTTATCAGAATCTCTTCGACAAAACATACTAAAGATTTTCTTCTAGGATGTCACATTCCATGTATGTTTACTAATGATTACCCAAGAAAATCCCCTTTAGATAAGCTGTTAAAACTCGTTGAGAAACCCCAGATAGAGTTAAGAAATAAAAATTATTTGAGATAGGAGAATAACAGACATGCTCTCCCACTATCCTCTATAAAGTTACATTTCAGATTTCAGAGAAATCTAACAATTTGAACTACCAAAGTTCCTGAAAAGTCATTGGTCTGCATCTATCTAGTCAATGAGGAGTATTTACACGAAAAGTTCCCTCATAAGTCATAACGGACTTGCACGATAAATTAATACATCTACAAGCATGTGTATCTCCCAAAAGAACAAGGAATGGAAATTATTGATAAAGAATGCATATTAACTTCATATTACTTTTCGAATGTAAACTTCATAGTTAGGATGTTAATTTTGTTTGTTCAAGTGCATCTATGGCTTAAAACAGAATAATAAAATAAAATGTAAAGGTTCTGAAGGAACAACATATTCAGTAGTGTACCTACAGAAGAAAAAAAAAGACAGCTCAATGACAGAGAGGTGGATGGTTTTGGTTATGCACAGCTGGGCAATAAGCAGTAACACTGTCAGACCTTTGGCTCACAGCATAGTATGCTTTAAAAGAGCAGGTGTATTTATGTACCACCACAATGAATGCAAACCAACCCAACAGCATATCTTCACAGCACAAATTAGATGCATCATAGTAAAAAAATACTAAATGGAGTCTTGGTATGCACCTGAGTTACTTCTCCCTGCTTCAGACTGGCTCAAGTTGTTGGATTATCACTAAGCCAGAAAGGAGAACACAAATAAACTGAACTCACACCAAATTTGGTTGGTGTAAATATTCTTTAACCATTAAAGGTTTATGAATGTCTTAACACAGATATCTATCTTTAAATAGCACAAGTTTTCTTTGACAATGCAATGCAAGTATATACTCTTTACAATAACTTATGAATGTTCTACGAACTCTCTAGCTGACAATTCATAACAATTCTTCATCTGAGTGAAGATCTTCAGCATAAAAGTTGTGTTCCCATCAGAATTTAGGCACAAGTAGTGGATGCATGCTTGCATCTTAAAGAAGCACATATTAAGAGAACTTATATTTTCTAGCTTACAAGGAGTAGGATGCTTGAGTTGATTTGAAATATCCCACACATGACAGATAAAGAGAGAGAGAATATAAAATAGTATTAAGATGCTTCGAGTGCTGGCGCATAGCTAGAGAAGCTGTTGTCAGAGTTACTTCCCTATAACCTCACATCAGTAATACAAAGGATGTCTCCTTGAGGGAAATTGCAAGACTGACCAGAAACTGTCCATAGATATACTCTGTAGAAAGAGACAATTAAAGGGAAGCAGATGAAAATTACAAAGAGTATAATGAGAGTCACATGCAACAAACAATATTTGATATGCATCACGGTTGCAGAGCTTTTACCCCATTAATTTCCAAGTGCTGACCCTATCGGCTTGTATGAAGGGAATCCAACCATTCCAAGTGAACTTTGTACCTTAGCACTAGCCTGAATAACTAGGAAAATCTATTGTAGTAATGTTACAACTTAGATATCTGGACTGTTACACAACTCTTGAGAGCTCACTCTGATAAATAGTTGACGTAGTCTCTTTACCTTATTGAAGGATCATACATTGTACAGATTTCCTTTTTTCATGGAAACCATCACATAACCTGATCCCCTCCCTCAACATGAGCAAATCATATATCCTACTCATGCTGAAGGATCCTCAAAACTCAATCACTCATAAAGCTTATACAAGTTCAGTGAATCCGATATCAGTTGAAGCTAATACAACAAAATTCCCCACATGAGTGAATCCAATATCTATAACAAAATTCTCCACAATTGGTTATTTTATCCAGAATCCTATCTTCCAGCTTTTTTTTTTTCCATAACCGTGGTGTTCGGACCAGCTCGACATGATATGTTGGAATTCAAAAATATTAAGTTTACACACCGACAAAATCTAATTCTAATAGATAACTAAATAGTCTTTGTTTTTCCACCATAATGCACTAGAGCAAGAATTGAATCATAAGATGATCATGAATTAATGGTGTCACCAGTAGCCTAGGAAGGTAAGATAATGCAAATGTCTCAGAGTCATTAGGTCTGGAAGACGCACCCAATTGATACCGTTGGATTATACATCTACCAGATGAACTTCACTTCATTACTTCCAACAGATGAAGTTCATTCTCATACAAAATTCTCACTCAATTTCTTCTTGAGACTACATTATTATAATTTATACAGGAAAGAATTTTAAAGACACATGAAAAAGGTAGTAGCAATAAACAATCACCCATGCTGAAGCATAATTAACACAGGAATTAGAATAACAGAGATAGATAGTTTGATTTCATTTTTCCAATCTCTTCAAGAACAGAAAGGTTGTGTTTCCTTTAATGTTGAGATAACAAGAAATTATAGGAACTTACACTTGAAAAGTTCCATCCCTAAGCACAAGAAAATAGACCTAGTTTCAATTACTTTCCTCTCAAAAAAGAATGCAGACCTAGTTCCTAAGTGTGCACTATACATTCTTTTCTGGATATAAAAAAAGGACAATCCAAATGATAACAGTAGACAGCCCTTTTCACATGTAGGAAGTTTGAATGCTGATACAATATTTTTCATCACAATGTGACCACAGTTATTCCCACTTGGACTTCAACCTCGTGAAATAACATACACAACAGTATTGAGATCTGTTGTCACCCAGTCCAAAGCCATGGCAACGATATTCCATCCTTGATGACTCAAGGAAGATTACACAGCATAAGAATCTGATCAGCTCATATGAGTTTCAAACCAGTTAAAGATTTGCTCAGACTGCAAACTGGTCATTTCATGATAAGCAAACGCAAGGTTCATTTCTTCTTGAATGTGATTTGCTATGGACTTGTCTGGGAGAATAATCCCACTCTCCTTGAGAGCTGCCTTCCATTGTATTGCACGCCCGTCATTTCTCATGAAACCTTTTGTATCAACAAAATCCTTTTCCTGGAACAGACTATACAACTTCACAGAGGTAGCTAGATCAAGACCGGGAATCCTATCAGATAATAGATTTGGTGACAATGTAAATTCCATGCATTTGACCTCTGCAACATCAATGCCTTTACCCTGCAGGAGTGTCAAGTATCTGGCTATTCTCACACTTCTCCTTTTATCTTTGGGCATGTGCACAAAAAGGGTAGGAGGATAACTCTTCGAAATGTCCATTCGATCAAACAATCCCTCAGCAATCATTATTGTTATGCTACTGAATCTTAAATCAGTTGCAAGGACTGAAACAAAATATCCACCAGACGAAGCACCCAAAGCTACAATAGGCAAGCTTTGAACCTTTTGTTTAACAACCCACCATTCGATAATATCTTTAACAATCACCCTTTCCTCTTCCATCGACCAGCACCTCCCAGCACTAGACACCGCAAGAACTGCAAATCTCCTAGCTAAGGCATGAAGAACGATAAGCCTTTCTTCAGGTAAACCCACACAATTTGGGCACTTAGGTGATCTGTCCCAAAAGTTCGCTGCTTTACCATTACAACCATGTGCCAGAAAAAGAATTGCCTTGGGTGAGTCCGGTATTTGCCATATTAAATCTGTTCCATTTCTGAACTCCACAGTCGGGTCTAACTTAACCGAAAAGCTAAAACTACTCAAATTTTCCTTAATTAAACCAGACAATGAATCAGATTTTTCTCCAGTTTCCCTACAGAAAACCCAAACTAGAACACAAATCAAAACAAAAAACATAGTAATAACAGGCATTCGTATACATTGGCCATTATTTCGTAGCTTCAGCATCCTGTTTTCGCGTTTGAACATTCCTAGAAAACAATCAATACAATAGGATCATTACTCTATAACAGCAGTGCACATTTTAAAAATAGGCCAAAATTACAGTTTTGAGTACACAAGAGAACAATAATCCCAATAAAAAAACCCTAAAAATTTTACAGCATAATTTCCTCGATTCAGGTTTTCTGTTCAATTAAATAGAATCATATGCTAAATATACGATTTAATTCAAGTTATAACATCTTTTATTGAAATACAGAGGATCAAAAATACTTTAAAAAAAGCCCAACAACTACGATTATGAACACCAAATTACAACGTGAATCAATACTATGAAGCGAGTTATTGCAAATTACCTTAAGGCGTTTGCCTTTTGATGTCTCAAAACACCTAATAGATCAAAATCAATTGTATTCCAGGAGGTTTTAGTGCTTTGACTGTTCATATCAGTGATGATGAAGAAGGAAGAGGGAAGAAAGATTAATTGCACGCGCTACGATGCGAGTACGGGTGCATTTCGCCAACTACAGTTTCGGGTTTGGGCTCGGGTCATATTTTATGGATTAGACCTTGGGCCCAAATATATAAAAAATCTTAAAGAACTTAATGGGGTAGCCACTTTCTCCATCCTTCTATTTGTTGTAGGGAAAATTAAGGAGAATAACCCTTTGTTATTAAACTAACCCTTTAGTTTAACTATCAATTTCTTACTTGATTTAGCATTCCAAGGCTATAAAACTAGTAATTTTATAATTTCTCTTTATTATCACTATTCAACGTTTCTTTATTAACATAAGTATGACGTTCTCTTATGTTGATCCCAATAGTAACGTTACGAAACAATGCTCATTGATTTTGAAAGAGACACCTAAGGATACTATATGTCGATGTGAAAAGATTTAAAAGATAGGGGTGTGCACTATTCGGATTAAACCGAATAACCAAATCAAATCAAACCGAATTTTTATTTGGATTGGTTTTTTGGTTTTTCGAATTGGTTTTGGATTAATAAATTCCTTTGTTTGGTTTGGTTTCAGGTTTTAAAATATAAGAATCGAAAAAAACCAAATTATATATATATATAATATTAAGGTTTAGAATTAAGTTGGAGTTAACCACTTTTGTCCCTTTTTGGTTATTGCATTTCATGATGATTACGTTTATATTTTATGTTTGAGTTACATCTATAATAGGTATACTTATAAGTGTTGTGTTTTAAGTTTTACTTATGATTTATATTAGAAAGTATACTTGAGGGATTAAATATTATTACTTTGGTTATGTTATTAATTATTGACATAACCGAATAACCAAACCGAAAAAAGCCGAACCGAATAGAGAAAAACCAAATCAAACCAAATTTACTTTGAATCGGATTGGATTACACTTTTACAAAACCAAAAACCAAAAAATCCAAACCGAATAGTGTAAAACCAAACCGAAAAATCGAATGCACACCCTACTTAAAGATTATAAATTTTGGTGGTACGTAGATGAGAGTTGGCAAGGGCATGTCGGTGTAAAAGCTAAGGTGTAGCCTGTATGCAAGTGACTTAAATTAAGGAAGACAAAACACAGAAATTTGGTTTGTTGGTGTATATTAGGAGGTCAATTAAGTCACTTCAGAAGTTTCTCAACAGGTATATTACGTGCTCAACATTATATATACATTTTATATGTTTGATATTAATCATATAATAATGAGTTCAACCATATTATATTGTGGACTTCATAACTGACTTCCTTCTTCACTGTTCTTAATTGGCTACTCTATATTTTAGTGTGCCCATAAATTAAGCAAGTGGTTGAGTTACCATATTTTAAAAGAAATATATGTAATTTCTTTCATATTCTACAAATTCGGTCATAGTATAAACCACAAATGGTATTAGGATATCGATTAATTCAAATTCATGCGAAAGACTCGTTTAAAAAGAAAGTGCTTTCTAACAAAATTATTCCATATTTAAGGCTCGAATTCAAAACTTCTAATCAAAGATCGATCAAAATACTCAATCTATCCTATCGCACCTCTTATTGGTCGTACGTAAATTATTGGAGTGACACATAAATTGGTTTTGTGGATATCATAGGTAGTAGTGGGTCAGATAAGAAGTCCTTAGAACATGCATTGCTACATCATGCACAACCTTTTGGTTTCACTTTCACATCATATTCATACATGTTAAAATAGTTCCCTTACAACATTGGGCATGATCAAACGGACCCCAACCATGTGGATTTGTGCTTTGTTTGGCTGTAGCCATGTTACCCAACTTCCCATTTCATTCATTAATTTCACTTTTTGACTTATATTACTTCATGTCTCCATACATATATGACCTCAACTCCCACTTTGTCCTCTCTACACCCTTAGTAACGTCGTGGTAAAGTAATAAATATTTTTTTATTCTTGATCGAAAATTTTTAATTTAAAACTTTGGGTAGGAAATTGTCTTTGATAAGAAATATTTTACACCCGGACCCCCGATCCAAGTGAGACTTTCCTCCAGCGCAAATTTGAATTAATCCGAATCTAAATGAAGTATCGGACACCAAGTAAAAAAAATTTAAAAAAATCTTTTTTTGAAGATGCAAAGAATTTCCATTTCCTCTTTGTGCAGACGGCCTAGTCGTCATATCTTGGTGGGAAAAAAATCGTCTATTTTCCAATACTCTTAAGTGTATTTATATGCTATAAATAAGATGTAGGGAGAGGAGAAACGATAAGTTAATCGAGAGCGATGATTTGAAGCTTATGAATTCAAGTTTTAAGATTTTCAAAGTTAATTATCGGAGTTGATATTAATAATTTGTATATATACTAAAAAAATGAATTTCCTCAGATAAATATAGTATTTGAACTAAAATTACTGAGTTTGATCGTATTCATACTTATTTTAAATTTCGCCTCAAGACTACTTGAATGAACACGATCCAATAACAATATTTGAACATTAAAAAATGAATAATGAATTAATTTGGAATGATTGGAGTACTTATTTGTATCGTTTTTCTTACACGGTCATAATCGTCAAGAATTCGATCATGTCAAAATGGAAAATGATAGTAACATACTATTCCTAGAGATGATTTTTGTATAGTACTAATAATAATACTATATTGGATTGTTTAGCTACCTTTTGACTCATTGGTGAAAATGGTGAGCCAAAATTGAGTAAATTTTCTGATGAATTAAGCAAGCGTAGGCCATATTAATCATAAATACTGTTTAAACGTCAATTCTTGTCTATCCTTATCTTCATTGTCGTATCATATCCTTCGTCTCAATTTGTTTATTTTACCTTTTTTTTAATTTGTTTAAAAATTAAAATAAATAAACAAATTAAAACGAAGGAAATATTTATGTAGGCATTTGTCCAAAGAAACAAAAAAAAAATCAGTAATTTTTTTAAGGAGTTTGTATTTAGTTATTGTTTTTGCAAATACAGTATTATTTTAATTGTTGAAAGTCAAAACAGGATTTTGAATGTTTTCTTAATTCTAAATACAATTTCAAGTTCTATATTGAAATTGTCATGACATAATGCTAGTTTTCAAATAAATTTGGTAAAAGTTTGACAAGTAAGATTATGATCCATTATTTAGCCCATTTTGATCCAACTCATCTCAATCTAATAATCTTTGAACGAATTAATGAACCACTTATTTATTAACTCATTCATAGTGAGTTTCAAAAACTCATCCACTCTAGCCGATGTTTTTTTTTTTTGGTTACTTCAAAAGTAGTTGCTTCAGCTTCAACTATTTGAATTTTCAATATTCTTTTTTATTTCTCATCAAACAAAGAGCATCTTCTCACTTCAAAAACAAGGGCTATTGCGACGTTTCCAATTTATAATGAAGAAATGATAGTAGCTCTATGTTTTATAGGCTTCATACGTAATACAACGATTTGAACCGTCACAATGAACTATAACGGTGTTGTGTGAAAATAACGTAATCTTATCAAATCACAAAGCGTATCACGACGATTTTTCAGAAATCATTGTAATATATATTGAAAATCCTAATATCATTGCTATTAATTACTCAAACAAGCATGAACCACTATGGATGTGAGCCATTCAAAAACTTAAAAGGTCAAGACTATCTTCCAAAAGTGTCCTAACTTATTGTGGATGAGACATTGTTAATTTTCTATTCTACATGCGTAGTACTAAAAAATGTACTAGCTAGTAGCCAAAACATATAGTAGCACAAAAGGCAAATAGCAAATTGTAGATAAACTTTCCTTTTTCTATTTCACCTTTATAAGCAATAAGAACTCTCTATCCTCTTTTTTATTTATTTTTGGTCTTAAGCTTTGTGTCCCTTTTTTTGTGGGAAACAAAAACAGGCAATAGCATCTAAACAAGATGGTCCATCACACACACACACACACACAGTAGAGTAAGAAGAAGGAGAATAATAGAGCAATAAATCCAAACAACGTAACATCCTTTTTATCCAATAACGCGTACCATTCACCTTTTCCAACGCACAATTCACTCTGCTTTCACATGTCAATGTTTCGATTATGATTCCGTCGTCTCCTTCCTAAATAAGTGATATTTTTAGCATGGACATGCTTTTTGACAGTGACGTAGCCACCTATAGCCCATGATGATCAATCAGACACCCTTCGTCGATAAATTGTACTAGGTTAAAATTTCTGACTTCGTCACTATTTTAAGAAATTACCTATTCATAAATGATGGACTACAGCTGATGTAAGAAGTGTTGCTTAATTATTACATGAAACTTAACCGCGCATACTAATTCAAAAATTTTGAAGTAGTGGAAAGTGTAACTCTATCTAAAAGATGTTTATAGTGGCAAAAGTCAAAAAAGGAGAAAAGTTTATCAGATGGACAGCAAAAGAAAAGCCTGAAATTATGTTAATTACTAATTATTAGTAGTAAAACCCACTAAGTTAAGCAAAACTAGCACTTAAAAGTTATAACATTTCTTTTAATGTCAACAGTACATGCAGGAGACAAGAGTAATTAGCCACAATTTTCCTCCTCTTTTTATTTTTCATTCTGAAGATATAAATAAAGGAGCAAGAACAAGGATTGTGTACTTTATAGTTGCAATGGATATAATTAAATTATAAGGAGCAAGAACAAGAACAAGGATTGTGTACTTTATAGTTGCAACGGAAACTGTTGATCGATCTTATTAATAAAGAATCAACCCAAACTCTACTTCGAATCACTAGAAAATAAACAATTTTTCCAAAAACTAGATGTGTTTTTGTTTTTCTTTTGTGTTGGGAGAAATCTATTTTTCACGCTCTCTCTTTCTCTGCAGAAAGATCATTGTTCCTTAGCTGCTACACTTGTTTTTCAAATCCTCTAGGAAACCTCCTCCTATTTTATCTCATCTTAATGGTCGGCTCAATCCACATAAGTGATTCGCAACGCCAAATTAATTATCCAACATATAGCTACATGAGTTCAATTGTCAATATATATCACCTTTGCGATATATGAGATGGTGGTTCAATTTTTGAGCGAAAACGATAATTAAAATAGAACGGAGAGAGTATTAAAACTAACGCAGAAAGAGAATACATTGAAAACAGAACTAAATATAAAAACTTATTCAGAGCGTTTCATGTCATGTCACGTAACTAAACTAACATTTCTTAGATTGAAATGCAAATTACAAAGCTTAAAAACAGCATATGAGTTGAAATTCTTCAGATTTCGATTTGTTATCGGGAATTGTAATATTTCCCCTTCTATTTCAGCAAATATTAATGACTTGTCTGTTCCATAAACATGCTCTTTAATCTACTCTTTATATTACTAATTACTTATTCATTTTTTAATTGACACACCTATTAAAAAAATATTTTTTGACATAGTGAGTTTATCATTTTACCCCTATTAATTATGAAGTGGATGAATTAAAAACTTAAGGTTTTCAAGAAGTTTCATTTTTTTCAAAGTAATTAATTGAGGGTATAATAGGTAAAAAAATTGTTTTTTCTTGATTTGTCAAATTAACAAGTAATTAGGGACAATTAAAAAAAAAAAGTGGACAAGTAATTAGGAACAAGGGGAGTACTAAATTAACGGCTAATTCCATTCAGTTAATTATTTGTATATGTGTCAAAATTTGATTGGTTTAATTACTGTTTGCTTAGAGGAAAGCTGGTACCGTCGGGTATTTGTCGACAAATGGCAGACGAGAGAGGAAAAAATTACTGGCATTGTTATTTGTCGGTGATTTGAAGGGCAAATTCGTAAAGTGACAGAAAGATCTAAAGGGCAAAAAAGGAATAAAGAATAATTTATCTCCTGTACGTAGTAGAATTTTTGTAGCTGCTCTGTAGTCCATCTAATTTCCCTTAAGCATTTAACGCGGCTATCAGTTTTGGCTTTTCGGCTTTGTCGTCCCCACTTTCATCTCTACACAGCCAAAAGAGTGTGATCTATAGTGAAACTAAATATAGAAACTGAACAATCTTCATTATTAAGCTCCTGAAGATTTCAACGAGCTATTAGATTCTGTTCGAAGGTAAATTTTCTGCTTCAATTCAATGTTCTTTCGATTATCACACTGATACGATTGAAACTATAAGTTTTTGATTTATTAGGATCTATAAAACTGATACTAACTAGTTTGCAATTGACGTTCGTAGTTTTTGTGGCTTTTGGATCATTTTTTCGGATCAATCACTGATTTGAACAATTATTCGAATTTTTTTGATATTGAATTGGCGAGAATGTTGTTGATGAATGATTTATGGAGTAAGAGTTACTTAGCGTTCAATTTGAAATTTCTCCATACCTGGGATTGAGTCAGTGATTTTCGCTGTTTCGAATTGTTTGTGTGCGGGCTAACGATGTGTATTTGCTGAAGCAGAGGATGAGTATGAGTGCGGAATGAATGAGCACTCGAGGAAGCGGATCTGAAGCTGGAACCGAGAAGAAATGAGATTATTTGTTTGGAAGAAGAAGAGGAAACTGAAGTTCAGTATTGATTAGATGATGAAGTTTTACATATCGGCGACGGGGATTAAAAAACTGACTATATCGAGTTCCGCCGCTGTTTCGAGCGGCAGAGGTGGCGTAGGATTGCCGATTGGTATGAAAGGGAAAGGATTACCGCCGGTGACTCGCCGGATATCTCACCGGACGTTGTTATTGCCGGCCGTTTTGGTTCTCGGTTTACTTTTAACCTTACTGTTTTTCAGAATTACCTTTATCATGCTCGAATCTGCCGCTTTTTGCTCTTCCCCTATCGGTAAACTTTTTTCTGATTGTATCTAAAAAAAAATTGTTTTTCATTTTTTTGGTCTTTTTATTGGTTGATAATATTAATCTTTTTATTGGTTATTGTTTTTAAATTACAGGTTGTCTAGGATGGAGAATTTTCGGCGGGAGTGACTCAACTCGGGTAAATCATTTTTCATCTTTTTAATAAATTAACGCAAATTTTACTCATTGACATATATCCTTGTGGTGATTAAATATTCAAAACATTAGGTGTAACAATTTTTTTCTTTTTTCTTTTTACCATTTTGCAATCTATCCACGTGGGAGCACCTTCACAATTTGGACCAAAATTGTTTTTTACCTTTTTATTACAGTTAAAATTGTACCCACACTTTGGAATATAAGTTTTTTACTCATCCATATTGACGGAAAAATTCAACCATCAAAAAGTAAATTTTTGTCTTCATTTTATTTTCATCATAGGTACATTAAGGTATTTGGTCATGAAATATTTTCACTTTTTTTTTAAATTGAACTCTAAAAAATACATTTGATCATAAAATTTTAAAATTTAACTTAAAATTGATTTTCCAAATTACTCTAAAAAAAAGTAAAAATAACTCTAATTTGAAAAGAAAAACTACTTTTCTTTAAATTTCACAATAAAAAATGGTCAAACGCTTAGAATTAAGAAAGTTTCAATATGATAACCACTTAGATTCTCAAAATTGCATAGGATGAATATTTGTATATTACTTTTTTTTTGGGTTGGATTCCGCCCAGATAAGACTTGTTCAATCTATTTTCAAAGCTTAATTTGAGATTTCTAGTTAGTAATGATGAAATTTTATCCATTTCATCGCAACATATGGTCGCTTCCTATAAACCCATACTTTTCTAGGATATTAGTGAATCGTAGTAGCTGCTGCCTTGGTTATTTCAGGCAAAAAAATTTAAATAAGAAACCAGGTACTTTCCCCATACCTACTAAATATATTACGTACAACTCAAGCATATTCTCTACTTATAGTTCCAAGGGTAACGCATTAAAGGAATTGTCGGTAATTGACATCCACTTGTTGGTTTTTGTATACATGGTCACTAGTAAACCACAATATGATTCGTATGTAATACTATCATTCTGACTAGGACTAAGTAATGTTGTTTTCATTTCCATTCTAGACTTTACTAGTCCCACTTGTTATATATTATTTTTAATACTAGAGCTAGACCATAATGTAGCAAAGATAATAAAGTGGTACACATTACTTCCGTATAAGTCAAAATTGCTCTTGGAAAAATGGGACTTTCATCTGGATATTTGCCCACTTGACTTTATTATTTAAGAGATTGGTTGGCCTTTATTATATATCGTTGCATGTCCACATCGATAATATTGAGTATTGATAGACTTAGACGAACAATAACTATACATGATATGTATACATTATTAGTATTACTTAACAACGATTAATTAATACACTAAAAGAGCCACCCAAAAGCCAATGAATCAGTCAGATAATTTGTTCATTGGGAGCTCTATGTTAATTTTATACAAATACCTCTCAATTTTTGCAAAGACATATATATTTCGAGACGAGGTTAATGGGTGCTCGAATACCCGGCGAATTCCATGTGGGTCCGCCCTTGACGGAAGATTTTTTTTTAAAATTTGTGGTCTAAAATAAACATAGATGTAAATATCATACATGGTTTAAGTTTTTCCTAATATGAAGTTTTGATTAACAGATTCTCAGTATTTATTGTTACTATTTCTGATGCTAACTTTTCTTCCTTTTTAACCATACGGTGAAAAAGCTCAGAGAAGAGTTGATGCGGGCATTGTTGGAGGCAACAAATGATGGTGACAATGGAATAGAGAGGAGCTCAACTTCATTACCATCCTCATTCAATGATCTTGTGAAGGACATGACTTCAAATGGACAAGACATCAAGGCTTTCGCTTTCAAAACTAAAGCTATGGTAACAAGCAACCCCTTTACTTCACTGTACTGTGCTTTTCATTTTATCATTCTTGCAGAGATCTTCACACAAATAGTCTGACTGTTTATTTTTTTTTATTTAGTATACAATAATTATACACAATCAATCATACACGCCAGCTATTTAGGTTCTCTTATTTATGAGTTGCAGTTATATTATAAATTATCATATACCTAACTTGTCTTTTAGTTTCTACTATTATTTAGCTGAGAATAATTTTTTCAAATTTTATCACTTCCTCTTTGGTTTGAGAATCTTGAATTAGAAAAAGCACAACTAGGCCACTTAGTCACATGAATAATCAGACAGCTGGTCTGTGATGCTCCATCACTCAAGCATTGGTGCGTATTTCTGTTTTGGAATGCGTAATGGACCCACTTGTTGGTGCTCCGTGTAAAAGAAATTATTTTACCTACCTATAATAAGTGGGAATGTCAATCATTTATTGCAAATGCTCAGTAGTTATAACTTTGTAAGACAGCTATATTAAGCAATTAAATTATTTCTAACAGTAATGTAAAATTCTCAAATTACTAACAGGAGTAGATATTATCTTTCAAGCCACGAAAAGTAAGCAGATTATTATGAGATTGAAAGAAGATTAACATTAGAATCTCTTAGTCATGACTAGGCAATACCTAAGGCGGTGTTTTAATGGTCAATGAAATGGGAGGAGAACCATGATGTTTCAGGTTTAAATCCTAGTGAAAGGCAAAAAATACTACTCCGAGTTCTTCCTATTGGCCTATGTTTTGATGGAATAGTTGAGGTGTGTGTAAGCTAGCACAAGCACCTTCATAAAATATTTTTATGGTTACACAATGAAGACGCTGCTTATTTTCTTTTATGTAGTGATTTGTTCTTTTACTATAGCTAGTTCTATTTGTCTAAAGAATTTTAAAAGTTGATTAGATTCTGCAACGAAAATATTTCACATAGATGAGAACTTCACACATAGATACTGCTTTCCACCATCCTGGAAGGGGAATTTAACTTCACATAGATACTGCTTTCCATCTTCAATTAAAGCCAAATTTCAAGATTTCATTGTTTATGTAGATTCAGCTACATGTTACCACAGTAACTTAATTTAATCAAATTACATATATTCAAGGCCTGGTTACCCCGAGTATATATCTTGAAGCTGAATTTGAAATGAGAATTCCAAGGCTTTCTTTACCTGTGAAAGAATAGGAATCTTTCTAGAAGATTGCCGGCTGTTTGGACCCAAAACTGTCTGAGCCTGTTTTTTTGTAATGGATTAAGTATATTGAACCAGAAATAGAGTCAATTTCTGATGGACAGATGGAGTCCGCACCATGATGCCTTGCAAGCAATATTCACTGATTTATAGGACTAATAGAGGAAATCAAAGAGACGAATTTGTCATCAACCTGAAATCAAATTGCGTTTAGGCTCCTCTCTAATACCATTTGAACGATTCCATTATTTTAAGATGTTAGAAAAACTCCATTCTGGTGCTGCAGTTGCAGTATCGAAACTTATTTCTAACAGCATAATACCAAGGGAAACCTACACCATATGATCATCAGCCATAACATACCAACCTGAGGGAGGATCTCCAAAATTCCCTGCATGGCATAGTCTCATGTGCCAACAGGGCATGTTTGTCGACAGTTAGATTGCATATTTTTGGTTTCAATATCAGGTGTACATTTCAAGAATTACTCTATACTGAACTTTAAAGTGACATTTTGGAAATAACAGTAAGTTTATTAACTTTAAGTGACATGACTTCTTTTTTTAACTCCTTGCATATTTATTGACTACAGAGTACATCTGTTTTATTGTTATTAACTTTTGAATTAAGTTTATGGTTCTTTCCTTTGTTTAGATAATGAAGATGGAGCAAATGGTAGAATCAGCAAGGCAAAGTGAGTCTATTTTTTGGCACTTAGCTTCTCACGGTGTACCAAAGGGCATACATTGCCTATCCCTCAAGTTAGCTGAAGAATATGCTGAAAATGCTGCTGCACGTTCTCGCTTGCCTTCACCCCAATATATTTCCCACCTCATTGACCCTTCCTTCCATCATGTAGTTCTTTTAACGGACAATGTCATTGCTGCATCTGTTGTAGTTTCCTCGACCATTAAAAGCTCAAGTATCCCAGAAAGATTGGTGTTTCATATAGTTACTGATAAGAAGACATACACTGCAATGCATGCATGGTTTGCTGTAAACTCTGTTAATTCGGCTTTCCTGGAAGTAAGAGGATTGCATCAGTATGATTGGTCTCATGAGGTGAATATTGGGATTAAGGAGATGATAGAGATTCATCGATTGATCTGTAGCCACAAGCTTGACAGCATGAAAATGGAAAATATTCCAAACAAGTATGAACATGAAAAAGATTTGCAGCATCTACGGCCTAGCTGTACATCCCTCTTGAATCATCTGCGCATCTATATCCCCGAGGTAATAACTTTATTTAACATTGTTTTCACTGACAAAAGGATGATCTTGAGCATGGACATTTAATGAATAATTGATTTTTTTATATAATTTCATGGGTTCACAGCTTTTCCCAGACCTGAACAAGATTGTATTTTTGGACGATGATACTGTAGTACAGCATGATTTATCGTCTCTGTGGGAACTTGATCTCAATGGGAAAGTTGTTGGTGCAGCTTTTGACTCGAGCTGTGGAGATGACTGTTGCCCTGGAAGAAAGTACAAGGATTACTTTAATTTTACGAGTCCTATTATATCATCTAAGTTGGATTATGATCGTTGCGGATGGCTTTATGGAATGAATGTCTTTGATCTCCAGGCTTGGAGGAAGACTAACATCACTGCAACTTACCATCACTGGCTTAAACTTGTAAGTATAGTTCAACCAGAATTAGTTATAGATCAAAACTATAAACTGCATTGTTATTCGTTCTAAATGCCTATTTGTTACTTGATCTCATCAATAGTCGAGCAATGCTTTATGCGTAGCTGCTGCTGCAGAATATATCAAGTTGAGCATTCTTTCCTCTGATGCCCCAACATTTCAGTATTACACCCTAGCATGCTCCATTTTAGTCCCACCATATTAAGAAAGAGTTGTCATAGCTGGTCAGTGAGATGACAGTTCAGAAATAAATGATTGATACGCTCAGGCTTGTCTCCACATAGATAACATCTAGAGCACAACTGGAATCCTCTTTTGTGGAATCCTGCATAATGTTTCAAGTTGCGCATTTTGTGGCTATTATCATGTGAAATTACACGATTGTTAGCTTAAATCTTTTCAGACAGGTTTTCATGCTATTGGAAACATTTATCAATAAGGTGTTAGCTTTTCTTCTCAAACAAAAGAGGAACAATCGATCTAATGGAATTCTAGCTCTTTTTGTCGTTCTTATTTGTTTAAGTAGCTTCTTTCAATGTCTGCAGAATGCCCCGACATTGACCTCTCTTAATTCTATCTTACAGAACCTGAACTCTGGTTTTGAATTGTGGAATCCTGGAGCACTTCCACCTTCTCTAATTGCTTTTGAGGGTCATGTGCACCGGATTGATCCTTCATGGCACATTGCTGGTTTAGGTTATCGATCCATTATTAATGTTACACAATCTGTACTGGAAGATGGAGCAGTTGTACATTTCAGTGGACCAGCCAAGCCATGGCTTGAGATTGGGGCCCCTGAGATACGAAGCTTGTGGAGCCGCCATGTAAATATGTCAAATGAATTCATTAGGAAATGTGGAATCATGGAGTGAACAATTAAGGGGACAAAGTCTCACTCTCAACGTGAAATGTATCAGAATTTATCATCGATATATATTCTGAGTTGGAGGGAAGAAGGTACAGCCTTCAGTCTCCAATCAGACCACACAGTAGTCTCCCTGTATAGACGAGAAGCTAGCATGCCATATACCACTCAGACTAGATAATGTTTGACAACCTTCGAGATGCAATAGGTTTATATAGGTATAGGTATTGTAAAAGTATTTTTCCACGTACGTTTCCTTAAATATATATATAACAATATCTTAGTTCTACTCTTTGAAAACTCTATTCTTCTCTATATTGAGGTCATATGTAGCTTAATTTCATCTATGATAGAAAGTAATCTTAAATAATGACACCATGGGCAGATGATCGTCAACAACTCAAGACAGGAAGTGTTTCTAACGAAGGTCAAGTGAAATCTGATAGTGGCTATATATTCCTTGTCAATATCTTGTATGTTTATAGGAACTTATTCCGAAATTTCTACTAGTTCTTCTTGTAGGATGAACTAAATCAATGCTCTAAAGATTTGCAGAATACTGTTTTTTTTTTGTTTTGATTTGGGGGATGACATTCACTGACTTATATATCTGCTGTTTGTATATCCTTCTAGTGAGTGAAACAACGCGTAATGAGACTTAGGAGCTGCAGAATAACCAAACAAACAGATCAAAGTTCCCTAAATATTTATCCAAGATATTTCATAGTTCTTCAAGAATTTCTGAAGAATATTTCAAACATATGCAACTTTACTTATTCCTACTACTTTTATGAAGTAACAAACACACTGTAAAGTTTTCAAAAGCTTTAATAAGTATGTCAATTATTCTCATAAATGTTTCAACATCATTCTTATTTTCTAAACATTATATTCTTTGATATAAAGATAAATAAATTAACAAAATAGCTTGCTAAAGATTATTGTATAGTTCAATAGTTTTTTTATTTATAGAAGCCTGTAAAAGTATATAGAAGTAGTCATAATATAACAAACAAGATTTTTCATTCCTTAATTAACAGAATACTGAATAATATTGCTTGAAAATAAACAGTTTAAATCTCAGTGGCAATAATTATGATTGATTTACAACACTATAGGTTAAAAATTGTAGTACACATTTCTGAAGATGAAGGAAGAGCTTTGACCCCAAATTTCAGAAAACCTGCTCCATGATTATCAGCTGCAGAGATAACACCAGCCAAGACAAAAAATGGGGAAATAATCAGTTAAAGATTATTGAAGTAATTAAGCACTACTAAAAATCAGTATTCAGTAGCTATTTCCACAAATATTTTGATTGAATCGGTGAGAAAATAAAAAACACTAGTGTTTTCAAAAGAAAAAAATTAGGAAGTTCCATAGTATTTCAGTGACAATCTGTTTCCCCATCATGTGTTTTCACAATGAACTGGTTTGGTGGGAAAATCATAATTTATAACACAAATTTTTGATTGATTCGCAATGAAAAAAGTATTTATTTCTAGTAGTGAAGTTACTTGTATCTTGCATACGTACAAGTGCTCAACTTCAACATTGTTTCTAAAGTAAAAGCTAAGAGGATGGTATGTTGTTGGCTAGCTATACATGAGAGATACAAGCTTCTCAATTTTTTGCAAACTTCATAAAACTTTCCACCATAGCTAGATCTAGAATTTTATGCGAGTGAATTTGATCCAAAATCTATAGTCAAACGCTAGCTAAGGTAATGGATTTTGGATCACAATGTTCTAGATAAGATTCTTTGTCTATTAAGTGAATTTCTTAACACAAATACGAAATTCACGCTCTTCTAATTGTGTTCTGGCAAACCCCCATCAGTTCATCTTCCCCTGACCATAGCCTTAGTTCTTCTAGATTAGACAAAGTTTCTTGTCTTTCTTTAAGATTTGGACAATCTCTTTAGTTACAACACATATAAATGAAGACAAAAAGTAAGAAAGTCTTGAGCCTTGGACACAAAACATTAAGACAATGGGTGGAGCGACTGAAAATATTTACAAGTAATCTTTTGTTGTTGCACCTCTATGACAAAAGAAGTTCCGCTCCGCCCACCCGTCGAGTCAATGCTAAAGGTTCACTAGACTTGAAGTACACTCATTTATAATTAGTTATTGGTATGAAAAACGTAAAAAGTAGTAACCAACGTTTATTGAAAATAACAACTATAAAGATTTGACACCAAAAGTGGTTAGTGGTGACTATTGAACAAATTTTTTTGGCTTGAGTTAGGTTAAAAACACAGAATGAATCACCGTCTTCAAATAAAGTATTTTCTAGTATAGCACCATGAATGATGCATACTATGTTGTTTATTGGGTTCTCGACAAATCATTCAATACATTTTAGGTAAACTTTTAAACAGAAATATATGATTTGAGCCAAAATTATTAGATTCTACCAATTCCTTGGGCAAAGTTGTAGCTTTGACCCTGGTTTTGGTAAGTAGACCAAAAACAATTCTATATACCTAAAATGAAGTTCCAGATTCTTTGGACTATCAAAGCTACAATGGGATTAGTTTATCCCAGCTGTGACAAAGCCTCCACAAGGTAGGTGCAAATTCATAACTAATTGAAGTTTCAGAGTAAATAGTCAAAAACATATTTGAACTATCATTTTTTCGTGAGTTTCACATCCTAATCTGACTAAAAGGTAAAGATTCTATTTTTTTCTACCCTCAATAGAGAGCTTCCACCCGTTTTGCTCTCTTGATAACTCAACTCTCAACCTTAAGATTAGAAATATGGAGTGCTCAGTGCTCACACTTTAGAATTGAAAGTAAGTAATGTTTACCATCTGAACAACTCCCTCTTGTCGGGAGGTAAACGCTCACACCTTCCTCCATAACAAGTTTTTGTTTCATGGTATAAAATCTCAATCCACACTTAAAACCATAATAAGTTTTAGTAAAATTTATCACTCATGTGAGTCTAACTAATGATTATAAATAAATTGCAAAATTATAGTTAAGAAGGAAGAGAAGCATACACAAGCTGGAGAGGAGTTTGGTCACCATCGTCGCGACGAGAGTAATGGGGATTTGGTTCCAGGAGATTTACAGGCAGGAAGTTATTGCGAGCATCTTCATAATTTGGCTGATGATGGTATTGATCAGATCCTCCTCCTCCACCTCCGCCGCCTCCAGGCATCAAGTTCATTTGCTCTTGTGCTCTCTCTACCTCTGCTATCTGCTACATATGTACATTTCAAGGATTAATTTTTAAGTTAAAACAAGAATTACCTTATTGATTAAGGAGGCGTTTGATCATGAAATTTTTTCACTTTTTCGGAGTTGAACTCTGGAAAAGCACGTTTTGTCATAGTTGAAATCCAGAATTTGAAAAACAACGAAAATGTGTTTCCACTATTCACTCCAAATTACTCACAGAAAGAAGAAAACAACTTTAATTTGAATTCATGGTCAAACACAATTCCAATTTTTAAATATTATTTTCCATTTTAAAGACAAACTATTTTTTTTAATTTAAATTTCACAATGTAACATGGTCAAACGTCCATACTAGTAGAGTCCTATCATAAGGAGTGCGTATATAAAAGGAATTCGGAGCCAAAAGGGCAACTTTTTTCTTTCAAAAAACTAAAACGGCACATCAAAAAAAAATTAACCAAAAGGGCAAAATCGCTCCGTCAGGAACAATTTATTATTATTTATGATATATAATTCAATTTTCCTCATGCTTCAACAATTTTATTGAGTATACTGTCCGTCTTGTTTATCATTTTTATATTATTAATAATTAACAATAGTCATGAATATAATAGCACTAGGCATGAAAAACGCTGCCCCTGCAGCAGCGATGTGTAAGGAAAAAAAAATTCTGACTTAAAATCACTGCCACAGCAGCGATTTTTAATAAATAAAAAAAAAAAAAATTACAAAATCGCGATTTTGAATAAAAAAAATTCAAAATCGTTGCTAGGTCAGCGATTTTTAATAAAAAAGAAAAAAGAAAAAAGTTTTTAGACAAAATCGCTGCCAGAGCAGTGATTTTTCGTCATTGTGTCAGAGGGAAATCGCTTCGTTAGGAGCGATTTTGCCCTTTTGGCTCCGGACTTTATATAAAAGCATAGAGAAAAGAATAGGACCTTTGCTCGTAGATACATGTTGGCGTTCTGCAGCTCAATCTCCTGTCAAGTGATAAGATTAGTTCATGAAAATAAAATTTGGATAAGTTAATTAATGATCTATTTATTTATTAGCTCAATTTATCTTGACTCATCTAAACGTTAGGTTGATTTAAGTATGCCGTCTATATTCTGCATTTTCAAGGGTGTGGTTTACTACTGGTCAATGAAATGGATTTTGAGTTCATGATGTCTCACGGAATACAGTCGAGACAAAACTACTAGATAACCTATTGCTTGTAAAATTAGTTAAAGTGCGCGCAAGCTGGCCTGAACACCATAGTTATAAAAAAAAAGTATGTAGTCTTTATGGACCCATTAGAAAACTTGTCAAAGTATGTAAATAAGGAAAGCACATAAATTAGCAGTTTTACCCTCTTTTGCATGAGCTCTATTTCAGAGAAAAGCAATTCATTCTGGAAAATGAAAAAATAAATATGTCAGTTTTTTGCCTTGTAATAATAATAAAAAAATTGAAATTAGCCAACAAAAAGTTGAATTATTTACCTTCTTGGAACGGACTCTACCAATGGCCTTTTCAAGTTTCCCTTCCAAATTCTTGAGGTCCCTAGGGCTTAAACTGCTCAAAGCCTCTCCAACTATTTGCCTAAACAAAACAAAAAAAAAAATCATAATTAGTCATCATCATTATTTATTACTACTCCAACTTTTGTCACTATCAGAAAATCGCTAATTTTCAATGTTCCATTTTGTTAAATTCCAACAAAAAAAAATTCATTGAAAATTAGCGATTTTCTGATAGTGAACAATGATTTATATTAGAGAAGTCCGATTTAGACTCACCTGTTATAAGTCTGGATATCTCGGATTTGTCGTCGCAGTTTGGATGCTTCTTGCTGGTAGTACTGAGGAATATACAAAAGTTGTTCAATTCAATTAATTTTATGATGATCAGAAAATATCTAGTTCTCTGTACAATTGGTACTAAAACAAAATGTAAGTGTAACGGTTCAAGTCAACTAGTAAAGTATTGTGTGTTTTTAGTTAAGACTTTTGGACCTCACCATTTTGTCTAAGGTTTAAATGAAAAGACGTCTCAACAGTTGAGTTTAGCGAATACCCTTTTGAGTTCAACAATTAGTAATTATTTGTAGGTTGTAACACTCCCCTCCCCATCCTCCCTAGAGCCGTCAAAATGGGCTTAGCCCATGGGGCCGGCCCAACCCTACCCGTTATTGGACAAGGGTTGGGATAGAATTTTTCAAGCCTATTTAAAACTAGGGCTTATAAGCCCGGCCCATATAAACCCTTGGCCCTTGAGGCTTGATCGGGGCTGGGTCGGGGTTGGCCCATGGGCCAAAACTTTTTATGTAAGAGTAATTTACAATAATCTTACTAGTATATAATCTAATTATTTGAATACACGCTATATTGTAATATTATAAATCTTCGTACCCAGATAGTATCTCGAAATATATGGACTCAAAATTGGGTTAATTTGTTCTAGATACACTCTATCCAAGTAGATTCACATGTATCTAGGATACATATACAAATCTTGCGCCCTCGCCTCTCTCCTATCTTGCTTGTCTCACTCGCATATCCAATATGCGAGATACATGCTAATTACACTAGATTTTTGTTAGTGTTATTGAAACAACATCATTGTTTGTCTTATTTGATTTGAAAATCTTCTCATTTTTTGATGTTATAGAATTATAAGTTTGAAAAGAAAAAAAAAATTAAAAAGAGAAACAGAAGGGCTAGCCCACCCCAGCCCTCGGCCCTTCTAGGGTTGGGTTGAGCATTTTCAGGCCCTACTAAATGAAGGGCCGTCCCGCCCTAGCCCTTCAAATTCCTTGGCCCTCGAGGCTTGGGCTTGGTGGGGCTGGGCCGGCCCTTTTTGACAGCTCTAATCCTCCCTTTTAGAGACGTAACGTCTTTGTTGAGGTTTACCCCCTCATAGTACCACCAAGGAAGGTACAAACTTTATTACCATTTTTAACATCCAAGCCCCCAATTTTCATGTTATTGTCTGTTTTGACTCAACCTATCAACCTCACCCTTGGCCTCTATCCCCATTAAGAAGGGAAGCCACGAGCCCACGACCTATTGTATTGCATCTTAAGTAGTTGATTCTACTACTTGAACCTTGAGCTAGCCTTACTCAACAAAACCGCGAGGTTAAAAATCCTTGAAGTGGTCTAGAGGATATCAGGCCAAAACGGACAATATATTGATAGTGCTAAGATATTTTTGTTTATACTTGTGCTTTGATGCACGAGAGGTGAAACCCTAGGTGGATGATTCCATTAAAAATTAAAAAAATTACATCGAAAAACATAGTGGTTTATATAAACAAGTTTACCTGAGTGTTAGCTTCAGAAACAGATCCAGTACTTGTGGAATCAGCATGGTGTTTCTTGTACCTATCGATAGTTGCCCTAACACTGCAAATTAAATACACACAAATCACAAAACAAATCATTTATTAGATCAAACAATAGCATACTTTTATTTATTTAATGCAACCAAATATATAGAAATTTCATTTGAGTATAGATGGCAGCAAGACTAAAACTTAGTACTCTCTCTTTGATAGTACTATGTTTGTTGAGAAAAAAAAATGTATTAAATTCCAGAACTAAATATGTCTTGTAAGACTAAACAACTAAACAAAATGTCTTTGTCAATCTTTTAGATGTAGACGCCTAGAACAAAATGCATGTTGCAGGATGAAGTGATGTTTTCTTTGTATGATAAGTTAGGAAATGACTATTAACTAAGTTGCTCGGACTCTCCAAAATTGTTGCCTTATCTGTGTCAGATTCTCCAAAAATGCACTACTTTTGGAGAATCTTACACGTATCCGTCCACATTTTTGATGAATCCAAGCAACATAGACTATTACAATTACAAGAACTAACCTTTAAAAAAAATTGGATAGCCTGAAACTGATTTTGACCTAGGTAAAAAGTAAAGGAGAAGTGTTTTTTTAACTTTTTAATATTCGTTTAAAAGAATGTTATATTTCCATATTTTTAAAACTATAAAATTCAAAGAGTATTTTTGACGGTTCTACATTCCTCTTAAAAAGTCAAAATCAAAAGTTAAATTCTTCACAGAAGTAGGGAGTAATTAGCTTTCTGCCTAAAGATTATACTCTCTTCGTTCCATGTTTCATTTTATGTGGCATCATTTTTTATTAAGTCTGTCCCTAAAAAATATCACCTTACTAACTAAAAATAATTTTAATTTCAAAATTCTTCTTTCACTCTTTGACAAAATAATTTACAACTACACAAATGTCGAAGAAATATTTTTAAACCATAAATTTTTTTCAAAAAAAAAAAAAAATTCCCTTAAATATCATGTTAAGTCGAACGATGCCACATCAAATGAGATGGAGGAGGAGTTTTGGAAATTGTGATTTGTGAGTCTTCTTTTATCCTCTGGGTTAAAAGGATGAACAAGTAATCCTTCCTGCACTTTAGGTAAGAGGAATTAAGGCAGCTGTAACCTTAATTTCGTCGAGCTAGTGATTGGTTGTTCCCTGCCACGTTGGCTCAAGATCCAACAACATGATTGGCTACAATGTTTCTTCATTTTACCCATTGAATAATACCCTAAGGAAAACCCTTTTATCCACCTCGAGATCTCTCCCCCAATTTTTTTTACCTTTTCGTAATATTCCGTCTTTACAATTTATTTGTCTGATTTTGACATGTCATGTGAAAAGTTAAAATTAAAGACTTGTCAAAAGAAGGAAAGAGACATTCTTTAAGAAACAGAAAAAAGAAAAAAAAAGAAAAAAAAAAAGAAGCAAAACAGACAAATTGAAACGGAAGAAGTATATAATAGTAACCGAGTTCAAAATATGATTTTGGATGAATTTTTTTTAATAGATATATACAGGATTTGTGCAAGAGGTATTCGATTTTCATAAACCTGCTTGTGCCCTAAATCCACTCTTATAATAACAGAGTCCGAAATTTATATAAAAATTATAATAATACCTAAAATATAACCCTACCCTAAACTTCTTAAGGTAGGATTGGATCTACAATACAAATTAGGTGTTTGATAGCATTAGCCTAAATCATGTATTTATGTTAACATAGGTACATAATCTATTTATTATCTACTAAATAAAATGTTACTATATTATTCTAAAATTCAAAACCCAGTAACTTAAAAATTCTAGATCTAGCTAGCTCCTTCCTAAAACATTCTTTGCCACTAAATTAGAATCTTCCTCGATGTCAAGAGATTCAATAATTTATGTATAGTTATAAGAAATTATTTTTAATCTATTTATACAGTATAATTTTCGTTGAAGGAATTCAATTGATCCCACTCACCCACTGTGTGTGTGATTGCAGGCAGTCAGCAGCCATTCTTCCCCATGTAACTCTCTACTCAAATTCACCAACAAATGGTGAAAAAATAGAATACCAAAAATTAATCAAAAAGTTTTTAGTTTAAGTAGGTCTTCATAAATATTGTAATTCCTTACTGCTATCACTTAATTTCTCGTATGATCACTCAATTAATAATAATAATAATTTTTTAATTTATTTTATACTTTTAATGTCTCTTAAGAAACAATGATTAATATGAGTATTGTGGAAATGAATTTGTTTCCACAATACTCATATTAATTGATATATGTATAGCCTATTAGTCTTTAGTCTTGAGAAACAATTTTGAAGAATAGTAAGTAACTAATATTGAGGATAAAATAGGAAAATAAGAGTTATTTTTTCTTAGTAGGTTAAAAGTAAAACTCTATTTGTGGTACATTTGACATATCTTTAATTTAAAACCATAAGATTTAAAATGTCTTTTACTTTCTTAAACTCCGTAGCAAGTTTCAATAAGACAAACCAATTGAAAGGGAGAAAGTATCACAAAAAGTCACTTGATTATTTA
This sequence comes from Solanum tuberosum, assembly GCF_000226075.1. NCBI lineage: Eukaryota > Viridiplantae > Streptophyta > Magnoliopsida > Solanales > Solanaceae > Solanum > Solanum tuberosum. The sequence goes on along the minus strand of NW_006239028.1, from coordinate 1,406,573 downwards.
AAGGATATTGGAATAAAAAGGAGAGGTGATTTTTAAGATAATAATTATTAATTTAATAACCATTTGAAAAATCAACTCTTCCGATTCTAATTAACTAGTAAAATTTATCCCACTAGATTAGGTAATAAGCATTAGATTCAAGTCAAAGTTGAGCTAGAACGCAAGAGATATGTAACTAAGAAGGAAATACCAAATACTTAAAAGAATTTTTATTTTAGTTTATGTGACACTATATCGTAATTGCGTGAAGTGTAGATTTCCAATTGAATTTTTTGACAAAATCCGTTGAAAGTTGGCTAGTTGGAAACCCCGATGAAAATTTGATATTTTTGAACCGTCGAAAAAAAATATATGACAAAATATTGTGACGTGACCAAATATGCGTGTCTAACTCCCTATTATATGATGTCTTATGCTCATAATCACATGAAACCCTAACCCCTATATTTCAACCCCACATTTCAAGAAATTATAAAAAAATTATTTTAGAAATAAATAAATATTTTTTGACTACCATGAAATTGGAAGTTAAATAAATTCTATATCATGCCCTTTTAAATTATAACTTTTGACTATGATATGTTTTATTTACTGAGGTTGTAATTAATTATTTGTATTTATTTAATATTTTCTTCATCCCATTTTATATCGAGGAGTTACTGGTTGGAGAGTTAAACAATTTTTTCTTTTAAATTTTCTCAAACTAATTGTTAAATATTTTGAATATTTAATATGTTGATTTATATTTTGTATACTTTTTCAAATATATACTTTAATTCATAATAAAAAATAAATGTTTTAACTATTGTATTTTGAACCTCTTTACGTAAATTGAGCCAAAGGGGGATAATTTTTTAACAAATATATAAGGCTCAATTCAAATAAACTTATACCCTTTCTTTATAAAAATAAATAAATTATCATATGATGGAGAGACCTTCGATATCACCAAAACAAAGAGAAGGGGAATATTTGTCCTTACTTCAATTACAAAGCAAGGAGGGATTAGCGGGGAGATACAATTTGCTCGTGGGTTCGGTAGAATTTAGTAATTTTTTACTTAAGCTTTGTTTTTGTGTTTAAAATTTTGGTTTTATATATATATAATTAATTTAAATACTTTGTAAAGTATTTTTAAGAAAAATAAAATCAGAACTCATAAACATAAAACCGATCTCTGTTATTGAAGGGCTATAATGGTAAAAACAAAGGCAGAATGAATTGCTTTTTTTTATCTCTATCTAGAACTTCCACCTTTTTCATTTCCTTGGTGATTCGAACGAACTCACAATCTTAAGATTGAAAATGAGAAGTACTTACAATTCGAGCAACTCCCACTAGTTAGTTTGAAATTGTCTTGTTTGTCAAAATTATCCTAATTCAATTTTGACGAGCTGAAAAAGGTCCCTTTTTTTCCAAAAATTTTAGTAACTCAATTGATTGAATATCTTAACTTTCACCTTATTGGTGAGAGTTCGATCCCCTCGCTCCACCCAAAAATAAAAAAGCAACTTGACTCTTTTGGTGTACCTGAAACCCTAATCTGTAATCTGATAGGCTATTGGTTCTGTGATCTCTGAAATGACATGTTATATTAAGGAAGCATCAATTGGAAGAGTTGATGGAAAACAAATCAGAACTTGACAGCTTACAGAAAACAGAAAAAATTGGGAAGAGAGAGAAAAAATTACTAGTAGCAAAGATGCCCAAAAAAATACAGAGATAGAGAGAAAAGGGGAATAAATTTTGTAAGCTTAAGAATTTCTCTATCTATCTTAACCCTACTTGTAAATTTATCTTATAAAAATCTATATCTAGATAGTCCGACACACAAAATATTTTTGTTTACTCAAATTCTAGAAAGAATCGTACTCTCAAGAAGTTTAAAATAAAAGAATCCACATCAATTACTAATTTCACGGCTCGAATCAACAGATCTATTTGTAAATTCAAAGAAGTAACAAAGGAAAGTTTAGTGTTTTTGAAGCTCAAAAAGGAAATGAAACAAAAAAACAAAGAAAATTAAGGATTAGACAAGCAAATCTTTGTGATGGAAGAAACTCAATCTTTTAACTAAACACCATAGTCACCCTCTTATGTCAAAAAGAAAAAAAAAATCACACAAATTATCTAGTCTGACATAGATCAACCCATCTGAAAAAAAAAAATCCTCTCGCTACGAGCTCCCATCTTTTTAGGTCTCATAGTGACTTGAACCGATAATCTTAGAATTGAAGACAGAGAGTGCTTACCATCTAAGCAACCCTCTATTATCGATTTAAAAAAAAAAACCCAAATCAAAAAACACACACACAAAAGGCAAAGATCTGTCACATTTCTTCTTCATTAGGGTTAAAAGCAGATCTTGTTGAAAAATAAAATAAACAAACCTGTTATTGGCATATTCATAGAGACGGCCGCGGCTGGAAAATACAATAAGTGAAACTTCAGCATCACAAAGAACAGAAAGTTCATAAGCTTTTTTCAATAGCCCATTTCTACGTTTGCAGAACGTAACTTGTCGATTTGTCGTATTTTCGATCCTTTTAATCTCAATCTTCCCTCGTCCTCCTCCGCCTGCACCTGTTTTCCTCAACTGAGAAGACGACTCATCAACGAGTAATTCCTGATTATTAGGAAAAACCATCGTCTTCTATCTAAAAAGCTGAAAAAAGCAAAACAAATATCGCGATCTCGTTAGCTAAATTACACACTCAATCAGGGAAATTATAGTCTAAAGAAAAAATTAATAATATTTTTGTGTATGTGTTTGTAGCATCCAAAAGAAGCAAAACAACAATTTCTTTCCGACTATTTTTCTTGTTACTTGATTTATTAAAAATAATGGTGATATAGCAAAGATAGGGTAAAGAAAGAAAGAAAATCTACCTAGAGATTTTTATTTTATTTTTTTCTCTTCAAATTTGTTCCTATTTTGTATAGGTTTGAACAGGAGAGCTTGCAGAAAATGGAAGTGAGTTGAACAAGCAGAAGGGTAGTTATAGAAAGGAAAAAATTGGACCGTCCAACTAAAATATACTACTTTTTGAGTGTATGTCTATACACTACTAAATTATTCTTCATCTCAAATTAGTTGTCGTGATAATGTAAAGGGTAAAATAGTTTAATATTTCTTCCAATTAATGTTTCTTTAGAGACGTGTAAATGAGAATCAACAACAAAATACTTGGTTACTATTAGAAAATCGTCATTTTTACACTAAATTTCTCATTGAAAAATATGTAGTGATTATTTTTATAGATATTTTAATTGAATCAATGAGAAAGGAAAAAATAATAATCATTTCATATGGAAGTATTAAGAAGTTTTTCACTATTTCAGTGAGAATCTAATTTTCATTATGTATTTACCCAGTAAAGCTAGTTTTGTGGGAAATCATGTTCTACAAATTTCTCACTGATTTGTGGTAGAAAAATATTTGTTTCTAGTAGTACTTAGTGTAGTCTGTAGATCCACTACCAAATGATGAGGTGCAGCGGATAGGGTTGTTCCTCCCTTAATTAGAGGTCTCGAATTTTAGCCATAGGTATGAAAAAATTCTTGGTAGGGAGCCCTTCTCCCCGAAATGGGGCCTACGCGTCATGAATCCGAAATAATTGAGCTCTAATGCGGATACCGAAAAGTCTATAGATCCACAAGTAAATTTGAACATGTAAAAAAAATTACGACAAATTATTTAAGACAGAGTATAATTTTTATTTTTTTTATTTTTTATGGAGGTGTAGGTAAGTGGTACTCAAGGGAAGTAGCAAAAGGAGGGTGTAAAACTTTAGGTGTATAGTTTGATCAAACTCCATTTAATTATGCATTTTTCTAAAAGTTATGGGGAAAAGGGACAATGAGAGTCTCTTTTGAAAAGTGACAACTAATGGAAATTGAGTAAGATTGTTGTAAGTGCAGTCAACCTTCAGTTTAAATAGAGTAGAGAAATACAAAACTAGCAAAACCCTTTTTATGTATAATTTTTTTTTACTTTCAATTTTGCAGTCATTTTTGAGTTTTATTTTAAATCTTTTAAAAAAAAATGGAGTTAGGAGAAGGGATTACGAGACGAGAATTGAATTCTAATAAATAACGTGAAAGTTGAGGTGGTCAACCAACTAATCGACTAAGATTTCTCTATTTTTGAGTTACTCAATTCTAAATTAAGAATTTGTACATGTTAAATGAGCCTTTTCAAATAAACCATGTTTGAACTAAAGTTATTGTACATGTTCTACCAATCGAATCCCATTAGAAGCGTTGATCCAAAATTTAATGTTCTTTTGGGTTCACTATAAAAAAATATTCTAATACACATATAAGGTATGAACAAAAGCTATTTGGTTCACATGAACACGTAGTTAAGACATTGAATCCACCACTGACCCCCACCTTCTACTCTACCTCCGTCGTTGATCTCCGAGAGAGAGACTATTAACTATTGCTCAGACTTTTCAAAATTGCGACAGAATGCATCTTTGAATCCTCCAATAGTATTAATGCATTATTAGAGGATCTGACACGTGTATCCCATATTTTATTTCAGAAAGTATGAGCGAGATAGGCATGAGATGATCAAACGAGATCTCTCCCTACTCTTTATTAGCGATCTTGTGCGACAAACCTTTCGGTAATTGAATATTCTACTCATAGTGTAAATCCTGATTAATCAAATTCAGTTGATTTCAAATATCAGATGGTCAAATCAAGAAAAAGGAAAAAAAGTCTCCCCATACCTAAAAGTACTTCTCTCTCTTAAATTATTAGATTATTTTTTTCCTTCCATGATCTCTTGAAGTTGTGATTCATAGGAACAAGACTCCCATGTGATGTCCTATTCACCATCACCCATTACTCAATTCTTTTATGGTAAAGGGTAGGGGAAACCTCATGATACACTTTGCTATATTTGGTTACTATCTATCACTCTAGGGCCATATGTTGTGTGAGACTTTTTCTTCTTGTGTAGCCAAAATTTACTCCCCACTAACTACATTGCATTAACAAATTTCAATTAAAATACAAGACAATTTTGATTAAAAATTAAAATCCCTCTTTGTGGTGGGGGTTTAATTAGGTTGTGACTTGTGACCCCTACCTGTAATTAGCTAGCTAGGTGAGCCCTTTTCACAAGGTGAAAATAAAAAAAAATTATTTGCATCCGATATTTATAATAAATCAATAGATAAAAGATAGTATTTGTATATGGACTTTTCTCACCTAATTATGGTTTAAAATGTATTTTCTTTTATTATATCACTTAACTATAGTAGGTTAATATAATTAGTGTAAACGTTGAGTACATATAAGAATTTGCTCCTTGTCAAAAACTACTTCTTCTCTATATTAAAAATCACACTTTTTTTTCTGAGGAATTAAGATTTCTTGGGCAACTACAAAATAAATAGAAGAAAAATGAGCCTTTTCCGATCTGTTATACGTATAAATGAAGATTTCTAGTAAAAATGTCAAAATTTTATTTATTCTTTTTGTAAAAAGCCTACAAAACAACTATTTTATTTTTACTATGTCTAATTAGTAGCTCCTTTTTATTGCTACCAATTTTGGATTCAGTAAAATGAAGGAAGTTTGTGTAACATCTTTAATTAGACAAACTTGGAGCATATATATATAACAATTTTAGTCTAAGATTTAACTTATAAGAAACAAAATATGTGGTATAAGAAATTAGGGTTACATGTTTTCAGGTAGATGGTGGCATTAAATTATTTGGGTTGCATTTATCCTAGTGGATACCTATCTATGTCAAGGTCACTTTCTCTAATTAAAGGACATATCACACACATCGACCAACTTCAGGTATACTCTATTTGTAAGTAGTACGATTGAACTCCAATTTCCGGGCCATCAAAACGTATCAGATAACTCTATCAATCAAGATTATGACAGATCGAAAGAATCACCTAATGTTTTTTGTCTCTATTGAGTTTTGAACCGAAGACCTTGGGGTTCTTAGTCACTACATTGACTAATAGGCCACACTCTTGAGTGCGGATGGCTCAAATTTCTTCTTTCTTAATTAAAGATTTTGAGTTTAACCTTCTATAAATGAAACAAATTTATTGGGACCACAATACGTAAATCCAAATATAACAAATTAAAATATAAATATCGACTACCAAATTAGAAAAAAAATATTGAACTACCAACTACATCAATCCTAGTATGTATTTTTTCTCTCTTTATTTTATAAGAATAACGTAAGGCCTTAATTATTTAATTTCATAATAATAAAAGGACAATCGAAACAATGGTGAAAAAAATAAGCATAGTCATACCTGTTCAATTTTGTATACTTAAAGCATATTTTGCTCTTTTTCACGTACATATTTGTGCTAAACTACTAACCACGGATATATAAACTTAATTTCACATAATTTAAAAGTATATTTTACATTTTCCTATGAAAATAATAGTCCATAGTATATAGTCCTGAATATATAAAGCAAATTAGAGTTCGAATCCTAAAGAACTATAGTTTAAATCAAAAATTTAATAGGAAATAGATCACTTATTAATTTCAGAGTTAACTAAAATGAACAAATCATCCAACATTAATGGCCCACCCCAAATGGTTGTTTGATGAGTGGGCCCTTTTTTGGAAATCGCCCAACGTTTAAAGAGGTGTCATTAAATTGTTATTGTTATTGTTATTGTTAAATCGTGCAATCTCAAACAAAACTATAATTATATAATATAATAAATGAGACTAGATAAGAAAACAAAACTTTGGAAAGTTACCTCATCAAGATTTAAAACCCCATAAAAAGATCATTTCGTCTCTAAAAAGTCGACGGAGAGCTTAACATTGTTCACCAAGATTTAACAATTGGAGCGTAAATAAATATGATATGATCAGGGCATAGTTACATGCAAATCAAAATTGAGATGGACCGACTCTAATATCATAACAAGAAACCTTTTTTTTTTTAAAATGATTACTAATGTGTACAAGTTGACTTGTATATATGTGAAATTTTAGTAGGTTTCGTAATTGATTTTTTTGGCTATACACATGACGATCTCCACAACAAAACTATGAAAGCAAACGGTCGAGTTAAATAAATTATTAAAACTGTTTTTTTTATTTTATTATGACTATACATTATGATATATTTTAATAAAATTTCTCATAGAATAATTTGAACTCCATAGTAGCCTAACTTTTAGATGAGATGAAATGAGTTGAGTTAAAATAAGCTTAACTAATAAATGAAATAATTAAATTGCACTAATCATATTTTTAAGGACTAATTTTACCATTCTTAAATATTATATTATCCTAAGTGTAAGAATGATTTTCCATAAAACTAATCGATAAACATTAAGTGCTAAAAATATAGCTATAGAATGGACAGTGCATAATTAATTAAAAACGGGTTATTTTTAATCAATTAACCCAAACAGACTCTTAATGAAATCAATTATAGTATTATTTGTTTTAAACAAGTTAATAGATTAACAAACAATTTTTTTCTTCCCTTCACTTCTCCTCGATTGCAACAAAATCATTGTGTAACTTGAATCTGAACAAAACTTTTTTTTTTGGGTACACCGAAAATGATCTAAAATACATAGTTTTAATCCAAATTTTCTGGCCAAAAAGATTTTTCCTTATAAAATTATATACTTTGATACAATTTTCAGTATTTTGATAATTATTTATAAACATTGAAGACCACACTAAATAGCAAAAAAAAAATGTATATCATATCATAATATCAAAATTATGGTATTAAGAATTTTAATTTAATATAATAATTTGATAACTACCTCATGTGCACTCGTAATGAACACATCATGTGCTCGCACCTTTCAAATTAACATTATGGCTGCAAACAAATACTCCTAAGTAATAACATGATGTGTCGTACCAACATGGGTTGTGGTGCATTGGTGGGAGTACTTCACCCTTAACTACAGGTCTCGGGTTCGAGCCCTGGATATGGAGAAAATCTTGTTGAGAGCGCCACCGCCGAATGGACCCTGCAGAAACCAAAAAAACATGTGTTTGTACTTGCTCTTTCCTAATCTTCTTTCGAATATGAAGAATTATTAATTAAAACAATCATTATTCTAATTAATTCTTGGTTCAATTAATAGTCAAAAAGTTATAAATAAATAAATAAACTATATGTGATGTAGATATATGTAGAAAAATGAGATTATATAATTAATTCAAAAAGAAAAATGCTTTCAATTACTTCCAGGTGATCCTTAAGATTCCAAAATCATTCAAATGGAAATTATTATTTCTGAAACAACATCATGAAAGTCATTTTAATTAATAGTATTATAGAATTTGAAAGAAATAATAAAACAAAATCAGTCGCCACTAAGAAGGGTCCTCATATAGTGGAGACAAAAATTATTAGATTATTCTTCCAATCTATTTAAGCCACGCGTGATGAATAGAGTTATTCGATATCTATATTAGCCGACAAGTACGGCATCTTATAAGAACAATCTCCCAAAATTTATTGCGAGCATCATGCTTTGTTTGATCTCTCTCTTCTCTTTTTTTCGTCTCATTAGACCTGTTGACAATGATATTTTAAACAGTTAATATAAAAATTTGTTTGATTTAGAGAAGCGTAAACACATTTTTTAAGAGTATTAATTGAACTTTCGTGTTCTATGAACAATTGAAAGAATAATAATACTAATAATATTATCTTCCGAAATCAACTAAGCCACCAAAGGTAGCATTCAAGAAATTTGCAATTTTATTATGCTTTGTCATTAATAAAAATCTATTGAATCCATGAAATTGAAATATCAAAATGTATCTGTCAAAATCCAAAATGAACTTAACTAGGATATATATCACGACAAAAAATTAAGAAATCCAATACTTAATTAAACACATCAAGAAATTAATTTCTCATCAAATTCATTAACTCATGAGAAAATAAATGAATTAATTGCTACTATGTCACTAATTAGATGCAAATTGAAATTTGCAGTCAGCTTACCTTATTCTTAAATGAATAATAGAATGTTTTAAAATGAACAATATTTTTTTAAAAAAAAAATAACATAAAAAGTTTTAGTAGGCATGGTCATCGATTTTTTGGGGATTCGGTTTCCCTCCATTACCCTTTCCTCCATTTCGTCAAGCGCATCTCTAGATGAAAAGACATGTATATTATTTAAAGTTTAAAAGATCAAGATTATATATATTATATTAACAAATATCATAATCATAGTTAAGTCAATTAATTTTAGAAAACTACTCTCCAAATTTGGTAAGAATTACAATATATTCCATACAAATTTTATATTTATTAATATCATTAATTTCATCTTATATTTTTATACTTAAATATTAAATTGTATGATATTTAAGGTGAGAATCAACTAAACAATTTTCTGTACTACTAAACTTTATTCTTGAAATATTATACTATGTTGTGAAACAAAAAACAGAAGTGAAGAATTATCAATGTTGAAAAAAAAAACCATATAATAAAAGAAAACGAAACAAAAGTAAAAAATAAAAAGACAAAAGTTTTTTAGAATTAAACGATACCAGAATTATTCCAAGGAGAAAATGTGACTATTTGAAGATAAATTTTAAAAATTTATGTCCATACAAATTTGATATTTATTAATATCATTAATTTCATCTTATATTTTTATACTTAAATATTAAATTGTATGATATTTAAGGTGAGAATCAACTAAACAATTTTCTGTACTACTAAACTTTATTCTTGAAATATTATACTATGTTGTGAAACAAAAAACAGAAGTGAAGAATTATCAATGTTGAAAAAAAAAACCATATAATAAAAGAAAACGAAACAAAAGTAAAAAATAAAAAGACAAAAGTTTTTTAGAATTAAACGATACCAGAATTATTCCAAGGAGAAAATGTGACTATTTGAAGATAAATTTTAAAAATTTATGGTTCAAACCTAGCAAAAAAATTTCCACCTTTTAATGAAATTTTTTAAGTTGGAGTTGACAATGAAAGTTATATTTTGTTATACTTTTTGTGAATACTACTGGAGATAATACAGTAAGAACTCACTAAATTAATACTCGGTTAATTAATAAACTCTCTAAGATAATAATTTCCTCCGGTCCTGACTTGGGCCAATGGAAAAAATCACTTATTTTGATAATATAATAAGATAATATATTTTTAGAAGACCCCTATATAAATATATGATCTCATTAATATTAAAAATTAATAATTCTTTAAAAGTATAAATATATCTAAGAAAATTTAGTGAAATATGATTCTATTATGTTCTGTTTTTTATTAAAATTTAAATCTAGTTGAACTCATCTCTAACTTTTCTTATTGCATCCAAAAGTTTTGGTGTTGTCTTTTATAATTGCACCATAAAATTGTGAAGAGTTCTAGATGCAAGTGTTTCCTTACGCGTAATTAGTTCCAAAGGTATTGTATCATCTTCAGCTTCATCATCAACATTGTTTTTCCAATCATATCCACAATTTGTTCTAAGCTTTGGACCTTTGGACATGTATCATTTTCACTCATCCAATAGGTTATTAACGTCTATTTTATTGCGGTAACTGAGATCATTAATCATGACCTCAAGTTCATGAATGACGTTTTCACAAGTGGATTCTTTGAAATTCTTTGAGATTTCATCCTGAACAATTTTCGGTGTCGAACACTCTTTGAATTAATAAATATTAATTTATTGATTAAATAATATCTCTATAAAATAATAATATTTCATGGTCCTGCCTATATTAATTAATGTTAATGTACTTTTAAAATTTGAAATGCTACTTCAAAACTGAAATCTAAGTTGGAAAACTAGTGACAAGTTATTTTTGAAATTTGAAATATAACTTTAAGTTGGATTTAATATTTTTATGGTTAAATTAAACATTGGTTTTTAAATAAAAGTAAAAAATTGTTCTTAAAAAAAGTGAATATTTTTTAGGTTTTGGTACAATACAAAACTTTCTGAAATTTCAAAATCATTTTTGGAATAATTTTCAGGTTTTGGTCAATCCCGTTTTGAAAATCTTGGGAGAATGTATGTTTGTCTATATATAAACTTAATTAATAGGAAAATCTAGCAATTAATCATCAATTTGGAATTTAAATATTTTTCTTAAACGAGCTTTAACCTTCTTTTTTTACTTTATGAGTTTCTCATTTTAAATAGAGAAACTTTCACATATAACAAACAAAAAAATACATATTTGTATGCTATAGCAAAGTTTGCATAATTGCGCTCCATAGCAAACATATATATGTATAATTCGCTATACATATATACAAAAAGAAGCAATTGTATAATTCGTTGGATCCTCTTCAGAATTGTATAATTTCGTTGGCAGGCCATTTGTATAAATTGTTGTTAGCCTCTCGTTTGTATAAATCGTTGACAAACATAAATTATACATTATACAAGCATAAAACTGGGCAGGGGAATATTTTTATTGTATAAATTATAAGTGTATAGGACGAATATATATGTATTTGCATGTGTATATACAATTTTCTCTCATTTTATACAAACAGAAACGCAATTTATACACTTCTGTGTATAAAAGCGAGAGAGGCGAGCACAGAGAGAGTGAGCGAGAGAGGAGAGTGGCGAGCGAGAATTTGGAGGGAGAGAGGCGACTGGCAAACGTTTGCTACGGGGTGCAATTAAATCAAACAGTAGCTACTCTATTTATTTTAGATTATAAGTTTGTCATTCTATACAATTATCCCTTTTAAATAAGTTTACATACTGAAGCTAATTAGCATAAGTAAATATTCTTGCCACTAATTAACATGGCCCAGGAGGTTTTATCATAAGAATAGTGATTAATGCTTGTGGTCCTCCCATTAATAGCTTGATTAGAGAAATTCATTAATTTGACAACAACTTACAACTTCTCCGTCCCAAAATATTTATCAAGTTTCTCTTCTACAACCGTGACAATGATAGTGATAGTGACGAAAATAAACATCCTGCTAAAGATATTTAAAATTTAATCTATATTTATAAAAAATAATATTTGACTAATATAGATAGTTTTATATTTTTATTTCTTTGCCTCAGAAGACTTCTTAGTTTTTCCTTGTGGCCTTAAAACATAAATGACTCATTACCAAGTAAAGTGAAATTGAAGTGTGTTTGGTATAAAGAAAAATATATCTTTCCATTCTCAAAAAAATAAATGACATTCTTACTTATTTTTTTGTATTTAATATGTAAGTAAAAATATTTTTATAAAATTTGGAGAAATACTATGAGAGGTGAGGTGGAAGAGTCGTGGCTTGGTGTGAGTGGTAAGGATGGAGCCAAGGATAAGGATGAAGATGAAATGTGTAGGAAGAAGGAAAAGACACAGTCAAGTTAAAGCAGCATGTCACTTATCAAACTTGTTTTTCTTACTTTGAAAGTCATTTTTCTCATTTTAACGGACTTGTTTTTCTAGAAAAAAAGTTTTTAAATTAGTTTGATCCCGATTAGAAAACCATACATAATTTACTTGCTTTATTCCATTATCGCAAAGACTACAATAAAACTACATCTATTATTAGTTCTTCTTATAAGTTAATATGCCATTTCTTAATTTTCATTTTTTGTTTTAAATAAAATCACATTTATGTCGGGCAAAAAAAAATATGTAAAAATTCATATGAAGTACATGATTTTTGGGCTGTCATTTACATTAGGGCGGTGGCCCAAATAGTCTTCACGTTTCAACATTGTAGATTTTTTTGGGAAACTTACGGTAACGGTATTATTTGACCAACTAGTTTATCGATACGGTTAAAGTATATAGAATTTATATACTTTCACATATATATCGTGTATATATATGATAAAATTGAACGTAACAAATAAGGTTTGGGAAGGATAAAGTATACATAATCTTACTCTCGTCTTGTGAAATTAGAAATGCTATTTTCGATTGACAATTGATTTAAATAAAATTAGTTAACTACTATATTGTGCTAAAATCATATAAGTTGATAGAAACATTTGTTTGAATCGTAATAAATCGTAATTTGATTGTTTAAATAAAATTTATCGAACATAACGCGTTGCTTTTTCATAGTGACATTAATCTCTTTGTATTTTGGTCATCAAATAATTCGTGGCATCATGTGTTTTCAGATGTGGTCCCCATCTTGCTTTGGAATATATATGTCCAATAATACGACAAGGTGAGCCCTACTAACAATAATGAAGCATGGATGACTTTTTATCGATTCTTGTTGATAGAGATGAATAAGATTTTTTTATCATTAATATCAAATTAAAATAATTTGAATTTCAAATTAAATATCAAATATGTGAGGATAACAAATAAAAAGCTCTTAATTAAAAGTTTGGAGTAGTATTTCATTAACTCTCTTACTCTCATTAGTATTTTGATCTAATGTTTTAGTTAAAATCATATTTTCTTTGTTTCAATTTGTTTGATACACTTTTTATAGTCTATTTCACAAAGAATGACTCTTTCATGTTTTAATAACTCTTTAATTTCAACTTTTCACATGATATGTTTAAAACCATAAAATTAAATGACATTTTGATACATTTGAATAGCTTTACTTTAAGATCATAAGATTCAGTTTTCTTTATTTTCTTAAATTTTGTGTCTAAGTCAAAATAAGTCAAACAAATTGAAACAAAAGAAATATATGCATTTTCATTATCATTTTATTTTTCTTGAAACAAAAGGAATATATATTTTAAAAATTGTGGACAAATAAAATTAAACAAAAGTTGTAATATAGTAATTTCAACAATAAATAAGAAGAAACAGAATTTTACTCATAAATCGCATTCAGTGAATGCGTTTTATGCCTTTCATTCTCAGCTCTTTCTATTTTGGTATCTGAGAAGCTGAGTTTTTCAAGTTTTCAATGACATGACCTTTTTTTAAAAGATAAAATATTTATCTTTTCTTGATACTATAAAGGTAATAAAGTAAATAAATATATTATAAAAATAGTGGACAAATAAAATTAAATGGAAGGGGTAATATAGTAATTTCAACAATAAATAAAAAAGACACAGAAGTTTACTCATAAATCGCATTCACTGAGTGCGTTTTATGCCTTTCATTCTCAGGTCTTTCTATTTTGGTATCTAAGAAGGATTTTTCAAGTTTTCAACGACAAGACGTTTTTTTAAAAGTTAAAATATTTATCTTTTCTTGATACTATAAAAGTAATAAATGAAATAAATAAATAAATTATAAAAATAGTGGGGGGGAAAAATTAAACGGAAGGGTAATATAGTAATTTCAACAATAAATAAGAAGACATAGAATTTTACTCATAAATCGCATTCACTGATTGCATTTTATGTCTTTCATTCTCACTTCTTTCTATCTTGGTATCTGGGAAGGGTTTTTCAAGCTTTCAACGACATGACGTTTTTTTAAAAGATAAAATATTTATCTTTTCTTGATATTATAAAGGTAATAAATGAAATAAATAAATATATTATAAAAATAGTGGACAAATAAAATTAAACGGAAAGGGTAATATAATAATTTCAACAATAAATAAGAAGACAAAGAATTTTATTCATAAATCGCATTCACTAAATGCGTTTTATGCCTTTCATTATCACTTCTTTCTATTTTGGCATCTGAGAAGAGTTTTTCAAGTTTTCAATGACATGACTTTTTTTTAAAAGATAAAATGTTTATCTTTTCTTGATACTATAAAAGTAATAAATGAAATAAATAAATATATTATAAAAATAGTGGACAAATAAAATTAAACGGAAAGGCTAATATAGTAATTTCAATAATAAATAAGAAGACACAGGATTTGTATAATATAATTTGTATAACTGTTTACACTTCTGTTGTTTCTAATTGTATAAATTCGTTATTTCGAGTTTATACAAAAATAACTGAATTATACAAATGTACCTGCGAATTATACAAACCTGTTAATTGTACAAATCCGCGAATTATACAGACAAGGCAGCTTAATTGTAGCTATATCCCGTAAATATGCAAACTATAGCTATGGAGCATAATTAAGTTTAGTGAAAAATTTATAAATGACATTTATAAGACTAATATTTTAAAGTTATAGCAGTAGAATAAAACTTCCAAGCTGTAACAATAAAAAGTTTCAGGTTGTAACAATTTATAAAAAAAAAAAAGAATTTTTAATTAATTGTAGAAAATCAGTTTTGAAAAAAAGAAAGACAAAAAAGGAAAACAAATCGATTTTGAAAAGAAGAAGAAGATAAAAAATGGATAAAGGTGTATTAATTATTTTTTAATTCATTGATGATAATTGTTAATTAGCATAGATTTAGGAAATTCAGACTAATTAAGAATATTTATTTTCCTTATTTCACTCTAATCTGTTAACATTAATTAAAAAAATCATATTTTATTCATTTTGTTCAAAGTTTCTCTCTTCGTTTTTTTTTTCCAGAATTTTAGTTATAACATTTTACTAAAATAAAAAATGATGTAAAATAACAGTAAAAATCAATTAGTGTGAAAAATAAATAAGGTAAAAACGGATATTTTAGTAGTAAATAATTTGAAAATATTAATGATAATTAATAAGAGACATAAAAATAGAAGAGTTATAACAAAGGAATATTTATTTTAATTGTTTAGCTCAAAGCAATTATTGGCATTTTGGAATAAATTTCTTTTCTTTTCTTCAAACGTTTCTCTCTTCTCAATATTTTCACTAGTTAGTCGTCATTCTCTTCTAATTTCTATTCGTTTTTATTCAATAATCTTCATTTTCTTGTAATGGACAGTTTCTTATCAGCATTAATAAATCATGGTGGTAGATAGAATCCTTCAGGTTAATTAGTGTTCTTTCAGATATTTTATTTGTATTGGTAACAAAAATTATGAACATTTAAACCTGAATTTTTTTAAAGATTTCCTTTGTGTACAATAATTTTAATTAAGGTGTTTTTTTTTTGTTGTATATACTGTTAGATTTTGATATGAACATTCATTTTGTTTTTGTGTGTTTCTGATTTAAAATTACATAAAATTTGTTTGGAATTGATATACTGGTTATACCATGTTGGTACGATTCTGGTATTATTTATTCTGGTGGCGCGATTCTGGTATGAATAAGTAATGATTTATGGCATGAAATAGATATGATTTTGGCATCCAATAGATATGAAAAGTGTGCATAAAAATTGTTTGAAATTTGTATACTGATTTCTGATTTTTTGTTGTGTATAATAATTTTAATCATGACATTTTTTAAAAGTATAATGTTACATTTTGAACATTTAATTTGTTCATTATTTGTCTGAATCAGATATCATTTTTTTGGTATGTTTCTGGTTAAAAAAAATTACATAATATTTTTTTTTGGAATTTGTATACTACTTATAACAGACATGTATGGCAATTTATAATGTTTTTTGGTACGATTCTGGTATGATTGATTATTTTTTTTGGCATTATATTGGAATGAATTTGGGCATAATAATGTAAC
>NW_006239028.1:1373298-1389850 GCF_000226075.1 Solanum tuberosum | reverse complement strand
TTTTTTGGTACGATTCTGGTATGATTGATTATTTTTTTTGGCATTATATTGGAATGACTTTGGGAATAATAATGTAATGAATTTGGTATATTGTGTATTTAATAAATGACAATTAATACGTAGAAATGGAATTATTTTGATATTATAGTGGCATGATCCTAGTATGAATAATTGATGAATTTTGGCATGAAATAGGTATGAAATGTGTGAATAAACTTGAACGCTGGAAGGGATTTGCTGATGTGAAATTCAAGAGATCTAAAGTTACATGCAATACATGTCGTCGAGATGGCCACAACAAGAAGACATGTTCAAATTACCCTGCACAAAAAAAACGTCATAATTTATAATTGTGACAGACTCATGTTTTGATTTATTCTGTCTTTTACTAACGAATTATAATTTCAGAACATTTATTATGAGTACTGTAAAATCTGTTTTTATGTATTCATTGTATTTCAAATATATAGTGAACAATTTATTAAGTAATGCTGGTATGCAATTGAAGTCACACAAATACTAGTTTATTGTGATTTTCAATTAGTATTCTTTTGGTATCCACTTAGTGTCCGATCCGACTTGAAAAAAATATAAAACAAGATGTAATTGAGGTGGATACAATATAAAATGGTCACAGTTTTACATTGTCAACTTCATTCTTCCCAGCTTTATACAAGATGGATACCAACTTCATACATTTTTTTATTTTTTAATGTTTGTCTTAAATTCTCAAGTTAAAATACCAAATGTATACGATACCAATTTAATGTCATTCTTATTTTTCAATTTGGACACCAAGTTGATACAATGTAACCAATATACCAACATTACTTAATCAATTGTTCATTGTTTTTCAAATATATAGTGAACAATTGATTAAGTAATGCTGGTATGGAATTGGGATCCATTTGGTATGCAATTGAAGTCACATAGATACTAGTTAGTGTAATTTCAATTGGTATTCTTTTGGTATATCCACCTAATGTCCGACTTGAAAAAATTATAAAACAAGATGTAATTGAGGTGGATATAATAAATATAAAATGATCACTGTTTTACATTGTCAGCTTTATTCTTCTCAGATTTATACAAATTAGATACCAATTTAATGTCAATCTTATTTTTCTAATTGGAGACCAATTAGATACAATGTAAGCCAACATAATATATTTCATGTCATTTTAATTTGTGTCCATTTGATTTCGAACTGATATCGCATTGCAAAAATAGAAACATTAAGATGTATTTAAGATTTCAAACCAAGTTATCCAAACTAAAGCTATTTAATGATGTATCCAATTGGTATGCATTTTGTATACCACAGGTATCCCACTAAAAAATTATAAGAAACAAAACGTAAAATTAGGTAATGTGTTGTTCATTTGATATCTATTTGGAAAGCTTAAGTGTAACAATGTATACAATTGTGGTGTACTATGTTTATGACGTGTTTTTCAAGACTAAAGTCTAATAAAAATTTGGCTAATGCTAATATCCAAATTGTATAAACTTGATATCCAACATGAATACTTTTGACAAATTAAAAATAAAATTGTATGAAGTTGATATCCAACTGGAACAAATTACTAAAAGAAATAAATTTGAAATGTAAAACAGTGCATATTGTATTGTTGCAAAAAACTGTAGCAAAAATAAATATATATCAATCAAAAATTAAAAAAAACATGTAAAAAAACATGACAATGAATATACATATAGATGCATAGATCATGTCAATTTCATGCCAACATTAAACAAATTTCATACCATAATCATATGCATGAAGAAACAATTTTTTTTTTAAAATCCTACTAAATTGAATAATTGCTAAAATAATCTAACAACTTTTTTGCCTTTTTTTGAAATTGAAATTTTCGAGTCATCTTTCATTGTTGCTCTTCTTTTAGAGGGTTTTGATGACTGACACAATTCGATATTTGTTGATTTTTTATTATTATTATTTTTTTAAATCTCGCTTACAAAATCTGAGTTTGAATTCGAAGGGGGTTCTACCATTTTCCCTTTTCTCTTTTGTTCCTTTTGATTTGGAGGACTTGCAATTTTCTTTGCTTCACTTTTCTTCTTCTTTTCTGGAATTTGTTTCTTCTTTAGTGGATCTTTCTCGCCGAACTTGCATTCTTGTTGGTCGGAGGCGATTGAGTCAATATGTTAAAAGTTGGAGCCTCGATTTCAATAGTAGAACTCATTTCGACTAATCTAGGGCTCTTTCTAGGAGTATGCTCAAATTTCTTCTACATTATTTTCATAGATTTGACCTTTCTTTTGATTGTAGAATGAAGATATCAGATTATGGTGATAGAGAGATGATTTACGATTTTTAAGGAAGATGAATGAACAAGTGAGAGAGAAATGTTTAATTTTTAAACGTGGGGGTGGTGGGGTGTTGTTATGGTGTGTGAGTAGAATAGAAGAAACGTGGTGGTTGGGAGGTGGGATTTGAAGAGTGACAGAAGACAAATACAAGAATCAAGGTAAATCCCTAAATATGGGTAACAGATAATTATGATTGATTCTTTAATTATATCACCTAATAATTAAAATATAATTATAAAATATTAATTATTTAATAAAGTGAAATTAAAATAAAAACTGATCTGTTATAACCCGCAATTAAAATGTTATATAAGCAATAATATTTTAAAAGTAGATTTAAAACCCATAATATTACCCCTTAAATATATATGTGGGGTGATTTTTCCTTAAGTTTATTATAGTGGCTATTTGCGAAAGCTCCTCCTTTTCCCTTTTCATTATTATCTTTTTCTTGTTTTTTGGTCTCCATCAGGCCCAAGGGAAAGAAAAGCCCAGTATACCTATACCAAACTGCTACCACAACCCACTTCTACTTGGGCCTACGTATGAAAGGGGAAATTAGAGTTATACTCAACAATTTAATTATCCTAAAATTCCTCATATTTTCTATCACATGAATAAGAAATTTTATACTGCGCCAACAAAACTTATAATAGTGAATAATTTTGATCTTTATTATTTTTAAATTAGTTTTAATCAGTGTACTGTAGATAATCAATGTATATTATTATATTTCATATATACATATCATCGATGGTTACAAACTATTATGATAGGATGAATGAAATTTTCATTAGCTGAAGGAATAAAATGTCAAGATCTCGATGAACAAATAAAAATAATCAGAAGTGATTTCTGATCTATGATATGTTACAAACAATGGACCACCAAATTAGTGTCAACTTGTCATTCATTGTCTTTGGAGGTAATATATCAGTCTCTTATCCATTCTCATTAAACACTGGCGAGGGCGAGGCAGTTTTTTTTTACTATATACATATTAACTTGTGAACTCCTAACAAAACTAATTGATAATTCAGTGATAAAAGAAGTGACTGTGAAAATACTTTTCACGCTAGAGTTGTGGGTTCGAACTCTCAACCTCTGTTTGGAAAAATGGTAAGATTATCTCTATGTGTGATCTATAAGTTACAGGCTCAAAATGTGGAAGCAAGACTAATGTTTGCATTTTTTAAGTCTCTCTTATGATTCAAGTGTGTATCGTAATTATGGTTTTCTAAGGTTTTTGAACCTTGTAATAATTTTAAACATGCTTCACTATTTGTATAGCTATATATAAGAGCTTTTCATTAAGATAATAAGTTGAAATATAAAAAGAGACAGGTAGGATTTACACTTTACTCATTGATGGATGCAATTGCAGAAACAGAAACAAAAAGTTATCTTAATGGGAGAAAACAACATGTAATATGAAGGAGCTAACTAGCTAGACTCAAGGGCGGAGCTATCAGCCTGTCTACGGATTTGACAGAACTCGGTATCTTTAGCTTAGATTTTGTATTTGTGTCTTATTTAATATGTCAAAATAATTTATTCAGAACCTAGTAAATTATCTTTTCTAGAATTCAGAATCCATAAACTCAAAAATCTAGCTCCGCCTCTGAGTTAACTTGCCTCAAAGAGTAAAATGATTATTCTTAACTATCAAGTTTGGCCATAATATAAAACAAGAAGAAGAGGCATAGTGAGACAAGGAAGTTGGAAGGAAAAGGATAGCACATAGTGCTTATAAATGTATGTCTTTAATGTACTACTTATAATAAATTCATAACGTTGTCTTTAGTTCAATCTCCTAACTTTAGTACAACACTACATCTTATTTTCTTTCATCTATACTTATACTCCTAGCACTGAGAAACACATGCTGCATAGGCGAATTCAAAATTTAAATTTGACTGGTTCAATAACATTTGATGTTTGTAGCATTGAATTCATTATTCATTGCACACACTTTAAAAATATGAGTTCAGACCAAATATTTATCGAAATATTAGAAATGTTTTAAATTGAAAGTAATGGTTTTGATGTATTGGGTACGAAAAGATATTGAAAATTACCTTCTAACAAGTAATTTTTTAGCATAATAGGTTTCTTAGTGTAATCGTAATAAAGTTTTTTTAGATTATTAAATAATATATACTTACACAAGATCTGCAGACTTCATTCGTGAATGTTCTCCAGTGTCCTTTCTTTTATCTTTCTATTCATGAGTGGTAGTTTTAACCCTATTAAAAATCTAGGTTTTTTCTACCGCAAATTAAAACATACTTTTTCATCGAATTATTTCATTGAAAAAATAAATAATGAAAAATCGATTCTCACTAAAATAGTGCAAAATTTTCTATTAATTTTAATGCGGAAACACTATTAGTATTATTTTTTCTCAATAATTTAATTATAAAATACTTGTAGAAATAATTATCAAATGAACTCATGCATCTAAAGACCCCCAAATTACTCCCCAAGAAATCCTCTCTCTAGAATAGAAGAAGAAGAGAAGAGAAGAGGGCAGCAACTTAGGGCGATCTTCCCCATTGATTCAAGCTTTGTTTGGGGATTTGATTGAAGGGTTGGAGACTTGAGTTGCTTTGGAGGCTAGAGTTTCAAGGATTTAGAAGAATTGGTGAGTCTTCATAGTTTCGAGGATGAACCATTTATTTCCTTATGTCATTTCTTTATGTTTAGACTTTGTATGGGTTGCGTCCCAATGACTTTTATTCAAGAGTTCTAATAGATGGTTTGAGAAAAAAATAAAAAAAATCTATCAAATATTTTTTTTTCATAATAAATTTAACCAAAAGCTAGCTCATGAGGGCAGATTTGTTCAAATCCATATAAGGAGATCAATTTTCTATTCTTCTATCGATGTGGGATTTCTTAACACTTCCCGCACGCCCAGACATCAATTGGAGCCTGACCACTTCTAAATGAGAACCCAGTGAAACTTCTTAACACTCTTCCGCACGCCCAAACCTCAAGTGGAGCGTGAACACTTCTAAATGAGAGCCCAATATCGGTGAACAACAACTTGAGATGACCTGATTCAGATACTATGTAAAGATATGACAGTTAAGCCTAACTCAACCTAAAAACTAGCTCATTAGAAAGATATGTCCAAATTCATATAAGGAGACCAATTTCTTATCTCTCTATCGATGTGAAACTTTTTACCGGATAAAATTATGTGATTTTAGTTCCTTGTTTCTTTTCCATGCTCTGATTATCACTTTTTTTCTCAGAAGAAAGAGACTAGATTCTACTTTCTGTCAAACTGCAGATATTCACGTGAATGACCCCTGGGGCCTGGGTGGGTTCAACTACCCCTATCAAAAATATCTTTAAATTATATAAAAAAAAATCTAAAAATACTCATCATTCATTTATTTTAGGGAAAAGGGTCAAAAATACCCCTCAACTTTGGTTTATTGTTTGACTTTACCCTCGCCGTTAAAATGAAGTTAATTTTACCCCTCCCGTTACTAATTCATATAGAAAATGTAGGATTGTGTAGCCATGAAAGTGGAATATGCTTGGAACAAAAATAGGCCAATTCTTGAATTATTAGCCATTTGAAAAAATTGAAGTTGAGAGACAATGCAAGAGAGTATTAATGTGTGTGTATATAGAGATGAAGAAGATATAATTAGCAGTTGATTTAAGGGAAAAGGGTCAAAAATACCCCTCAACTTTGGTTTATTGTTTGACTTTACCCTCGCCGTTAAAATGAAGTTAATTTTACCCCTCCCGTTACTAATTTCACCAAAACTACCCCTCATTTGACGGAATCCCCAAAATTGACCCAAATTACCCGATTTAAAAAAAAAAACCCTATTCCCTATTTTTAACCCAATGACCCGACCCCTCTAGGATAACCCGGTTAACTCAATTAACCCAATGCCCCGTTACCCATTCTTTCTCTTTGAATCTCCTTTTCTCCATCATGTTCATCAATATATATGTAAATGTGCAATTTTGTTCAGGTTCTGTAAATATATGAATGTGGATAATGAAGAATTTGTTTGACAAAAGAATTATGTTGTCCATGCTGGTTTGAGGAAGACAAGAATGATTATCTTGGGTGGAGGGCTGCCTAAGCACCATATTTGCAATTGTCAATATGATGTGAGATTTAAAGGATGTGTTTTAATTTTCTTGTAGAGTTATTGGAAGTGCTAGCTCTTTGAAGTACTTGAATCTTGTAGAGTTATTGGAAGTGTTTTAATTTCCTGTAAGTGATGATATGTTTGTTTCTAGGTCTTATGATCATACGGTGAAAGTTTGGGGTGTTAGGGTGATGAATTCGGGTTCGGTGATGGAGTTTGACCATGGAAAGCCCGTTGAGGATGTGATTTACTTGCCATATGGTGGGTTAGTTGCTACTGCTGGTGGAAATTCTGTGAAGATTTGGGATATACCTGGAGGTGGGAAATTGCTATGTACAATGGAGAGTCACAACAAGACTGTGACTTCGATTTGTGTTGGTAAAATTGGGAAGGAGAGTGGTGAGGAGGCGCAGCAATATCGGATTTTGAGTGTGGCTTTGGATGGATATATGACAGTGTTTGATTATGCGAAGTTCAAAATTACTCACTCACTCATTCGATGAGGTTTTCGAATCCTCTAATGTCTATTGGGTTCTTGCCTGATTGTTCTACAAGGGTAAATGGGCATTGGGTTAATTGGTTAACCGGGTTATCCTAGAGGGGTCGGGTCATTGGGTTAAAAATAGGGAATAAGTTTTTTTTTAAAAAAAATTCGGGTAATTTGGGTCAATTTAGGTCAATTTTGGGGATTCCGTCTAATGAGGGGTAATTTTGGTGAAATTAGTAACGGGAGGGGTAAAATTAACTTCATTTTAACGGCGAGGGTAAAGTCAAACAATAAACCAAAGTTGAGGGGTATTTTTGACCCTTTTCCCTTTATTTTATATGTTAGATTAAACTACAGGTTGGGGAGGAATAAGAATTTTAAGTTTAAAAATTATTTAAAATTTAAAATTGGGATAACCCTATAATCATCATGCTACTCTGACCTGGAATTTGGAGTATATATACAAGTTTAATTCTACCACGATTTTAAATTAATATACTATACAATTATAATTTGGTTTATTTCAATTTCTAAGTGAAAAAAAATAGGATCTTCCTTAAGTTCAAATTAATTAGTATAAATTTGGTGTAAACAAAATTGTTGTCTCCAAGTAATTAGTACTACTACTTTTTTCCATTATTAATTAATAATCCTATATATTGTAGGTAGGGTTTAAAGAATCAGATTCTCCAACCACTTTTTTATCCTCTTCTGTTTGGTTTTATTAATTTGAAAAGCTTTTGAAAACAATGATGGTTCCATTGAAAAGGTATTAAAAGCTAATTCTTGAAAATGTCTTGTCCTATACAAACCTAAAAGAATCCTATGTTTGCCCAATTAATTATATAATAAATAATACAAATGTTTTCTACATACATTTTTCTCAAAAATTAATTCAAATACATGTAGGGGCCCAGTCAAGAAGGCGCAAACAAGTTTATTCTAATCCTCTTTGATAAAAAATTACATTATTTATATATGGATAAAATAATTTTTTATGTATATGTATAACAGATGTTGAACATCTTTAATTTATTTGTATGTTTACTTGTTCTTATGTTGAACCCTTATTGAAAATTCTGGTTCCGTTGGTGAATATATGTGCAAAGTATTTTTTATCAAATGTTTAATTTTCACAAACTTCAAAATTATATCTCTATTTTTTAAAAATTTCCTTTATGGGTCTTGTACTTCTTTTACATTAATAATTCACTGCAGCTTACGTACTCTCATATACCCAGATGGCCAGATTAAAGAAAAACTCACAATGATTGATTCATATATACTACTAGTATAATGGCACCATATATCACCTGTTTATTACGTTTTTTTTTTCTAGAATATCTCATTAATTTCTATTAATTAAAAATGTTTAGTTGATACTCCACTAAACTTATGAAAATTTTATATTAGCATTGAAATATATACAAGCTATTTGTAATTTCATTTTATATGAATACGAATTCAAGAATCTTTCTACAAATGTGTCTTAATTTATGGTAGTATTGTCGTTTGGTGTGAGGTATAAGGTATAACAATCTTAAGGATAAAATGCAGGTATTAGGTAGTTCTTAAACTATTTATCCCATCATTTATACTATAGTGATAGGATAAGTTATGGAATAATTTGTCTCATAATAATTAATCTCGAAATAATTTGTTACCAAACCTTAGGTTGAACTTTCACGGAATAATATATATTAAGGTTTCGATATTCAGCAAGAAAGAGATAAAACAATTTGCTCCATTTGTCTCCAATTATTGTACAAACATTGTCTTCGATATTGGAATATGTTGGATATTTAGATGACAACAAGAATGGAACATGTTTCGTGTTCCTAATTGTTTGGCATTATTTTCTGTTTTCGAATGATAATGTATGTATTACTTCCTCTGTCCACTTTTATTTATCATGTTGTGCTTTTCGAAAGTCAATTCGATAAATTTTTAAAGTTAAATTAGATTACATTAATTCGATATTTTAAACAAAAAATTTAGATATTCAAAAATTATATAAAAAACTATAATTTCATTTTTTTGCATATCAATATGATAAAAAAAAAATACATAGTAAAATGCTAGTCAAAATTTTTACTATAATTTAATTCTAAAAATGAAAACCATAACAATTAAAGTGGACCGGTGAGTATTTTCTCCCTTTTCGAAGTGGAAGTGGCTTTTCAAACACTGGTAAAAGAAACAGCAATCCCTTGCCAAAAGGAGGATAATTAGAAGATAATGTCAGAAGCATGGATAGACCTAAGTGCGCAAGGCGTTCATTCCGATCCTTTCACCAGAAAATTATATACCATATATATAAGGTTAAAAATTAAAAATATTATATATATAATAAATATTGAAATGGCTTTAATTATTCTTATTTATTTTTTTATATTTTGAATTTCTTTCGAAAAAAATCCTAATTCGTCAATGTTGATTCTCTCTTATTTGTTAAGTATTTTATAAGTATTGCTACTAGTGTACAAGCTATATATGTTTCCGATGAATAAAATATCTCATATTTATTAGAAGAAACTTATTCGTACAATTTTTTAGAAAATGCAAGTCATGCTATATATGTCTACCTTTATATTTATCGTGTTTCATTTGTTTTGGGTATAACACTTATTTTTTCACATATTAAAAGGATAGTTACAAGGGTCTATTGTACGCAACACTATCCTACATTTCTGTCGGAGACTGTTTTCACTATGTTATTTAAGTTATATATCCAGTTAATTCGGTGAAGCTAAATCCCACGTATTTGGAAGACAAAAATACTTGCACATTTTTGTCCAATCTTCAGACATACGGATTTGATCTTTGGAGTTGTTGGACAAAACTTCAGACAAAAAAATCAGAAGTTTTGGAATATCACAAACTTCAGACAAAGATGTCTAAGTTTGGGACAATCAAGCCAAACTTTGTCGAAAGATTGATTGCTTTCAAATTGTATGCAGTTCGAACTTGGGAAGCCTAATTACTTCAAACCTATGTTCGAATTTTATAATTTCATACCTGAATTTTTTCATGATTCGTAGGTTTGAAGTTGATTTTGAAGTGGCTAAACTTTACCTAAAAAAATTATAAACTTACGCTATGCCTTAGTGGGAGTCCTATAATCGGCTATCTATGCATATACAAGAATCAAACCCAATTTAACATCTTATTTGTGCTTCTCTCAATGGATTAAGAGTCGCTCTTAATATTATCTCAAGAGCATTTAGTTGTAATTTAGGAAAATACTGTGACACCGGACCTGAAAACCCTATAATCAAGTCGGGGACAAGGAAACCATTTTTCTTAAATTTGAGGAAAATAAGTCCATTTGAGAGCATTTTCCTCATACCAAACATAGTAACACACCCTTAAGTGTAGTACAGTTTTCTTGAGTTACTAACTCTTTATTGGGTTTCAAAACATCTGCTATACTTGCTGTATGTTTATGTTTAGATTGATTTTATTTATAGCTCCAAATACCATCCCAAACATCTGCTATACTTTCTTCCATGTGTCTTGGGGCAGCGCAAATTGGGTTAACGACAATCTCAGTTTACAAACATGGGTGTCATATCACTCAGGTGAGATTAGATGAGTAGCAGCGGCTTACCGGATCCAATAGGGATGAACTTCTCTTTAATTTTCTCATCTTCTTTGAGCTCATATTTAAAACTGATAGTTGAAACTTGAAAGCTATAACAAAACATAATACTGAAGACCCACACAAAATGATGAATGTCAAAAGTTAAGCATCCACATTAAAATGCCATATTAGAATCGAAAGATAGTTGCCTGAAACTTAAAGAGTATAGTTTAATAGTAAAGCTTACAAGTCAACCTGTCAACAGCAGCGACATGGTTTGACTATATTACATCTGATTCCAAGTCCACCGGGGCAGAGAAAATATCTCCTGCAAGTAGAAAAACAGATGTTCCTGTGATTCATACAGTCGGAGATGACAGTGTTTATCCCAGAAAGCTTGTAAGTTATTGGACGATCAAGCTCACCACTAGAACTTGTATGTCTTGGTTGATTGCTCAGTTTCCTGAGTTGTGCTACCAGCAGCAGAAGCGTCGAATTGGATAGTTGAATGAGCTGGACTGAAGTTCGTCTGATCATTATACAGGCAGGGCTTAAGCACATGCTTTGCTCCAGCTGTTAATTTAATGGGCCCAGATCCCAGAGTACATTCAAATTTGAGAGTATCTTCATCTTTGAAAGATCCCAGGCGTGCCTCTGTTGTTCCACTTTGGCCACTCTCAATACTGTTTGACATGCCTTTAACTGAACCTGATTCAATTCCTTTTCTGCAGCTGTATTGACCTTCAAAATTAGAGTAGCTTTTTAATGGTGCTGAAACAACATAAGGATCTTCTCGAAACCAAAAGTTAGGGATCTCCGCCACATTTGTACGATTGTCTGATGTAGATAATGGCCTCTTTTTGCTCTTTCTGCTGTCACCAAGGTCTCTAAGACAAGGAGTAGATGTGATTTTGGTCACGTCACCATGTCTTTTGTATGTGCCAGTATTTACTCCGGAACCTATTTGGAGTGGCATAGGGGAATAGTTAGCTAAAGATGGTGGAGAGACCGGATTCTCCAATGCATGTTGAGGGCGCTGAGTGAAAGAACAGAAGCGCTCTGATGCAAGATATACCGAAGGGTCAATTTGACGGCTATCCCCAGCAATGCTGCTGCAGTAATAATTTTTCCTGTCAGATGTAGAATATAATTCATGAAAATCCATTAATAGTTTCTTTTGTTTTGCATCTGAAAACCATGGGGTGCTTTCTGTAGAGAACTGAGACCAGGATGGTCGGAAGTTCCTTCCGGAATCTGGACGCAAATAAGGAAAATTGATGGCACAGCTTGTGCTGTTCAGATCAAGAGAGCTCGAGCCCCCACTCTGACTGGAGTAATGATGCATTAATGTTGGTACAGGTCCATATGGGCTGATTGTGAAAGATTTATATCCACCTGGAAAAGGCTCCTCAAAGTTTGGTTTTTGATTATAAAGGGAGAAAGGGATTTGTTTGATTGCACCTAAACAATTTTGCTGCACCGAATCAATTTGGCGACTGAAGTGAGGAGGACAAACTTGAGGCCTTGGAATGGCCTGATTGATTTGGATACTAGGAGAGCAAGCAACCATGCCTTTCAGTGTTCCCAGCACAGGATGCACGGTGAGATTTTGTTGATCATGATTTGTAACCACTGAACTGTAGTTGTAAGTCTCTGCCGAAAATTTCTCAGCAATGATCTGCTTATCTGTCCAAATCCTTTTATCCAGTGGTGCATGAAAATCTCTTCTATCAACCGTAAACTCTTTTCCCATCAGACGCATTTTCGATGGAGTAACAACCAGTGAGACATCATCAGAATTCCCATATTGCTTACTCCTGCTCGTTTCAAGTTGCTTGGCCTGATCGTTGAGCTTGCTTCTATGGTTGGACAAATTACTGACACTGCAATCTAACTCAAAAGGAGTAATAGATTCCTTATTTTGCTTTAGCGGATCCAACTCAACATTTGTTCTTCCAGCGTCATACTCATAGATACCTAACCTTGAAGGTACTGGAAAAGTAGGGCTCCATTCCATTGAATCATCTGCAGAGGACCTTTTTAGCTGGTCTGTGGATGGTGCTCGTTTATCCCAACCTCTAGCATCAGAGATATTGTCCATGTTTGAGTGTGAAACGTTGCTTACAGCTAATCCTCCGGAAGATCCCGCAATTCTCCTTGAGCTTGGCAGCTGAGTCAACTTTCCTTTACTATTTGAGTTCAGATCGATTAATTCCCCTTGAGAGTTGAGGGGCAAACGAACATAGTCCTTTTCAATTCCCTTCTCTCCATGCATGGATTCTCTTTGCTTCCACTCAGGGAAAGAACAAATTTTGCACATTAATTCCTGATGGCAGATTTGAGGGAGTGGCTGATATTGCATGAAATGACCACTGCAATTTCCCACGATGGTTTCTGGCAGCGAAATTGGCTTCCTGTTCACATTTTCATAAGCTGCTGAATGTTGAGGATATGCCTTCACAGAATGCACAGAGCAAACTCCAGTAACTTCAGGGGGAGAACCTCTTAACTTGTCATGTGATCTCTCACTAGCACCACAAGCGTTAATTAGACTTCCAACTATTTGGTCATTCTTTTGGTGGTTATACATCTGTTGAGACACATGGAGAGACCCAGGATTGCAGAAATACTGTGAACTGTGTGATGCCACTCCAGAACCTCTTCCGAATAATTTTAAATTGTCATTTCCCTCAGAGACTTGATTAAAAACATCACTGCATTCAGATGAATTATCTTTAGTACCGATATTGTGCCTAAGTAAACCAGGAGCATCAGCGGTACTTTGCACGGCGGACCTCTTTGGGGATCCTGGTTGAACAGTAAGCTCACTTTCTGTAGTTCTCAAAATATGTTTATTTATTCCTTTCTCTTCCACAAGGGATAGAACCTCTCCTCTCTCTGTGGCATCGTCTTATACAATGAAAGTAGCAACCAGGTCAGAATATAGAATGCAAAAATATTTGAAAAAACTGAAAACATATAGCAGAAATGCTTTACTATTGCGCCAAAGGATCTTTTTCTTACCTGAGATAACATGTCTGTCGCCTTGTTGATTGCTGCAAAAATTTGCCTCATTAGGACCAGATAAAATCCCACCTGACGAGTTCTCCACTGGAAATTGTTTAGTCCTTTTCTTGAGGTTGCTACAAACTGAATTCATCATCCTTTGATCATCCGCTGAGAACTTGGAATCAGTAAGACCTTTGGGCTTCTTTTCTGAAACGAGATGTTTCCGTTGTGGTTTCTTCCCGTAGGTAGGACTAATATCTTCCATGTCCTTCTCACACATCTTTCTATGCTGTGAACAACTTGGTTTTGAAAATGAATTGGGCACTTTGAGCTTGTCAAATCTCTCCTGCAAGCAAAATGAGTCAACCATATACCGCAAAATAAAGCCACCCCTGAGAGTTTATTTCATTTTCAAATCAGGAAACCAGTTTTGAGTGATAAATTGCTGCTTCCCTACCAAAAAATGAAGTAATATATAATCAAGTGACATTAAGCAGAATGTCTTGGACAAAGATTTGCTGCAACTAGAAAGGTGAGATTCGATTGATATCCTTTTACTGGCTTATCACACGTTTAGAAATTCCCCGAAAGAGAAAACAACAAAAAATTAAAAAAACTGAAAGCTACAAAAATTTAACACATAAGAAGATGACAAAAGGAAGAAAAAAAAGAAAAAAAAAAGAACGTGAAAGAACACAGTTATATATGTTCTCATAGATGCACGCAATTCTTGCTCCTTTAAGAATGGAAAGGCATCTCAATTCACCAATTTTCCCTGTGAACACTACATTATCACTCACACAACTCCATAAAAGATGTAACTGAGTGAGGCATTCTCATTAACCTATATAAAGATTAAGAAAAACAAGAAGTATATGTGTTTAGGCATTTGGAGTGCAAATCTCAATTTTGGGCTATAGATATATTGCAAAATTTATACTTTAATTCCAAAGGAAACGATAAACATCAAGAAGAAGAATTTTGGAATTTCCTAGCTCTTAAATTACATTTTATCTGATAGATATTGCATGTGAATTGAAAGACTGATATTTTCTTCTCAAATATATACCACTAATCACTGAGGAAACCCATCTAATTTTTTTTATATTGATGCATTGATTATGCAACAAAGTACAAATAGTTCTTTAATGCTTACTTTACTTGGACCCAAAAAAGTAAACCCTCAATACCCGTGCTAGTATTATGCTGGGACATGATTCACCCAGTATGTCAACCAACCACGTTGCTAATCATGGAAAAGGGTGTAAATTGTCCCTTCTTCTCTTATTAAATCAAATGCACAAAACAAATGTTGATTAAATCCCTTTTCTGTGAACAGTGGTCTTTAGGTATCCGATTGTGTGGCGTAATTCAGGCTTACTCTAGTAACTAATCCAACAATTTAGATGAAATCGCTGAACTTCTATCATAAAATATGGGATTCTGATCAATACTAAACGCCTCATGAGATGACAAGCACCTGTAATGTAACATCTCAGAATTCTGAAGAAACAGCATAAAAGCCGTTGATGATTCACAATAAGCTAACAAACTCATTAAGAAAGTGTTTCTTCCACATTTCACACAAAAACACAAACAGATAACAAGCCGCAGCTCCATCTTTGGATGTATATTTACCCGGCTTTTTCGACAGTAATTTCAAGCAGCGAGGGGTAAATGGACTAGTTTTACCAGAATAGTTCATAGTTCAAAAGGTAATGAACAACAAATCAGATTTTCACCATCCCAAATCTAAGTAACTTTACTAAAACCCCGTTATTTTATGCACAAAATTGTACATCAAAATCTCAATTTATCAAGCACAGGATACATTTCACGTCACAATTAACAAAATTAGCACAAAAAATAACAATGAAATACACATTCAACTGATACAAAGTTACATAAAATCGTACCTTCTTTCGGATTAGTAGATCCAGGTATCTACTATTCACATTCTTCCTTTGCTTAAACCTCCTATCCTTCTTCATCGTTTTCTTCACCTCCTTCAACTTGCTCGCAATCGTTTTCTTCTTCTTCATAGTGATTCTCCTCTTGCTTTTACGAATTCTAATTGCATTACCATTTCTATCAGAAAATTCCTTTTTCCCTTCATTAACAACAGCGCAATTATCATCGTCTTCTTCATCCTCATCCTCCTCATCATCGTAATAATCATCATCACCGTCAGTTCTCTCAACTTGCGGCGCCACAGCGAAAATGTCAACAATAGACCTCTTCTTCTGAACCCTTGTTTTTCCCTTAACACACTTAACTTTCCTACCCGTTCCATTTCTCCTGACTGGTACAACATCATCAGAATCCTCAGATTCCAGTACATCTAACCACCAGCTGAATTTCTTCACTGTAATTGGAGGTAACATAGCTCTCACATGATCTTCCTTCGTTGATTCATCGAACGGCCAGCATTTCACCACGTCCACACTCCTCATCTTCGCAGTATACTCCCTAATTTTTATACCACAATAAATACAACTATACAAACAAAAAAAACGGAAGCAAAAGTACCGTATCACTATTTAAGCTTAAAAAAAACACTATAATCTCACTCACCTGATGGAGAAACCATCTATCGACACCGCCGGCATCTTTTCCTCTACCTGCAAACAACAGAAATCATTTACAAACATAGAAAAATCAACAATTACTTAAAAATAGTTTTAGAGAGAGAAAGCTAGCGAGTACGATAATTAGTAGCACTACCTTTAACACAAAAAATGAATTACAAACAGAACGAAGTAGGCAAAGCAAAAGGACAGCTCCTCTAAAACTCCATGGAAATTGAAGAAGATGATGAAGAGATTATTTTTGTTGTTTTTGAGTGGTGAGGGATTTGGGTTGTGGGTTTTTTTTTTAGAGAGAGAAAGTAGGGAAAGAAAGATAAGAGAGAGAGAGAGAGAGAGAAAGAGAAAGAAGGGGAAGAAAGTACTTTATGCGTGTTTTCTATTATTTCCCGCTCGAAAAGTGTGAGAAGTAGGGTGGGGGGAGGGGGAG
>NW_006239028.1:1358605-1372264 GCF_000226075.1 Solanum tuberosum | reverse complement strand
AGTGTGAGAAGTAGGGTGGGGGAGGGGGAGGGGGTGGGGTAGGTGTCAATTTATCCTATTTTCAGCTCTGCCTATTCTTTTAGTGTGATAGCGACAGATGAGTGCTCAACCGAGTATATTAAAGTAAGTTTAGTAACTATATTTAATAACGATCCTTGTTGAAATGGTAAGTATTTGTTAATCTATTGTCAGGTCTTTAATTTAGATTTTTCTCCATATAAATATGAAATTATTTTTGTTAAAATTTATTTTATCTTTAATTCTGAGACTTTTTGGGTAAATTAAAATTTAATCAGATCTTAATATTAATATCAAACATTAAATAAGGAATTTTAATTTACCTATTGTTTTTATTATCTTTTGTTTTCGTTATCATATATTTATTGTGCTATTTTATGTAAAATATGTTTTTTTTATTATTTTATTTCCATTTTCTTATATAGGTTAATTTCAATAAGGGGATTGATTGGAAATAGTTTTTGTACTTTCACAAAATAAAAATAAAAGTATATGTAGTAAAGACGAAGTCAAAATTTGATGTTTATAAATTTGGAATTTTAATTCTTTAAACTTATTACTAGATTCTAAATAGATAATTTAAACATGTTATATAATTTTTTCAAGATAGATATGAAATTTAAACCAAAGCATAAGTTATACACTGAACTGCCCAGTAATACTGTAGTAATTTCTTGATGATTATAAAATTACACCAAATATATTTTTATGGGTGTTCATTATAATACTTGTATTATATTAATCATTTATTTATTTAATCAGTTTCTCTTCTTCTTGTTTAACTTTTATCATTTTTTTTATTTTTTATTTGGTGTTAGGAGCACATATTGGAGCTCCGACAAAATTTAAATCGCGCTTTACAGGGCTCATTTGGGGGTGACACTCCCATTAAAATTTTCTTCATACCCAAAGCTCGAATTCAAAATCTCTAATTAAGGGTGAAGCACTCTCATCTGGGCACCATACTCATGTTGATTTATTTTTTTAATTTGGTTTGCGTAAGTGTTATACAGAAGGACAAGTCACCCGTGTAAAAATATGAGGGAATTCAGCAACAAAGATTCCATGTATGGGAGAGAGGAAAACCACGCGCGCTTTGTAATTGACTGCTTCACGCATTCCACTTCAAAATATATCCCAGCAGAAATGAGTATAGTTTAGTCTTTCGGACTCAATTGATATGAAGGATGATTATTCACACGATTGATTCGGAATTAATCCTCTTTAATATATATTAATTTTGATATTATTTACTAATTGATGTCTTATTTGATTGTGTATGCAATATATATAAGTTACAACTAATACATATACTAGTTATACATTTTATTTAATATTCAATGATATATAACTGAGAGGCTATCTGGATTAACTTAAAAGTTAGTAAATTAGTTTTTCACTTCTGAAAGTATTTGCCAAATATAAAAAGTCAACATCTTCACTGCTATATCCCTTCCACTTTGAAGCTTTCCTTTGTTTCTACTCGTTTTTAGTGCAAATGGCTTCTAATTTTTTTGTCATTGTGGGAAAAGAACTATAATTGAAGATTTCTTAGTCCGCAAACAATACAGGTCATTGGTTTGCAAACAATCCAAATTTAAGCAAAGATTCTAGGCAAAAGTACTCATTACTCCCCTGAACTTGAAGCTTTTTATACGGTGTACACCTAAACTAAATTCCGCTTTAATTACCCCCGAATTTGTTTATTCCTCCATCGCGTACACATTTTTTGTCCACCTGGCGTAGAAATTGACAACATTCTCTACTAGGCGCGTGAGGAAGTGATTTTTTTCCACATCACAAAGCTACAACGGTAAAAAAACGTAAAATCTCCATTTTTCTTTACTATTTGGCATATTTTAAACGAAAAATAGGGCAAAGTGTAGATGAAAAGTAAGGGAAACAAAGATTAACACTTACTTGGTAAGAATTTCTGACAAATTTAAAATTCAAGGAGTTCCGTGAAATCACCCTTATTCAAAAATAACTTTTAAACCATGAATTTTAATATTTGGCATATTTTAAACGAAAAATAGGGCAAAGTGTAGATGAAAAGTAAGGGAAACAAAGATTAACACTTACTTGGTAAGAATTTCAGACAAATTTGAAATTTAATCGACCAACTTCACGTCTAGAAAAACCCAAATCCAGAAGGAGTTCTGCGAAATCAGCCCTTATTCAAAAATAACTTTTAAACAATGAATTTTAAATTTAAGAAATTTATTTTTTGCAATATTAATTTATCTAAGTGGCTATTATTTATTCAGGTGGAAATCCACATCACCATTTTTGCCAGTTGTCGCACGCGCGTAGTCACAATAGGAGTAGGTGGACGAAAAAGGTGTATGCGACGGAGGAATAAACAAGTTCGGGGGTAATTAAAATGAAATTTAATTTAGGTGTACACCGTATAAAAAGTTTCAAGTTCAGGAGGGTAATGAGTACTTTTGCCAAAAAGTAACTGAAAATAAATCAAAAATAACTTAAAATAAG
Organism: Solanum tuberosum; assembly: GCF_000226075.1. Classification (NCBI taxonomy): domain Eukaryota; kingdom Viridiplantae; phylum Streptophyta; class Magnoliopsida; order Solanales; family Solanaceae; genus Solanum; species Solanum tuberosum. The sequence continues at coordinate 1,369,753 of NW_006239028.1, read as the reverse complement.
TTAAGAATTGTTTGTCAAGATCAATAATTGACTTAAAATAAGTCAAAAACTAAAAGTAGGTCTCTTCCTACTTTTTTTTTTGTTACTTCCATTTGACTTTTTACTTTTGATTTTAAAGCTATTCTTTTTAAGTCAATCCAAACAGACTCTAAGACATAACAACTTAATAGTATTCATAACATTATGGTTATCAATTCATGGATAGCAAAGGTAAAAATAGACCTGTTTTTAATGTATCAAATTAAATAAAAATAATAATTTAAATAATTTTAATATATCTTATTCAATATTATTTTCATATTGTACATCCTATTCAATATTATTGAACTGAGCATCCGTAGATAACTGATGCATTACACAAAAAGGTGGAACAGCTAAAACAGATTACTATGTTTGGTCCAAACAATCAATAATAATTTCTAGCCTAATATGTAGCTAGTTTTCAATATATATAATATAGATTGTGAAAATTAGTAGTCATAATTTGAGTAGAGTTTATCTCTTGCACTTCACACAGCCATGTGTTTATAAGGAGGAACCCCTTTCAAGGTAAAAAAAACTACGATATATAGAAGGTTGATCTTTCTCAACGTAATGTATAACACGAAAAATCTTTTGATTTATACTAAATGTTCACATGAAAGAATTATGGCAGGTCTAATGGGGGGAAGGGCGGGAGAGAAAAAGCTTGAGTCTATATATCTTGATAAGACCCCATAAAAGAACGAGAGTTATTGAGAGGTTTCATGTTGCCAAAACGAAGGACACCTATTAACTTTAATTTGCTCTAGAAAGGGTATAGGTGCACTTTCTCTCTTTCAACTTCCACTGAATAAGGATCAGGCAAACTGTTTATAGTCAATTTCTGTGGTGATTACTTTGTAGAATATATATATATATATTAATAAAGATTGAATATTAAAAATATTATGTAAAATGATTATATTGAAAACTAGCTAGCTAATAACTAATATTCCAGTATTATTGATTGTTTGGACCAATGAATTTTAGGGCCCGTTTAGCCATGCGATATGGTATTATGATATGGAATTATGAGATGAAAATCTGAAATTGAAGTTTTGTTTGGACATGCGATATGAAATTTTTGTGTTGTATATTTTCTCATAAACATAAAAATCCCACAAGTTGAAAAACTATTAAAATATCCCCAATTATTTATTCAATCTTATCAAATAACAAAAATTTATAAAATCGCATAATAAATTATTACAAAGTTATTTGTTCTCCACTTAAGTAATTGTTTCATCTAACTTTAATTTAATAAAAAGAATTGAACATAAATTGTAGTGTACTAGTCTTTAATATAACCCTCCCACATAGTACAGACAATTTTCTCACGTTGAACTTGCATTTCACGATCATGTGACTGAGAAGACGAACCAACATTGTTACGTACTTTGAGCCATTTGTTGGTCAATATCATCTGCAACTATATTTTCATGCTCATAGACCATAAATAATTCATCACTTTAACAATCGGTTGGTGTGAGTTAAAGTGACTATATGTTGGTGAGAATAATAAATTTTAAAAAGTAATGATATGACTATAAATTTTATTTACATATGAAATAAATGGTTAGTAAATATAAATGTGGGGTTGTTTTAACAAAATATAAACTTGTTGATCAATTTTTGTATTAAAATATCTCAAATCATGATTATGAAATTACCATATAATTCCATATCATGGTTTTTGGAGAATATGGAATCACATCTCATGATATGGAATCATGAGATGAAATCATCGTAAAATCGCATGTCCAAACGCTGATTCTATCTCACAATACCATATCACACCAAACGCCTACTTAGTTAAATTATAGAATACATATTTTAAAAGTAACATGCATGGTGTATGTATACGTCTGATTTGTGGCACTTTAATGTATTTCAACATCTTATTTACGAAGTATGATTTGCTCGACTGATAAAATTATATATGAATTGGGAGGTTTTTGATTTCCGAAATTGTTTTAAATTAAAAGTAGTATTTATCTTATACAAATATTTAAACCAGTTAATTTGGTAGTATACAAATTAATATTTATATATCTTATTATATAAAGTGATGAAATCTTTGACTATATTTCTGTGGAGGATTTCACAAACAAGCCTACCCTACTTGTTGTCAACTCTTTGTCCTTTTATTTAAGAAGATCTGCCATAAAATGATGTTATGTTTGAATTTTTTTCCTTTATAAATTCTTATTTTATCGTCACATATATACGTACTATAGTCTATAGTTAGATCACCCATCTGCCTATTAAATATTCCCACTTTCTTTGTTTTATAAGTAGCTTCATATATTGCTTACAATAACTACAAATTCTTTTTCTACCGAATAATCAAATAACATAAAGATTCCATATGTAATCATCAACTTTAGTTAAACTATCGAATTCGAGCTTTGAATATTGATTTTTTGTTGTTGGGAGTACCAGTGCACCACTCTCAAATGAGTCTTACAAGGCACAATTTAAATTAAGTTCAAACTCTAATACAGACATCGAACATTGAGTCAAAATGAATTATATAATCATTATTATTAGTGAAAGAAAATAGATTGTTGCATCAATCATTCTATGTTTTTTACACTCTTGCCCATTTTTACAAAAAAAAAATATACTCTATATATCATGATAGAAATCACGATGGGAATTAATGATAAGGTGATTGATTCATGAGTTTTATTACAAGATATTTATTTATATAATTGACAAGGTAGAATCATATGATATTGTCAATAACTTAAATAGGATTTAAAAAGTTAAAAAAGAAGAAGAAGATAGATAGTCAAGTAATTTTGAATAAGTTTAAAGAAGAAGAAGACGAGGGTTAAATACATGAAGTTACAAGAAAATTTTGAGGTTGATAACTCCACTTTTTTTTATTACTTGAGCATTTTTCTTTATAATGTTATTATAGAGTAAATGTAAACTCTGTGATGATTTTAATATATTTCGTTCTTGATCTCCGAATAATAGTTTTTGCACATTGTTGTTGTTAATTAATAGATATTCATTATTTCAGTATAAATAAAGTAATATCTAGCCCCCACTTATTTTTATTAAATGATATAGTAGTACTGTTTTGAGGATCAATTTTAATTAGTATTAATAAAAATTCACAAAAAACATTTTCTAGTGAGAGAGTGAAATGTCCATCTTTAAAATAAAATAAAAAGGCGCGTGATGAAACAAGAGAATGCGTAAGAGAGTAGAGATTGTGGAAAGTAGTGCTCCTACGTGTGTGTACAAAATAATTTGGGAGTTGGGGGGCAAAGTAATGAGTATGACCACTGGGCCTAGCTGCAGTAGTGGGGTTTCTACATCTATGGTACGTCATGCATCGAATCGGATGAAATTGTTTCTTCTTTAATTAAATGTCTCGAATTTAAATTTTGAATATGAATAACTCTTTGATAGAAAATATCGAATGAGACTCTATACAACACAAATTTGAAATAGTTAAATTTTAATGTAGATACTAAATATCAGGGTGTGCATAAGTAGACACTTAAATTTGTATAAAATTGAAAAGATAGACATATATCTTACATGGAGCCCTACATAGCAATTTTGTATCCTACATGTATTATTCCACGTAGGACACATGCTCAATTTTATACAAGTTTAAGTGTCTACGTATGTGCACAGCTAAAATTGAAGAGCATAGTTATCAGCTGAAACTAAATTAAGGCTCGTGTTTATACATTATTCAGAAAATATATACGTCTATTTACCACATGTAAATACAACATGTCAAGATTGATGGGCATAAATGGAAATTTCATCAACTCAGAGGAGCTTCTGTTGTAGGACCCACACTGATGGATAAATAAATATATAGCATTGATAAAGAGTGAAAACAAAAGGGTTTTTATTAGAATTATTATTGAGTTATTTAGCCTAACCTAAAGTAGGAACAAGTCACTTATATGGTTCTTGAATTGTGTTCCATCGTAATTGTTCCAATTTCTTTGGTTTTTTTTTTTAACCTTTTCTATGAATTGTACCTAATCTCTTGTTTATACATGATTATAATTAAATTGATTTAAAGTTACGTTTTGTTGGGATACCTATTTGAATTTCATAAGTTATTTTTTTATATTTAATATGAAAACTATTAAAATTTCTTCAATTTTTTCATAATTTTATCAGAGTTCATAAATAATAAGATATACGAGAAATGGATAAATAGTATATCTTCATGTTTCTTTTATAAATAAATGTTTGTGATCACAAATTTCTAAATACGCATAATTTTATAAAAATTTACTAGTCGACAACGAATATAGTACTATTAACTAACTATATATATTCGTTAATATAATTCTTTCATGCGGAGATGAACTATCTCTTCATGCCGAGTATAATTTTTTTTTATATAAAATTTAAAATAATGAGTCTTTTTATAAAATATAAACTTATACGTCAAAGTTTACATTTAAAAATTAATATCGCGTCCCAATTCCTTTTTTTTTTGTTGGAAAAATTAAGATTGATTTGAAATTATGACCCCCGATCACACGTTCAAACGACCACTAAGTGTTCCAATGTTTTTTTAACTGAGTTGGTAATTCTTCATTTTTACATATTTTTAAAAAAAATTAAAGAGATAAAGAAGGAGAAATGAATAAGGAATTACAAAATGGAGAATTGAATCTTCACTAATAAAATAAAAATTTAAATAACCAATTGAGTAACTAGATTCACTCAATTTATATGACGCATAGAACTTAACACAAAATATGATTTTTGAGCACCTCATTGATATTTCTTTAACAAAAATAATTGTGTAATGCTACATATGTTGAGGCAAACATCAAATAAAATGACGATATTGAAGAAGATTGTAAAATAATATTAAGTGTAATAAAAATGCAATTATTTCTTATGTTTCTCTTGTTGATTTCATTATATAATAATTCTTCTTTATTGAAATTAAGATTGGACTCTACAACATGTCATTCTTAATAATATAACTACTGCTAAATTATGTGTCTATGTCAATAACTAGTTACTAATTCTAAGCTAATTAACATTCTCTACTCCACTTTCTGTCTAGATACATATTAACTACTTATATCTCTCCAATTTTACTTGTTCAATATTGACTTGATATAATTTTTCTAGAATAATAATTCTACTTTATTATTCTTTAAATATAATATATTCAATGTAAAAAAATTGCATTGGAAAAATGACTATAATAAATCATTACCATATCGATAAATTATGAACTAAGGAGTCATTTGGTGTGACTTGTACGATATAATAATCTTGGAAGCTGATATCATAGTGATAAGATAAGTTATCTCAGTATACAAATAAAAATAACAGAAGAAACATCATAATGATAACTTGTACGCAGCTTAATTAGCTTCCCCATACTGTTGCACGTAAAAAGGGTAGATTGAATTTTGTGAAACAGAAAACGAGACCCCTTTGTCTCTCCCTACAATACAAACCCTATTTATTTAGTTGGTGTGAGTGTGTACATGACTTTTACATATGTCGGGTTCGAACTCTGGATATGAAAAAAATTCTATTGGAGGTGCTGCAATGAGCGATTCAGATTTAGTCGGGACTTCAGACACCATATAGGAAACCGAAAAAAAAAATGACTACTACATGTGTTGTGCTGCTTTCTGGTTTCTTCCATCTTCTGTTTCCAAATGATTCACAACATCTCAACTGACCTCAATCACTACAACATGCAAAGTACGTACATAGGGGAACAAGTCACTAAAATTTTAAGAAAACTCATCATGTTGGGGGAAATTATTCCTACTTTTATGTTTTCATGATAGAGTATAGGGGTTCAATTAAACATACCTTCAGACTTGCAAATCATAGATAATTTTTATGTATGTTCTTTGCGCGTTATGTTAATCTAAGATTTTTAGAATATGGGTGACCCGCCTAAAAGAAAGAAAAGGTTGAATTGATCCCTTCGTCCAATGAAATTAATGAGTGGAACCCCCAATTCAGCATAGTTTCGTAGAGGAAAATCAAGTGGCAGATGCACTACTGAGGAGGGGTCTAACCTATGGACAACCAACTCTTTTGTGCATCGGAAAATTCCACCTTTGTTTGTGTCGAGGAAGTTAGAAGCAAACAAGGAGGGAACTCTTTTCGTTAGACTAATCAAGTCTTCTAAATCTCTTGTAATGTTTATAGTATTTCCTCTCGCCATGTATTGATGCATATTAAGTCTTCTTAGTACATAATTATCTTTGTTTACCAAAAAAAGAGTGGTGCCAAGGTACCGTAATTGGGTTGATGATTCGAATTTCCTTCGTTCAAAATTTGTATTGCGTAATATTTCGGTTAAAATTTATCTTTTATATAGATATAGTAAATATTGAATTTTTTTAACTCCTTCTTTCTTGTAGACTTTACACTGCTTTCTTATATACTACTATAATCTCTTCATTGTTTTCTTCTTCTTGTACTTGGTTTGATATTGCACTTGAATTGAAGATTTTTCGGAAACAATTTCTCTACCTCTATAAGATAGTGGTAAAATTTGCGTACACTCTATATATCCTCCTAAACTCCACTTAATAAAATTTCATTAGAGTTATTGTTATTAATAGTTCATAGTTTGATTTCACCACTAATGATAGTATAAGAAATTATTGTCACTGATCATCGACTATGCACAAAACTTAAACTCAATGAATTATTAATACTATATGACCCAACGTAATTATGTAGGGCACAGTGAAAGATACAACACGTGGAACTTGGTTTCTCAAGTCTCCATCGCTGTACATATATATACCAAAGTAAATATCTGATCTACAGAAAAACTTTTACTCTGTCCCCAAACTGCCCATCAGTGAATGTACAGAAACAACTGTGAAATTTTTGAAATTTCTTTTTAATTTGATGATGTAGTGTTTAGATCAATTTATACGTATCACAATTATTATTTTATATTAGTTACGTGTTTTTACCCATCAAAACTCAAATAAATAGAAATAAACCATATAATATTATTTTTCCTTCGCTGAAATTTGAACCTAAACGACTGAAATCTCATAATTGAATTAATTTGCCTCTCATTTTATTGATCATCAGGTCATGAAGCCCTTGAAGGCTTCTCGATAATATGCATTAAGATATTATAGTTTGATAATTTCATACTATTCTTAAAACAAAAGGTATAGCTTGTAGTCCTGTAACATAAAATAAGATGAGCGTAAATTTCACTTATGATTATGTAACTACTAAAGTATTTTATTTCTATAAAAGTCATTTAACTACTCCGTCCGTTTCACAAAGAATGACCTGGTTTGACTTGACACGGAGTTTAAGTAAATAAAGAAGACTTTTGAATCTTGTGGTCCTAAATTAAAGTTATGTCAAATGTACAAAATTACCCTTAATCTTGTGGTCTTAAATATGCCACGTGGAAAGTAAAAAGTAAAATGTTACCAAAAAAGGAAAGAGGTCATTCTTTTTGAAACTGACTAAAAAGGAAAGGAGGTCATTCTTTGCGAAACGGAGGAAGTATTTTTTCCTAACACAAAAATTTCAAACTTTGAGATACTAACTAAAAAATCACAAAGTCGGAAAATGCCAGAATCCTCACTTATATCCAAGCTATGGCTTTGGAAGTGCCACGTAATTATATGGTATACTTAGTTTAATTTATATACTATTAACGGGAGGAGGCTCCTCTCCAGTACACTAATCTCTCTGGTTGATTCCGTGCATATTTAAATTAATGATATCTGTCAATTTTAAAATTTGATGGTCCATATTTATTTAAATAAAACAGCTTTTAAATCATGGTCAAATATCATTAACCATGGTTATTATTATTTCTCTTTCTCTCTCCTCTCTCATCTCTTTCTTTCTCACTTAATTCTGTAACAATTTGTTTCTCAATTAGCAAAGAATTTGCTTTGTTAACAACAAATCGTTTTTTCTTACCATTATTTTCACACCGTGATAAAAGAACACAAAATTCAAAGGATGAACTTGGGTTATAAAATTTAAAAAATCCAACCCATGAGACTACTTCTTTGAAGCTTGGTTCGATCACAATGGTGATCCACAAAACTCTGTCGTTTTTTTCGTAACATCAATTTTTTTCAATTTGGAGTTTCTGCAAAAGCCACTAAAGGATCTGGAAAGGGCACGAAAATGGGTAGGAAAATATTTTTTCTTTTCTGGTAAAATTCTCCATTTATTTTTTGGGTCTTCTTTTCTTGTGGTATTTATAATTGTAATCTTTAATTGGGGCTAATCACTCCATTTTCAGTCTTTTCTCTTTTGAGACTCTCCCTAGTTGTTCATATGTAAATGTAAAAAATATTAAAATATTGATGTAATTTTAATTTTCAATTGTTTGATTGCTCTGTTTTTTGGAGAGTTTTGGAGGGGGAAGAAGTGTTTCTTTGCTGATTGAGAAAGGAATGAGAGGAGAGAGAATTACTAATAACCGTGGTTAATGATATTTGGTCAAGAAAATTAATCTAGTCCATTAAAAATTAAATGGACACGTGTCAACTATATGAAATTGCACTGGGGAAAACTGTAGAAGAGCCTCTTCCCGCAGTCCTCATACTATTAACGAATGTGGTGCAGCAGAGGGCGGCTCCTCCTTAATAAAAATATTCTTGATGGAGAGACTTTCCCCAAATGGAATCCTACGCAACATGAATTCAGAATAGTCGAATTCCAATACAACTCTCGAACACCTCATTATATTTATTGAAATTATGAATGCGGTGAATAATTAATTACTCCTAATACTTATACTAGTGTGTGTATATGAAAGTTACTCTTTAATTTACTCTATATGTTTGTTGCTCCAAAAGAAATTAAAACAGTGTTTTGAGTAATTTATGTCCTTTAAATTTTTCAGGCTTAGAAAAACTGGTCAAAGGAAAATTAAACCTTGTGCCCTAGCTAATAATAGTACAACATACAGTATATATATTTTTTAAACCAAAAAAAAAGCTATTTCTTTAGCGTGGCCGGGGACAGACAGGTAGAAAAAGGGAAATTGTATGAAAGAGCAAGTAGAAGATTAAATTTGTACTGGTATAAAACAATTATCTGCAGGAGTACTTTAATTTGTGTCATGTCTTTTTATAATTAATATTACTAAAAAAAGAATTAATAAATTAAATAAAAATTAAACCTGTAAAATTTATAATATTGCAACTAATTCCGAACGATAACGTGATAAATATATAATCTTATTAAATATATACTCCGTAGTATTACAACTTTAGTGAACTTTTTCCCTTGTTCATCATAAGTACTGAAGAAGTACATGCATAACATTTAATTTGGTCATATCACATAAATAAATGGATCAATGTAACGTGAATTATGATGGAATAATTAAAATTTATTTATTTTTAATTAGAGATTTTGAGTTCGTATACTTAGAAAATGAAAAAAGTTTCTTGTTGGAAGCATTGAACCCTAAAATAGACCCTGTGTAATTCAAATTTAATATATATATATATATATAAACATAAAAATTATGCTACTTTTGTGAATATCAAGAAAGGTAGTTCGTAACCTATGGACATGCAACCACGTGTAAGGCAAATAGCTGATTTTGTGAGTAAAAAAATCTCAATGCGTTTACCAGAGCTTTAAAATTTAGAAATACTTTTTTTCTAACTCAAGAAATGTTAAAAGTTATTTAGAGTTTAAATATAATAATATTTTAGGAGTAAAGATATTCTTTTAAATAATTCGATGGTGAAAAGATTATTTGCATTGAAAAGATATATCATTACACAGTTATGGTATTTAGGAGTTGTTTGATATGAAGAAAAGATAGATAAAGTTATTCTATCATATAAATGAAATAACTTAATTATCTCATCATCATAGTGCTATAAGAAAAAATAAAATTAGTTACAAAATTTATTGTTAATATGTCGCTAATGATCTCCTAGCTAGCTAATTGAATTTTCGTACAATTCATCGCTAATGATCTCCTAGCTAGCTAATTGAATTTTCTTACAATTCATCGCTAATTCATTAATTGAATTTTCTTACAATTCATCGCTAATTCATTGGTAAACACGATAATTAATATGAGATTTTTGCTAAAATTTTATTCGTCGCTAATTTTTTATTTTCTAGTAGTATAGTACAATTAGTAAAATAAATAATTCTAAAACTAGCTTATAATATCCTACACTAAATAGATAATAAAATAATTTTACATTTTATTCCGAAATTATTATCTTTTATTTCTAGTACCAATCTCTAATAGATAATTAGGAATCCTTTTGTGATCATTATTAGTTGTATGTATATACTAGTAACGAAAGCCCGGGCGTTGCCCGGGCCCAACATTAACAAAGTTATATTGTTATTCTCTCCGTCCCATATTAGATGAGAATCTTACTAAATTTATTTTTTTCATATTATTTGAGCACTTATTAAATTAGGATAGAATTAATTAATTCTTTTCCATTTTACCCCTACAATTAATATGACCATTCCTATATTGTATGTGTATTTTTTGTAACTCATTTCAATGTGCATTGATATAAAGAAAGGGCAAAATGGTGAAGTCTTCCAATGTATTAATGATTTCTTAATCACCGTGTAAAGTTGGAAGTGCCCATCTAATATGGGACGGAGGGAGTATAGTTTATGTATTGTTATAAAAATAGTAAAGATTGTTATAATATATTTTGCTCATAAGTGAGCTAATATAGAAACTTATTTGTCATTTGTCTTTTTAATTTCAATTTTAAATAGCAAATAAATGTAGCGATAAGATTGAGGGTAGAAATGAAGCATATCTTTCTAAATTTAAGTAAAAATAAACAGAGTAGAAGAAACATTAGGGTTATCGATAGGACGATTCATTCGGGTATTTTTTTAAAAATTATATCATTCAATTTTTTGGCTATTTTATAATGTATAACCAAAATTAAAATTTTAAAATCATCCCAATCCTAATATATGTGACACAAGCAGTACAAAAATTAGTCTTTTTTTTGTTCTCTTGTAGATATTTTAAGTTATTATTTATTGTAAATTATAGTACTTTTTATTAAAGTTTTTAATAACATATGTTACTTTTTATGTTTGAGAGTTAAACCAACTTTTTTTTATATGTGTTTTGTC
>NW_006239028.1:1325889-1356711 GCF_000226075.1 Solanum tuberosum | reverse complement strand
TAGTAGATAAGTGTGAATGTGAGGGTATTTTGAAATACCCAAAATACCCTCACCTTGACACTTATGTTGAACCCTCTCCTTTTTTTTGGTGCCATGTGTCAAAAGAAGAGTGAATTTTATTCACTCTTCTTATATAGTAATATATGACAGAAAAGAGGTTACCACTTTTTGGGAAATATTTTCTACTTTTGTGATATTGAAGAAATGAATTTCTAATTTTCTATTAGTCAAACATCTAAAATAGTGTAAGCCCTTATTAGTTAATTGCACATTACACCAACTAGGGATAAGTGCTTTGGGTTTAAAAAAAATTAGTAGTACTAATTAGAACTTTTAGGATGTGTGGAATTGTCAGTGGTGTCTGTGTGTTTTTTTTTTTAAGGACAAAGATCATGTAAGTGGAATATTTGAAATTAGAGGTCACGTGTATACAGTAATTCTTAACCAAATTTGTGAGATGGTGATTGTGATCTACTAGTAATAAACTATTCCAATCAACGTGGATTATGGTAGGATAATTGAGATATTTATATCTTTGATTGAATGTTTCGGATTTAAGTATTGAGTATAAAAAAAAACTTGTTAATACTTCAATACAGGTATCAGACACAGATTGAAAGTTTCCCCGACACAACAAAAAAAGAAGTACTAATAGACTACTACTAATACTGTTTGACCTAAACAACCTTTTCCCCCTATAATAAATTATATAAATGTGGACCATTTTTTCTTTTTTGTAACTTTCTTGGGAGTCCCAGATATGGAAAAAGTGAAATGGAAGGGGAAAAACCTATCCATAGTTAGTGATAATAGTGATTATTTTCTATAATTAAGTACTAACAATCCATGTACAAGCACACATTATGTATTATTTGAGTTGCTATAAACACATTTACCAAATATGGGAGGAAATATAAACCTATAATTATATGAAAATTCGAATTGTATACTTTTGGAGGAATCTTTAAAGATGATCAAGAAAATTAATATTTTGCTTCAAGTCTCATTACAAAATTATGAAGCATCTTATGAGATCTCAAATTAACAAACAAAGGGGTACAAAGAACTTCAAGTGGAGACAAACTACTTGTTGCGACACTTGTCAAAGAGAAGGACAAACAATATAATGCACATCCTTTTAGAGTCATTATTGAAGATCGTCGATATTTGTTGGAAGTGAACAAACATCACTCTCACACATATCTAGACTAAGACAAACAAATGTGCAGATTTTCTAACAAACAAAGGCCACGAACATACAAAAGATTTGCTAATCCAAGAAAAGACAAAAGGACATGAATTTCTTCTCCTAACAAACTTAATTAGTCATGTAGTTTATGAACGATATTGTTTTTTTCAATAAAAAAATTTATTTTAACCTAATTGAGCAAATATATGTCTTGTATTTACCTGAAATAGCAAAAAAAAATTAAAAATTACAATATATAACAAAAATTTGGAGTTTATTTGTTTGCTTGGAGCTGTATCTATTCATATTATATAAATGTATTAATTCGCTCTATATTTGTTCACTGTGATACATAGTGAATCGATAAATGTATCACAAGTTCTTTAAAATAAATTAGATAATTAGTCAAACAATCGCTCTGATTGGTAATTAGAGCTCAAAGCCCAAATTATACTGGAGTCCACTTTATCCACTGTGAGCTTAATTTAGGCCCATTAAACCAATGAAGCCCAATTGACTCAAATTATAAAGCCCAAACTAGACTGGCCCATGACATACAATAGTTCATTTTCTGCACAAATCTTTACTTCTCTTCAGTTTCAACTGGACATGAAGCAAAGAAGAAACTTCCCTCTAATTTTGTAAGCAAATCCTTAAATATTCAATATTTGAATTTATTTTGTCTTCTTAAATTTACTATAATGTCTGATAAAGATTCAATAAATACAGTTATTTAGAGACTTTGTTGATACTCACAGCAGAAAAATACCATTTTTCCTAACCTAAACCTCTTCTTGATGAATAAAGTTTGAATTTTTTTGTCCATTTTTTCAGTCAAAAAAACTTTTTTGTGTGTTGAAATTCGATTAGCCAAGAATTGGTTTTCTCACAACAAAAAACGGACCTTATCACTATTCTCTGAGTCACAGAGGCTGTTTTCGAGGCTTAAGAATTGGTTTTCTCACAACAACAAACGGGGTTTGGGGGAAGGTAGAGTGTACACAGACCTTACCACTATTTTCCGAGCCATCGAGGCTGTTGTCGAGGCTTAAGAATTGGTTTTCTTGAATTTAGTAATATGAAGTTGTCATTGTTGTACACAGCTAAAACAGCCTATAGGTTCTTGAGCTCCAAAGCTACATGGGGGTGTCAAGTTAGTGCAAAGAGTAAGGTAAAAAGTTGTAGAAGTGAACTCATAAGTACTAAAAAGCCTAAAGTGAAGTTAACTGAGCAGCAAAATCAAATCTTGGAAGCAATTTCAAATGGGAATTCTGTTTTCATTACTGGGTCAGCAGGGACTGGAAAAACCTATTTACTTCAGCATATCATCACTAAACTTAGGAAGATTCATGGGAAATCTCGGGTTTTTGTTACAGCTTCAACTGGGGTTGCTGCTTGTACCCTCAATGGGCAAACCCTTCATTCTTTTGCTGGAATTGGACTTGGTGATGCTAGTTCTGTGGATTTGCTATCTAGGGTTTCGTTGGATAAGAGAGCGTATCGAAGATGGAATAAAGTTAGGGCTTTGGTTATCGATGAGATTAGTATGGTTAGTGGTGAGGTTTTCGACAATCTTGAGTTCATTGCAAGGAGCATTAGAAGTGAAGAACTTGGCTGTGAGGAGAAGATTTGGGGTGGGATACAATTAGTTGTGAGTGGAGACTTTTTTCAGCTTCCACCAGTTATTAATAAGAAGGGACAACAGAAGGAATTTGCTTTTGAAGCTGATTGTTGGAATGCTAGTTTTGACGAACAAATAGAACTTAAAACTATCTTTAGGCAGTCAGATGCACAGCTTATAAAACTGCTGCAGGGGATTAGGAAAGGGAAGTATGATTCTGAGGATTTGAAGTTATTGGATCAATGTTGCTCAAAGGTGGAGCCAGATTCTTCAGCTGTTCAGCTCTACCCACGGATTGAGGATGTGAGTAGAGTGAACGCTGAACGACTAGACTGTTTAGATGAGGTACTGTTTCATTATCAAGCTCTTGATAGTGGTAAAGATCCTTGGAAGAAGCAGCTTAAGAATGGAATTGCACCTGAGCTGCTCAAATTGTGTGTAGGATCTCGGGTTCTCTTGACGAAGAACATTGATGTTGTTAGTGGACTTGTGAATGGTGCTACTGGTACAATCTTAGATTTTGCTGTTGTTCAAGATACTCATAAATTATATGACCGTGAGATTTCTGATATTTGCGGAAATGGTAACCTGCTACCTGTTGTTAGATTTGATTCTGGCCAAGAACTGATGATTGGTGTAGAAAGATGGTATGTAATGGAGGGAGATGAAGCTGTTGCAATGCGAAAGCAAATTCCACTCATATTGGCTTGGGCTCTAAGCATTCACAAGTGTCAAGGGATGACTTTGAACAACCTCCATACAGACCTCTACCGTGTTTTTGGCTTTGGGATGGTATATGTTGCTCTTTCGCGTGTTAAAAGCTTGGATGGCCTTAATCTAGTCAATTTCAATCCGTCAAAGATCAAAGCAAACCCCAAGGTTTTGCAGTTCTATGAAAGATTGTCTGCTGAGAAAGATGAACAAAAAGGAGACAGTGTAACTGATGATATCTAAATTTGGAAGTCTCTGATGTAAACCTCGAGTAATGGTAGTATAATTCAGGGAAGTTCCTTTGATGACCTTAAGCTAGATATGTGTGTGGGAAGACATATATGGGACTTTTAAAGTAGAAACAAATCCATTCAGAGCAATCCCGGAAGACGTAACAAAGATACAAACCAGGGCATTGAGTTCTTCATTTCCTCCAGGTAACAGATTTGTTTGCCAAGCACCAGCACCTTAAATTTACAGAAAATCTGAGGATCTTCTGCCTATTACATAAACTTTATAAGGTGCAATGTCCGTATTTCTAGATTGTCACTTGAATCCCAGGAAAACGCGAAGTATCTCAGTTATGTAAAGACAGGTTATTGTAGAGGAATGGATATACCCCTTCTTTACGAGACCTACAGAGGTGCGTCCTCCTACGTGTATCAACATATTTCTGTATATCTTATTAGTATCAATGGAGCTTTCATTCAGCTATAGGAAGGGATCTTGATCCATGACAACCTACTGTACTCTCGATTGAGACTTTTGTATAACCAACTGGATTATTTCAGATGAAATTTTTTAGTGGTTTAACATGTTTTATCGCCAAGCTCGTTCATTGGGGCTTGGTGAGCCAGGTACCAGTAGCTGAAATGCAGTTGTTTGATATGGATCTTGCTACGTCAAGTGTATAGCCTATGAACATAAAACATTTGTATGATAACGATAGAACTTGGAGTATATGAGATTGTTTACGAGCTATTGCATAGGAACAGGATTTAGCCGCACTTGTATGATAACGATAGAACTTGGAGTATATGAGATTGTTTACGAGCTATTGCATAGGAACAGGATTTACCTTGTGCGGCTGCTGGTTACCTTGTCACTGGACTGGTATATTTTCCATGTTGACATTTCTAATTGTGTTTTGATTTAAGAATTGCAATTAAAGATAAGTGGACATGCAATTGCCTCATAACCAAATAAAAACAAAGTTCATCAATTTATCAAACTTCAAGATGACCTTCAACACATCGTGATGAACTCTTCTTTGCTTTAAAAAATTGATTAACTCTCAAAACTTCATATGTGCCACATGTTGGAAATCTTATGAAAAATACCTTCACCACAAATACTCGTATGAAAATCACCAAAGCTTGAGGTGTGTTGAAAGACACTGTCTAAGATATTTCATTCGATATAAGTGTATTCCCAGGATCCAACAAGCTCTTCTAGTATAAAACTAGAAACTAACAAAGATCCACAAAAGAAAACCAACAATATAGATGGAAGAATTATAAGGAAGAATTTCTCCCTCTCTCTCTATTCACACAAAAGGAATATATATGATTTCTTACACCAACAATGGCTATGAGAATATCAACCTCTTTCTTCAACCCTCATTATTGAAATGGATTAATGGAATCTCAATAAAGAAAATGAGACGTTGGAAAAAAAGTATTAAAGACCATAGTTAATCAAGATTATTAAGGACATTCAATAGCTATTTAAGTATGAAAATTAAAATTGTCGACACAAATCTTTTCTCAAAAATGAAAATCATAAAGCTATGCAATTGTAGAATCAATTATTTGTTACAATTATTTATGGGAAGAAATATCTCTATATAAATCACAACAATTAACAACTTAAAATATTAAAAAGTCAATTAACTCTCAAAATATTATTTGTGTAAGGTATTTAAATTTTTTTTATGTCTAACTAGTAGCTCAATAAAATGAAATCTATCAATACTAAAATAAATAAAATAAAATAATATGATGGGTCCCATCTCCCACACTTTTTGACTGGAAATACAACGTTCCAAAAACATGAATTAGCCGTTTTAGCAGTGAGAGCCTGAGAGGAAAGCTCCATTGATGTAACTCCCAAATTACCTCAACCGCACCCTAATTTTGGAGAATTACACTCCGAAAAATCAACTTAAATTCTCTGTTTTTGGTATTTTAGAGACTTCATTCATGGCGGATTTCTCTTTTCTTTCCGATAGCGACAATGAAAAAGCTGTAGAAGAGCTTCTGTCACAAGCAATGGATCAATCTGTTCTTGAACAAGTTGCTGCCATTAATTGTTCTGGTTTTACCGACTCTGTACTCCCCACTCAGCTCGAAACTCGTTTTCGCAAACTCAAATCCCTTCCTGCTGCTCCGGCAACTCCAAAACCCTCTACGGTCGCAAGAAATTCCAGGAGTTTCGGTTCCTCGGAGTTCCCAAACACCCCTAAAACGGAGAAAATCGATGATGAAAATGAGAAAATTGAAGGAAGCCCAGTTGAGGAGAAAGATTCTAAGGTTAATTTGGAAGATGAGTTTGTTGAAAAACAGACGAAATCAACGTCGATTGAAAATGATGTTTTCTCGAAAATCACAAATGGGAAAAGAGGGAAAACATCTTCATCTGGGCCAATATCATCTCCATCGGATTCTTCGAAGGATTGTTTGTCTCCACCAGCGAAAACTGGATGTTTTTGGTGTTCACCTAAGAAGGGGTTTAATAAAAAGGGGAAAGAGAATAGGAATGTGAGTATGGGGCTGAAATGGGGGAAGGATGATGAGTTTTTATCGGACATGAGTATATTTTCGTCGAAAAATCAAGAGAAGTTGATGAAGAAAGCTATGGAGGAGCAAGAGAAGATTAATAGAGAAGCTGAGAAGATTGTTAAGTGGGCAAAGCAAGCATCTGCTAGAATGGATGTTTCTAGCATTGAAGATGAACTAAGTGATGATGACACTTTCAAATAAATGTGAGAATTCCTTTTATGCTGCTTTACTAGTAAACTTTATAAGATGCAATGTTCATGTTTTTAGATTGTCACTTGAATCCTAGGAACACATTAAGTATCACAACTATGTAAAGATGGGTTTTTGTAAAAGGCTGTTGGTTTCCTTGTCATCCAAAAAAGAAAATAGATTGGACTAGACTATTCTCTTTGTTGGCATTTCTAATTGTGTTTTGATGCAATTGCCGCATATATATATAACCAAATAAAAACTAAGTTCCATCATAATTAACTACTCTGAAAAGATAAGAAATTTTTTATTATAGAGAAAAAAGTGTTTGCTAAAATTTGTACAGTTTGCGATAGCTACATTAGAAGTGAATAGTGTCATTCATCAAACTTCCAGTACAACAGCAATGGAAGCCATACCGTCATGGCGTCACCCTCTCTCCAAACCATAGTCGCCCAAAAGAAAGAAAAAAGAAGATGAAATAAAAAAGTTGGAAGCACGCACATAAAGAATTAATCGATCAAAAATGTAGCTGCAACGCAAGCACATCTCATCAGACGGTTGGGCGAGATGAGCGACTCTTTGAATTCGAATGATCAAACTTCAAGATGGCCTTCAGTTTCTGAAAAATATTAAGTGCGCATGCCTGCAAGTAACACAATCAGAGGCTGAGAAAGTGGTCATGAAGCTGACACTATGTACAAAAACTTGTGAAGAAACCCAAGTTGACTACATTGGGAACTGATTGAAGTCAAAATATATTTTTGTATATTCAAAGATAATTTAATAAAGGGGAGTTTGGAGTAATGAAATGCAAAGTAGTAAGATTATGTACATATACTCAATATGGTCCAGCCCTTCCTTGGACCCATAAGTAACAAGAGCTTAGCGCACGAGACTATCCTTTTGTTCATATACAATTTAAGACAGTACAAACAGTAACAACATTCCTCATTTGTTCCAATAATAAACATGACAGTGAGAATGAACAGATAAGGGCACGTATTAATATTCAATTTCCTAGAGAGACTATGGAAGGCACGAGACTATCCTTTTGTTCATATATTATTTAAGACAGTATAAACAGTAACAACATTCCTCATTTGTTCCAATAATAAACATGACAGTGAGAATGAACAGATAAGGGGACACGTTATTAATAATTCCAATTTCCTAGAGAGACTATGGAAGGCACGAGACTATCCTTTGTCATATATATTAAGACAGTATAAACAGTAACAACATTCCTCATTTGTCCAATAATAAACATGACAGTGAGAATGAACAGGTGAGGGTAAGTATTGATAATCAATTTCCTAGAGAGACTATGGAATGAATGGTAAACAGGAATTTTCCTCACTTTTTGTTCCCAAAATTACTCCCATAATGTAACTATAAATTAATAAAAACCGAAGACATTTGCGAGTATTCTTTCCTCCAAGCTTCTCTTTCTTTTATTTTTCTGTTCTTTGCTTTTGGTGCAGCTATAAGAGGTCATTGATTAAACAGAAACATAACCCCCACTAATGGTGGAATAAATCACCGGAAGCCGAATTACCGAGCTGAGCCAGGAATCCGGTATTCAGTAACCGGTACGGTATTCAGGGAGTAAATTTCAGAATTTTTGTACTCGGTGTGGTAATTCAGTAACCGGTACTACCTAATAGCGAAGTATCTAACTTTATCAGCCTTTGAGCAAGAGCATCAGTTCACCAGTACTGCCAATAAGGACATGTTATAACTCAGTATTGAAGGAGTGCTCTTAATTAGTACCTCCTTTCTCCTTTTTAATGCTACACTTCGTCTAAAAGTATACAAGAGGAGTGGGTAAACTCCTTATATTAATGAACGAATTCTATGCTTCAGGAAAACAACTCAAGAGCAATTTCTCATGCTTCAGGCAAACAATTGAGGAGCAATTGTCAAAGTTAGTTGCCTACATCCTAGTAATCGAGTTTCAGATCTAGTCTTTAAAATTTTTCATGCTTTTGGATTGCAAAAGAATCTCAATCTTAATTTTGGGCTGAATTTGGACTTGGCTATTTTCTGAGATTTATACAGCCACGCCAACTCCACCTTCTGAACCAGAATTTACTGTACCGAAGCTTGATTTACTATACATGACCGAACTTTGGAAATACTGAACTGAAGGGGATTGGGTGAGAGAGGTTCATACCTTCCAACGTCTTCTATGCAAAAGAATACGGTTGATTTCTTCCAACCTGATAATTATTCGCTGAAAAGTCGGTCTTTTTGATGGTTGCTCCTCCCAGCAGTCCTCAATTAACCTGTTGAAATAATCACTTTAAATACAATTGAAGGAAATTGAAAGAAACACAGGGACTTACTCTCTCAATCCATGAGCATACAACTTTTGTGAAGCTCTAAAGGGAGGGCGTTCATTTGCAACATATGCTTTGGCCACCTCAATTTCCTGCTTCATGGAAAATGGTGGACAGCCTTCAATCATCTGTGGAACGGAAAGCATATCAAGGCGTATACATGTCTAAATTACCCGACGGCCCTCTTAAATATTAAGGGATTTACAAACATGCTGGAACAGTCCAGGTGTTCCAAGTGAATTAATAAGGTAGAATAAGCATAAATTTGCAAGAAATAAGAATAGGAGACAGTAGATGGCAATACAATCTTTTTAGACACAACTAACATTGACTGCAAAATATGGAGGACCCCGTTGCCTTTTTCCTCCATGAGATGAGATCTAGAATGCATACATATTAACCTGTTGGTGGCCATCAGTCTGATATCATGCCCATTAGCACACATTACACATCAAAGTTCAGTTACATAAAGTAAAAAACTGAAAATATCTATGAAGCAAGAAGTGATAGCCAGCTGCCCACGAACAAACTAACATTTTTTCTTCCAGACAGGGCACAACTGGAGAGCCTTTTTCAGTAGTGTATGCATGAGAGGAAAGTATTAAGAATTAGAAGAGCTTACCTCTTGCAATATCAAAGCAAATGAGAAAACATCCACCTTGGTATCATACTCCTCATGCTTAAGAACTTCTGGAGCAACATATCTCCCTGTAAATCAAGAGGTCAATTCAACTTGTTATTCTCATAAACTAAAACATTAGAATTTTATATCACACCAATTGCCTTGTTAAAAACATGCATAGAAAGACCCATAGTTCTACAATGATTAAATAGGAGTGTTATCAACTAAATTTTGAGGCAACCAGTACTTATGCATACCTTTTTTCTAAAATAACTTTGTAATTCTCCTCTTCAAATTCTATTGCCAAATGTCAAGAGAATAATTCTTTTGATGAACAAAACAAAATCAATATACTCCTTCTATCCCAAATCCTAGAGTTTCATTCACTAGCACAGCTATTGAAGTGTCTAAACATGAACAGTTTAGTATTTACTGGCAAAAGATTCAAGGACCATATAAACACTTTCAGTTTCAAATAAAAGATTCAAGGACCATATGCTGAATCTTAGAGAGGAAACCGGAGGTGAAAATGTGTTTCATCAAAATTAAAAGGAAAAGTAGAACCATGAGACATTTGACCCTAAAGCCATTGTTCATATACGCTTTACATAAAGAAAAAAGGAACAAAATATAAGAGTAACAAAAAAGTGACAACAAAGTAGCAGTAACAAATCATTAGTGTGAATATATTTCTTCAACAGCATAAAATGCTGGGATATACTCACATGAATCCTCTTGACGCGCCAATGGTCTATCTTCCTTGACAGTTTTGGTAAATTTCATCAGCTTACTAAGTCCAAAATCTGCAACTTTCAGAAGTCCAGAATCATCCCGTAATATGTTTCTGTCATTTCACTCAGAAATTAAAAGTTTATCATACATTTGTCAGACTTAGTTCAGCCACTAAAGAACAAACAAAGCACGTGACTGGCCACTGGGAAACAGTCAGGAAGACTATAATAACATACTCGGGCTCCAGGTCTCGATGAATTATTGCTTCAGGTTTATGCTCATGCAAGTAGTTTATTCCTCTGCAAAATGTATACAAATATGACTATATGAGACACATAGACGCAACTATAAGAAAGACAAATTCAGATTTCTCAACATATTTATGTACACAGCTTCTTCTGCAACTGATCAGGAAGCTGTGCCACTACTTTGCTTTCTAATGAAGATTTATAATCATAATGGAACCCCAATGGCCAGCACTGTACTGTTGAGATCAACATTTGTGAAAAAACACAAATGCATGAAGAGATACAAAATGAATGTAACAATTCTAAATTATACATAGAACGGAAGAGACTGTAGTTGGTGTTCCTGTATTAATGGCCATTTATCAACAGACACCTTAGGCAAATTCAAGCACCTGGTGAACAGCATGCATGTAATACTAATAAGATTCTCAAGTGGAAATTCAGGACATCAGCCAGTAAACTGACCTTGCAATGTCCAGTGCAAATTTCACAGCCGTTATTGGCTTTAATGCACCTTTCCGTTTCAGGAATGCACGAAGATCTCCCTGAATACAGAACAGAATCAATGGTATATTTTAAATCAGCAGGGACTTCAAAGGCTTTCTCAACGACTTTAATGAATTTAGTTGACATAAATAATGGAGATTATTTCCTTTGATCAACAAACAAAACAGAACCATGGCTTTAATGATGAAATAATATGCATGATTTGTTAAGTCGTTAACACCCTTGTATTTAGTACTTTGTTGATACTTAACCATCAATTATACTATTTTGATGCATGGTCGTTCTTGATTTTGACTTTCTGGAGATAACTCCAGGAAGTGGTGAATTGTTCTTTTAAATGAAAAGTACCTTAGGCAGATACTCTGTGATGATCATCATTGGGCTACTCTGTGTCACAGCACCAAGAAACTGGACTACATTTGGGTGGCGTATCTTCTGTAGTAAGGCAAGCTCATCCCCAAATGCCTTGCTGAAAAACAGTTAGAAAACAAAGAAAAGAGTCTTTAGTACTTTTTATGAACTGTCAAATGAGGAATGTTCTAATTCCAACATCATAGATAGTCTATGACCAACCCACACTTTATCTTCGTCGGTGAACAATTCTTCACCAAGTTTCTTAACAGCAACCTCAGTTCCACGCCACAGAGCAACACAATACGTACCCTACAATCATTAAAGATATGATATGAAAATATATTGCAGTGTTGAAAGTTCATCTGCTTTTATCCCAGATACATAGCAACAGACAAGAAATTAGAAATAACAGGTAGGATTAAAACAAACAGTTTCTAGAAACAAATACAATAATAACAGCAGATACTTCGTTCAACCTCAAATTCTTGATCTACTTACCTGTAGCCTATCTCACAAATACTTTCCCTCTTCAAAAAGCTAAGGTAATATATTTTAATTTTCACTTTATGTTATCTTAATGTTGAATTAGCGTCTTGCTTCTAGCTATCCCACGTCTTCAAATTTCCAAACTATCATTTTAAACCTTCTCATCTGAATGCCCCAGCTAGTCGAAATTAGGTCATACATGTTGCGATGGATGAATAACATTTGGAATGGTTAAATAATGAAACCTAAACAACAGTATCTGCTGTATAATTGTGGCAGGTTGATCAACTAAGATAACTAAAGGGGAAACAGAGCTTGGCAATAAACTTGAAAAACATGCCAGTATACTTGTTACCAAAGGCAAGCATTCCGTTCTGAAAAAACAGCAAAAATCAGCGGACATCTAATGCAATAACACAACACAAATAACAAAAGGGTAAAGTGAGCAATGATCAAATAAGCATAATTATCAAGTCAAAGAGAAAAAGTTGTTACTTTTGTTATGTTGACACTATTACTAAAATCAAGTTCTCTTGGATCAATTTCATACTCTGGAATTTCACGAGCATTTTCTACATGCATGGGAGCCACCTAAAGTAAAAAGTAAAACAGATAAGGTAAATGGTTATGCCATATTACCATAGTGCATTTAGATCGGACAATCTAGTTGTCGACACATACCGCAGGTTTTACTCCATGTACTTCCAAAAGCTTGACCACATCATTATTCTTGTAATATATTGCATCTGCAAGAGGCTATTTAATCATACTTTGTCACTGCACTACACTACTGTGAGTAGCCAAAAATAGACCTCAAGATAGCCACACATATGTTCCACTCTGTAGACATCAGTGTGCAACTTGGAGTCTAACTCAGTTCACAAAGCATCACTATACTAATGATTAAACACTATTAAGAATTCATAAATCTTCTCCAGAAACAGACGTACTCCTTTGTCTAAATTTGTAAAACACTCTTCTCATTTGGAAACCAAGTTATTAGAACATCTCTTTCCAATACAGCTTTCAAGAGTTCAAATAAAATAAGTTAATGTGATGTATCAAACTAATTTTTCATCAATTAATACTTTCCTGTTACTGTTATTAAGATAACATGTAAGCCATATTAACCTTCACATTGGCTTATTTTGCTTAGAAGCACTTCTTAAAAGCTCACAAAACGAGCACAATCTATCCAAACGAATATTTAACAAGGTAGACAATGCCATTGCACCCAATCCCACATTTTCCCTAGCTCCAACACACCCTAGATATGCAAAAATAGGCATTACCTGAGTTAAATATAAGCAAAAAGCTGTAATTCCTGGTGATTGGTCCAAAGGGTGGGTCCCATACATTTCTCAGTTATAAAAAAAAAAAAAAACTGTAATTCCTGATAGGAATTTCCAAATGACTAAGACGGTTTGAAAAGTTGAATACTAGACTGGAGCGAAAATGCTGGTAAATCACTTATCGAATCAGGATTGATGAAAGGGCATGGAAGTATTCCCAAAATAACATTAGCCAAAAACTGCTTTTGAGCTGCTGGTTTGACCAGCTTTTAAACGTATATACTACAAGTTAGTGATATCTAAATACAGAGTAATAATGAAGTATACCGTACTGCCCCAGCGATCCATGGCATCCACATGAGCGCCATTTTTAAGCAGAAAATCAACAACATCAGCGTAACCCTGGCAAGCGGCAATATGCAACGCAGTCCGTCCATCGATATCCTTGTAGTTCACACTGGTACCGGAGTCCAAAAGTTCCTCCATACCTTCCAAATCACCGTCATTAGTCATGTACATTAACCTCAAACCGGAATCAATACCTTCATCGACTCCATGGCCGGCGGTAACTGAGTCGTCGGAAACGCCGTCTTTCTCCGGCGCCAGAGATGATTGTCTGCCCAGCGGAAACCTTGACTGCGACTTTGACTCCATAGTGAAAAACTTCAACTGTTTACGCAATTATGGTTCGAGTAATCGAAGAAGTCGAGAAGGTTCTCGAACAATCTATCTGAAACGAATCAATAATAAGAACGAGTGAGAAGCAAAGGTGGATACTATGAGTCAGAATATATTTTTTCGTTGAGAAGCATAAAGGAAAACGTATAAGAATAAGACAAATGCTTTATTTAAAGTGCTAAAGTTGAGCAAGGCCCTACATTATTCAATTTAAATATAGTCTTCGACATTCTATTTTGGAAACAATGACAAAAACAATCTTTTATTAAAGGTGTTTAAGATATATATATAAAAAAAAATGACCTATATTTTTGCATAATTTTTTATAGAGAAAAATTTAGAAATAGCAAACATAATAAGGCATTATAGCTATATTTCGATAATTGTGCTCTATAGCTATAGTTATGTTTGCTATGAAGGCTGTGGTTTGTATATTTCTATATGTTTGTATATTTCGCTTGCGAATATACAAATTAAGTAAGTATATACAAATTCTGTATTTATACATTTAGTAATTTTTTACAACTCTGTTTGTATATTTCGCTTACCAATATACAAACATGTAATTTATTATGAATTTTTCATAAATCGTATACAAATAACTAGGGTAAATATATACAAATTTCTAGATTTATACAATCAAGAACCGATTTATATAAATTTTGGATTTATACAAATCAGGTGAATTATACAAATCATACGAATTATACAAACCAAGCGAATAACAAGAATTGAGAAAATTGTAGTCGCGAATTACAATTTTCTTAAAATGTAGCTATGGTATCTAATATAGGCTAACTGTTTGTTATTCTGCATAATTTTCCTTTTTTTATATACATAGTTTAATTTTTGGTCAAACTACCTTATTAGACATACATCATTACCATATATACTAATTTTAACTTTATTTTTAAACATTTACATATATTACCACTTTTAATATTTTTTATCATATATTATTGAAGATACAATCAATATCCATATCCCTTAAAACTAGGATTGATTAATTATCTTTACATTTAAACTCCAAAATTAGTGTTTTGATTAAAAACAAATATCTTTTATGAGTTAGGATAAAACTCAAACTCCAACTCTTCCTCTTCCCTTGATCAGTCGAAATTTTCTGAGAACAAACACTCTATTAAAATGGATGTTCTACAGCTTGTCAACACACACATCAAATTCTCAGTGTTTGATTTTCTCACTCTCAAACCAATCCCCCCACGAATCTACCATTTTTTTCTCGCAAGGGAGACACCTCTTGTGCGCACAGACAATGGGTATCGTTGTAAGCAACAATTTCAAGCCCAATAGATTTATCAAATTCGACATTGACAATGGTACCAATTGCATACCTTATATACTATAGATCAACCGAGAAACTTCATGTCACTTCTCCCGTTGGATTTAGGCGCAGTGAGCAATACCGATGAATAAAAAAGGTGAAGCAGAGACTGCCGCGGTGAGATGCCCTGACCAGCCACGAACGTAATCAGATAGTTTCAATAAGTGATTTTACGCATGTATTTGACACATTATTGATGTATCTGATACATTATTGAGATACAATTATATGTATTTAGTTTTATCAGTATATCTTGTTAAGTGTGTATGTATCTAATGAATATATCAGAGATTTACGCATTATTGGAATTTTACGCATGTATTTGGCACAATTTGTTCTGTCATGTATTCGAGTCTTGTCATATGTATCTGGTCTTCTATCGTGTAACTTAGTATTATCATACATATTTGTTATGTTATTATATTGTATCTAACTATTTTCGTATTTATCTGAGATATATATTTTTGGATTTTGATACATCAAATTATACATATAAAAGATACATGAAATAATATTAGATCATATAACTAGATACATGATACATTATGTATCTAATTGATGAAGAAGATGGAGTTTATAATTTTAGAATTACTAATTTTTATGATTTAGATTTTTTTTAATATTAAAATTGGTAACACTTGATACCAATTTAATCCGTTTTGTTTGTTAATTTCCCATCATTTACTCCTTTAATTAAGGAATTAAGTTATAACATTTAATTCAAATAAGTTAAATCACGTATCTTATCCTTTTAAGTCTGATAGATACATGTATATGTTGTAATTCAAATCAATTAAATCATGTATCTCGTCCATTTAAGTCTGATACATACATGTATCTAGCGGCTTTGATACATGTATTTGATAGCCGAAAATGGTATAGAAAGTAATATTGAAAACTATCAGGATTTCTAGTATTTAAGATCTAAAGTAGTGGAATTTATGTAGTTTACCCTTAATTTTTCGATGAAGAATGTATGGTTGGTAGAGGCGGAGCTACGTGGGGGTTCGTTGATTCGTGCGAAATCAATAGCTTTTCCGTAGGGCGTAGACCCTGTATTTGTATGAAAAATTAAATAAATATATATGTATATTAACTTGTGAACCCCTTAACAAATTTGATTGATGACTCAGTGGTAAGAAAGGAGTTGTGAAATGTTGTCCACACTAGTGTTGTGGGTTCTAAACCACTATCAACAAAAAATTCTCCATAATATTGTATTATATTGTGTTGTATCAATAATTTAATAATAAGTATAGACAAAATGAAAAGAGAATAATAAGATAACGACGCGATGAAACTTTTCATTATTGCCCAACGATTGATCTAAATGATACAATACAATAAAAATAAATATTATATTTAAACTAACAAATACATTAATGTATGTGAACCATCCAAACACAATGATAGTTTGATCATAGAAATTGAATTTTAAAAAAAATAATATTTGTGACATAAAATTTGATCAAAATTTTAAAATTTAATTTTTAAATATTGTAAAATTTTTTGAGCCAATTTTGGGGATTTTTCCTCATAAAACTTTTTTTTAAAAAAAGAAATGTATGTCCAAATACAACTTTAAAATTCAAAAACTCAATTTTTCTAGTTTTAAATTTCAAACTTTAAAAATTATAAATTATAGTAGAACAAAAGCTTAAGATATACTCATGAGCGATTCTAGACTTTTATACATTTAAAAATTTATAGTCTTCTTTTAATCTTTGATAACTATTGAGTTGTTAGATTGAACTAAAATCATAGTAACAGTGAAATATAAAAGATTTTAATATGAACTCATATCCAAAGATGCAATTTTTGTCGTTTTTATTACTTTGATGCAAATTTAATGAAATAAAATTACTTAATAATATATTTAAATCTACCTTATATGAGAGATCATTTTCTCATAAAATTTAAATCTTGTATCTTTATCTAGAGTTAATACCAAAAACTTCTTCTAAATCATTCATGATTTAACAGTTTAGTGTAATAGTGTTTAAATTATTTAGATATTTGTATGTTATTACTATTTTTAATCTACGACATTTTGTATCTAAAATATCTTTATAGAGACAACTAACATAAAAAAGCGATCTATAAAATCGATTACATATCATAAAAAAAAATGTATGAATTATTTGTTGGAAAAAAAAATCAAACAATCAAATTGTGGAGAAATTGAGAGTAAAAATGATATTGTCCAATATGATAGAAGAGAACTAAAAAGGTATTTAGAAAATAATAATACAAAAAATTAATTGACTATTTCATATTGATTAAAAATCTTAAATTTTATTAGAGTATCATTTCTAACACGTCAAATCGTTAACTTATAGTACAATAATAAGTGCTTGTCAATATTTTTAATACTTTTTGTTGGTGGTAGTCAAGCAGATTATCATTGTCTTATGGATATAATTTATTTATTTTTCTAAAAATTATCACTACCTAGTATCCCTTTATCAAGAATTCCTTTATGATGTATTTGAAATTAAAATTATATTCATAATCAATATAAATCATTTTTATCCGTTACAGGAGTATGGAGAGAGGCTAAGGGAGCTCGCGGGGCCGCCTTACGATAAATACTATCGGATGTCCCTTGCCCGAGGCTATTTCCGTGGCGGTTATTAAGGCCCAATTTCAAACGAAATTAAAAATCAAGGAAGCCCTTCGTTCGGACATAGTGCAAGGCACGTCTCTTTTTAAGAAAAGACACCTGATTCGGAAGAAAGTCGTGGATCAACTTTTATAATTTATTTTCAAGATTATAAAAATTATATTACAAGAAGGTTGATATATATATTATTGATTGATTAACATGGTATAATCATTATACTACCCACATTATATTTGAATTTAAATTATGTATATACTTTTGTCACATTATCTTTTACTTATTATAGCAAGTAAATTTCTTTATTTTTAAATTCTAATTTTTACTTTTTATAATAAAAAAACTATATATAGAGATATCTTTTAAGTAATATTTTTGATACTAATAATTATTTGCCATCCACGTAAAATCCTTATTTCATCACTAACAATTATTTGCCATTGGATTGTTGCATCTCAAAACATCTTTATAACTCTAGTTACTTGTTTAATATTCCGTAATGTTATTATTTTAATGTCTCAAGAAATTATAAAATTGAAATAAAAGCGTTTCTTAGTTATTTATTTAAAAACTTGCAATCTTATTATTCTAAGAGCTTGGATATGAATATCCCAAAATTTATTTTTTGTTGCATTTTCAAAGTAAGAATTAATATTTAAAAACTAAAATTATGTTTGATCATAAATATAAATTAAAATTATTTTTAAATTTCTAATCATATTTCAGAGTAAAAAATAAAAATAATCTTTTAATATTTTTAAAACTCTAATCCAAAAAAAGGTAAAATATTGAGATGAGATAAGTAATAGATTATTTAAGAGTCGTCTGATGTAAGGTATAAAATATAATAATTTCAATAATAAAATAAATTATTTTACATTTAACTAAAGATATTAACAATTATAAATTATTTATCTCATAAATATAATAACATAACTTAATCCAAAATAATTAACCTCAAAATAACTTGGCCTGTAGAAAATTACCATGAATAGGACTGTAAGGAGAGCCGGAACTATCTAGGGCTTGAAAGCACTTTAGCAAAGTCTCAGTCTTCTTTGACAAACCCCCAAAGCGCCATAAAAAGAGTGTTCATGAAAATTCTAGTATTGTGATTCCGCACGCAACACCTACCCAGCCAGCCTCCAGTCGCCATTGTTATGCCCGGTATGGAAACTGAGAACTCAAACACCTCCCGAGCTGAAGAACTCAAGCAACTCGCAAATGAAGTATTCAAAGGTAATTAAATATACACAAACTTTGACCTCGTATTATGTAGATTCATCTGTTTCCGATTTCAATGTGTTTTCAGGGCATAAGTATTCGCAAGCTATTGATCTGTACACACAAGCAATTGAGTTGAACGGTGAGAGTGCGGTGTACTATGCTAACCGTGCCTTTGCTCACACCAAATTGGAGGAATATGGCAGCGCAATACAGGATGGAACTAGAGCTATTGAAATTGACCCTAGATATTCAAAGGTAAGTAATTGAATTGTGAAAATAATTGTGCTTTCTTTGTTTCTCTTGATGTGTGATTAATTGCTGAGGTTGCAGGGTTATTATAGGCGAGGAGCTGCATATTTGGCAATGGGGAAGTTCAAAGACGCACTCAAGGATTTTCAACAGGTTGGTATTGTTTTTCATAGCTTCTTCACTCATATCAGCTGCAATTTTTTTCTTATCAGCTTTAGGTAAGGTACAAAAGAATATGTTGAGGAAAAAACATTGCTTATGTAACTAGCAAACACATTTATTAGAGAAAATGATGAGCCAGTGACATTGTATGTGTACTATGTTATTTTTGACCTTTAAGGTTCCTTGTCAATTCTATATTCTAGCAAATTCCAGATGTACTAGGTAAGTTATCTGGAGATACTAACAAGATTTGACATCAAAATCAAGTGCAATGACATGTTGGTTGAAATCAACACAGAAGCAAAAAAAAGTCAGATTTTATCCCAAATTGCAATTAGTTTAAAGTCATTAACAGTAAGTTGGTGCAGGTTTGGCGTGTCCTTTTGTTGCATAGTTATGAGATGCTACTTATTTATAAACAAGAAGGAAGTTGGTTGCAAAATGGAGAAGTATTGAGAAATGTTGCTTCTGCTTCTCTGCTATTGGATCAGCAAGTCGGAATTATAAGGCAAAATTTTGGGAAGAACATTAAGACAAACATATGATAATTAAAAAAATCATAGTGCAAATAATATAATACGGCGAAGGTGAATACTAAAGTTGATATTTAAGTTTTTCTCAGGGTGCAAATATCATAAAGCTGAATATACAATTGGTTTCATTGCATGTGAACTGATCATTGGGTTAATTCGCAGTGTATCACAACACTGAATTTTGGATCTTTAGCTCAGCCACCACATAGGAAGATTCTTCTCTATGATGCACTTGAAAACGTGTCCAAATGATACTTGATATCTAAGCCAGTACACACACTCATAAACAATTTAGTGGTTCAACAATGGAAGAGAGATATCAAGTAATCTTTTTTACTGGGCATCAATTTATTATTTTGTCTCAATAGTGATTCTTGAAAGTTTTTTTTCTTTCTGTATGGGCCATTAAAGTGGACAAATATTTGGAGAACTTAACTATATGGTCTTGTTTCCCAACTGGTTTTCTTCGGTGTCTCTTCTGCATTATAGGCTCTGAATATGCTGTTTGCATGTATCTTTTGAAGTCTGCTTTATAGTTTTCTGCAGTAGATGTGACCTATCTTCTCTAATCAGAGTACACTAGAAGCCGGAATGGTTTACCAATCTGCTAATTTTTGGGATGTGTTCCTTTATTGTCTCAATCAGGTCAAGAAGTTATGTCCAAACGACCCAGATGCTACCAAAAAATTGAAGGAATGTGAGAAAGCTGTCATGAAGCTGAAATTTGAAGAAGCTATTTCTGTCCCAGAATCTCAGAGACGTTCAGTAGCTGACTCTATTGATTATCGTTCCGTAGGTAAGATAGTTCCAAGCTGATATTTCTTCCTTATATTATGCTCACAGAAGATACCTCAGTGTCACAGTAAATTTCTTTGCGAAGCATGGCTTTGCACGACGTTTTCTTGTTTCATCTGTGGCTATAGTTGCTGGATAAAGTTATTGCATTACATGTCATAGGCCATATCATTTCACAAGGTGCTGGACATGGTTACCATAATGGAAAAATGCTTCATTCCCTCTCCTTTCTTAATTTACTGCTGCTTGTTGCCATACATGTTTGCTTCATTAATTGAGGGATGAGAATTGCTCAATATCCTTGAAATGTTGAATGTACTGCCATGAGATTTACTTATTAGTAGGGGTTTGCACCTCTTTTGTGAAGTCTGATGCATCAGTAGTTTAGTTCTCACTTCTCGGTCTGATAGGGTACTGGTTAGATAGTTTTTGTTGAAAAGTTTGAGATTGTGCGGAGAAATCAATTTTGCCAAGGATAGATGGTAGGAAATGTTGACTTGTCCATGGGGAACTTTTCTTTTCTCTTCCCAACCTCTTTCAAATGCTCTGAAGTAATCATAACAAGATAAAGAATAAATCCCTTTGATCTTTTCTACATTATCGTTTGGTTGCGAAGATGATATGTTGTTTGTGTACTATGTGCAAGAGAATAAAAACATTACAAGATGTTGCTCACGAAGTACTTCCCTTTACTTAGTTCAAATTTAGCCATTACTCACACTTCTTGTCCCTCTCAGGAAACGCTGAACCCTCTAACTCAAATTTTGGCAACTACTACAGTAGATTTTTAGTCAAATGACCCCCTGAATTGAGCATGGGCTTGTCCTTTAGATTATTCAACAATAAACCTTCATTTCAAATAACAATACAAAATAAGAATCTCTAAGCTTAGTCAACTTTCAACCATTCATGTTAGTCCATATAATTTTCATTCTTATAAAAGTAATTAATAGTAAAATTTACCTATTTCATCCTTATAGGGTCAGGCCCTGGCTCATCATATGTTTCCACCAAAACAACTGCTGTATCAGCGGCAGCAGCACTAATGGGAGTTCTGGTGGTATATATGGGGACTAAGGCAGCCACAATGGTGGCAGCAGCAGCTTCGGCAGTCTTATTGATGGTCTTGATAACATTTCTGTGGGGACGTTGCAGTGATGGTTTCTTTACCAAGAGTCGAACACTTGAATTAGGTTTGAGCCTTTATAAGAAAAAAAGTTGAACTAGTAAATAACCCAAGTTAGTGGTAGTTCCCAAAAAGGACATCCATCATAATCAGAATAGTTGAATAAGGACTAGTTGCAAACTGGACCAAATGCTCATATTTTATTTACATTCCATTGCGTTGCACTTGATTGAAAATTGTTCCTGTTCAATTGATATTTTCTATGTATGAAATTACCAGAAGCATGGTGTTCCAACTAAAACCATTTTCCTCCCTCTATTTTCTGTGTTAGTAGTTATTTGCTTCTTTTGGCCTTCTCTCAGGACCATATGAGTATGGTGTGAACTCTTCCGAAAATAGATCTCTTTTATCGATCACTGGTTTAAGTGTATTGCCTGGAGTACGACATCACCCTTTACTTTCTAGCCATTAAAGTTTCTAATAAGTTAGTACTGTATCTTTATTCAGAGCGACTTACAGATTCTTGCCCCATTATTTCCGTGATACATTTAAATTCTTGGGCACATCTGTTATTGTATTTTATGGGGAAGATTCTCTGAGGTAAGTAAAATAGCAACGTTTTGCTATGTGGGTCTCTTTTTGAACTTCAGGCTTAGAGTTCTTAGCTGTCCCTTGCTGAAGACATTTATCCGTTGCCTTGTGCTTTTTGGGGTTGTTTGGCTTGAGACGAATAATTCAGGGGTTAGTAATGTAGGGATTAAGTAACAGAGAGATTAGTAATGCAAGAATTATTTCTGGTTGAATGTTTAGTTTGATATTTTGCCAATTTGTGTAAAATGTATATCATGAAATATGTTATTACTTCTTAAAACAAAAAAAGAGTTTATTTATTATTATGATGTCATTTTAATGTTTTTAGTCCGTGGGTTACTAATACCCACATTCTTATACCACATAATATCCTGTATAAAATAATTTATAGATTCTCGCATAACTAATGCAAATATTATTTATGAGAAAAACAAAAGTAGCAACCAAACATTGTCTAATCTAATACTGGAGTTTATGCAAAGGTTAAATTTCCTTAATCCGTCTATGTTATATGATTGGCATTAATTAGGGATTTAATTAGGAGCTTATTCTGTAATTATACACTTACCAAAATCTATTACGTTGTAATTGCTATAAATTCCAATTTCAAACTATCCCTTGCCGTGTTAGCTTTATGTGCATAGTAATCGCCAGTTTGCTGGTCCTATTTTGCCTTTCTTACCTGTAAATGTAAAGATTCTTTTAGGAGGATTGGGCATGTGGCTGTGTGCATGTTTTGATGCTTCGTTATTCTGATTCTTCCTTGCTTTTATGTGTCAGTTCTGTTTTACATATGGTATTGAGAAATCTTAGAGGTTGCGTGACACTTTTTTTTACCCCACAATTTGTGTCTCTACATTGTAAGACCACCTCTTGGTGTCGAGTCTGTGCTGGGGAACTTGCATTTGTCAGTGGTTTAAGCTTTATTTAATACTATCTGTACTTCATCTAATCCAGTCAATGAGAAATCTGCTGCCTTTGTTTCACCTGAATTTACATGCCAGTTTGGTTCTTTAAATTGTAGAGGTAGAGCCTCAATATGCTGGTGCAAGAATAGAGGGAGATGTCGTAACATTAGATTTTGTGAAGAAGATGTTGGATGACTTCAAAAACCAGAAGAATTTACACAAGAGGTATGTTTCATTTTCATGGTCGTAATCTTCTCTTTATTTTTGAAACACTCTTCATCTTTCAATATTTGCTATTTTTTGACAGGTATGCCTACCAAATAGTACTGCAAACAAGAGAAATGTTGCGAGCATTGCCCTCCCTTGTTGACATTGTTGTTCCCGCAGGGAAGCACTTCACTGTATGTGGTGATGTACATGGTCAGGTAATGAATATCCTGATGACGGATGCCTTTTTATAGCTTGTAGCTGTTACCTTTATCATTTGCTTGTCCTTTTTGTTCCCTTCCAGTTTCATTTTACCCCTGTAGCACAAGATTTTGTCAGTATATGGTATTGACCAAGGCACATGCATTTATAGAAGGCCTAGAACTTTCTGGTGCTTGCTAGTGGTGCTCCTACATGCAAGAATAGCTAAAACATAAAATTCTTGTTCTTTCAAAATTTGCTGCTTGGTTCACCGATCTATTTGGAGAAACATAAGGGTGGATTCCTTTTGTCAGAAAAAAGGGATGTGCGTATCTCTCAGGTGGCTCCAACCTGTAAGCAATTTGAAGGCGCTTGAACCTTTTTAAAGACCATGGGCAGTTTCCCTTTGTCATATTTCTCCATTTTGCGGCCTCCCTAATTAAAGAATAGAGTTCCTTTTGAGCTGAAATACTACTGATATGCCATTTACTCCCTCCGTTTCAAAAAGAATGACCTCCTTTCCTTTTTAGTCTGTTTAAAAAAGAATGACCTCTTTCCTTTTTTGGTAACATTTTAATTTCAGCTTTTCACGTGGCATGTTTAAAGCCACAAGATTGAAGGGCAATTTAGTACCTTTGACAACTTTAATTTAGGACCACAAGATTCAAAAGTCTTTTTTATTTTCTAAAACTTCGTGCCAAGTCAAACCAGGTCACTTTTTGTGAAACGGAGGGAGTAGTTCGTAAGGCCTATCATACATATCTGAACCGCAGGCCCTTCCGCTTGTACTTCTCGTCCCACTTGTGAAACATCCCAGTCCCCTTCCTCACTGAAATCTGAGTTTGGATTTCCCTGATGACACACTCAATTGGCCCACCCTCAGCTTTTTCTCCCCACTTGAGGAAGCATCTTCACCTTCCCTTTAACCAGACTAGGACCTTCATATTTGGAATGCACTTCTCTTTCCACTCAAGCGGAATGGTATAAAATGAAAGCTCTTGAACTTTATTGTGGTAGAAGCTGTGAAGGAGCCTGTATTAAGTTCCACTCAGTATCATGAACCTCCTATCCAGCTTCGATATTGTGTTTTCTTCAACTTTGATTAACACTGGCCTGTCTCCAAAAATCCCCAGAAGCTCTGGCTCAGAACTGAACTGGCAAGCCAACCAGTCTAATCCAGGTTATATCCAACACCAACCCTGAGTGCCTCCCTGACCAGTGAGTTACTCCATCCTTTTGAAACACCA
Source organism: Solanum tuberosum (assembly GCF_000226075.1). Lineage (NCBI taxonomy): Eukaryota > Viridiplantae > Streptophyta > Magnoliopsida > Solanales > Solanaceae > Solanum > Solanum tuberosum. The sequence goes on along the minus strand of NW_006239028.1, from coordinate 1,331,749 downwards.
TCTTTGCTTGGTCTGACGGCTCGCGCCCCCTTTTGAGAGGAATTTAAGAAACCCCTCTACCATGAACTGTTGACAACCATGTGGATTGACCCACTTCCAGACTAATCCAACCTCCGGTTGTTTTAGGCTCTTCCCCAATCTTTATACCAAAAACCTCTACCCAAAGTGTATCTTTTCCTCATGATTCACCCTCAACCTCCATCTCTTGCTATCCCTTACTTCCTTTATCGGAGTTGCCAGCGGTTGTTAATATGATCAACTTGAGCAGAGGCTTGGGAAACCCCTTTTACAGGCACCCAGGTTGGTCTTGTGAATGAAATTTTGGCTTGCTTCTGTCATTGTCAAGCTAATTGGAATACAATTGACCAGAAAAATAATAAACGGTAAGATTAGGTAAAGTAGTTGGTTCTTCTGATTCAATTAAGGAACAGATCCTAAAGAACACTTGTTTGTCTTTAGATATGTGCTGCAAGATATATCATTTAGTCCTTTATTCTTTCCTGCTGTTAATATATAGTGAATTAGTGATAATACAATTTGCTGGGTGTTCTATTTCTGTGCTTGGCTGAATGACTTCTTGTTGCCAGCAATAAGTCTCTACTGGCTGAACTTTCGTCATTTTCTAATGTTGCTACAGTTTTATGACCTCCTAAATATTTTCGAGCTCAATGGGCTTCCATCAGAAGACAATCCGTATCTGTTCAATGGTGATTTTGTTGATAGAGGGTCTTTCTCTCTAGAGGTCATATTGACATTATTCGCCTTCAAGTGCATGTGTCCATCAGGTAGATCGCCTGCTCTTATTCATCTTCAATGTTGTAAGCTTGTGTTCTATTATATTATTAGTCCTATCTAGTATTGGGTGGGTGGAACTTGAAGGTTTTCTGGATGCAAGTTTTCCAGTCCCCTATTTTTTACCTTAGTGATCTGTTTGAGTCATTTTTCATTTGCCTTTACTCTTTTTCTATTTCTATCTCTTTTTTTTATTCGTACATCAATTATACCTAACAAGTAAGTGAATGTTCGTTTTGGGTCCCTTTTAGATGTGAGCTGTTTGAGTCATTTTTTCATTTTCCTTTACTCATTTTCTTTTCTATCTCTTTTTTATTTGTACATCAATTAGACCTAACAAGAAAATGAGTGTCCCTTTTAGATGTAAGCTGTTTGAGTCATTTTTCTTTTTTCCTTTTACTCATTTTCTATTTCTATTCTTTTTTATTTGTACATCAATTAGACCTAACAGTGAATGTCCCTTTTGGGTTCCATTTAGATCTAAGTGCTATGTTAATGCTTTTATTTGAGGTTCTGATATTGCAATACATCAAGGTCTAATCAAAGCTAAAATTTTGATTTCAAAGATTTGATTTTTGTCACCATTTCTATACTAGCACGACCTAAGAAGTAACATGTTTTTTTTTTTTAATTCTAATCATTCAGTCGGTGTGTAAATGTTGTTCAGATGGGTCAATTGTATCTTGCTAACAACTTCAATTTTTCAGCTATACACCTTGCGAGAGGAAATCATGAAAGCAAGAGCATGAACAAAATATATGGGTTTGAGGGCGAGGTCAGATCCAAGTTAAGTGAAATATTTGTGGAACTCTTTGCAGAAGTGTTCTGTTGCTTACCTTTGGCCCATGTCATAAATGAGAAAGTCTTTGTAGTACATGGAGGTCTTTTTAGTGTTGATGGCGTGAAGCTCTCTGATATTAGAGCAATTGATCGGTTTTGTGAGCCCCCGGAGGAGGGTAAGTTCTGATGCAAGTAGAGAAGTATACATGTATAACGTTCTTTCAATATGCTATTGTTTAGCACATTTACTAATTACTCTGCTCTAATCTCCTTAATGCTCAATTAATCATCTGACAAACTTTTCAAAAAAAGCTCGGAAAAACTATTCATGCTACTAAGTTTGTGTATCAAAACTACCCATTCTCATTTGCTTGGTAGTTATCATCATTTGACACATTGTTCCTGCAAGCTGCAAGCCACTTTCTTGGTACATGCTAATAAATACTTTTGAGTCCAGACACGACCATTATTTTGAAATAAAGGCAACTATTCTAGTCTTTATCGATGCTTTTGTGGGCCAATTAAAATGGAGCTTTCGGCAGTTCTGCTTCATCTGTTTTAGTTAATATTAATTTATTGACTTCTTTGATAAGTTATCATCAGTTTGCTGACTTGTTAAACATATGTTGCTTATTTTTTTAACTTTGGTCATACATAGTAAACATGACCAAGTTGTTTAGGACCTTAGGTTATAATTGGGGCTTCGTTTGATCGTTTTCAGGGTTAATGTGTGAATTGTTGTGGAGTGATCCACAACCTCAGCCTGGTAGAGGACCTAGTAAACGAGGTGTTGGTCTTTCTTTCGGGGGAGACGTAACTAAAAGATTCTTGCAGGAAAATAATCTAGGTACTAATCTTTTCCTTTCTCCCCTATTCTGTTGTTTGACCATGTAGAGAATTGACATTTCACTGTCTATTTCTGTTCACTTGATGGATTTTAGCACATATATTTGATGTTAACATGTGTGGATGCTTGCAGATTTAGTTGTCCGATCTCATGAAGTGAAGGATGAAGGTTATGAGATTGAACATGATGGCAAACTCATAACAGTGTTTTCCGCTCCAAATTACTGTGACCAGGTAATTTGTCTCTTTGTATTCCCCTCTCAAGAATTTATTTGAGCTCATGCTACTTTGTCCAATTAAAATCACAATTTGTAAGTTAAAAAAACACCCTCACCTCAAAAGTTTCCTTTAGGTTGAAATGTTACACTTCATCAAAATCACTGCGGAGTTTCTGGTGTGTGTATATCTTGTATATCTGTGATTTGTTGGCAGTGTTGTTAAAGGTGCGCCGAAGCGAGGCTCAATATGTGTTGAGCGATTCGCCTCGCCTCAGTGTCGTCATCAAGGTTCTAAGACATACTTTTCCTTGCCAATGAGCCTCTTCTAAAGAGGAGAACTAAACAATTTCACAATTTTTTTGTTCATATATTTGTCATTCATGCTATAACTACTAGTCTTGGACAATATATATATATATATATATTTATTTTTTCTCCCTTTGTGCCTTTTTTCATTAAAGTTCATGCTTAATTTGCGCTTAAAGTCCCAACGGATCTGAGAGCTTTTCTGCTTTTAATAACACTGTTTGTCGGTCAAGTTTAGCATTGAAGTTATGCCTGAAGAAAGTCCAAAGAGATAGTGCCTTAGCATTTGAAACAGCTAGTAATTCATTGCTTCATTTAGGATTTTAAAATGATGGGAAATGATGACGTTTTGCTTCAAGGTAGATTTGGAATCTATTAGATGTTGGCTTTGTCAACAACTTCGTTAGATGGCATTGTTGGGGACATATTTGCATTGATGGCATGGTGTCCAGTTCCATTGCATGTTTTATGCTTAGCGTCTAATATATTTTTAGTACATAAACTGATTGCAATATGTTTCTCAAAAAAATAAACTGATTGCAATATGTACAGATATATTCATAAAACCCTCAGGGGTTGGCCTGCTGGCAATTGACTTGAGCCTTGGGGTTTGCTCCCTTTCAAGGTCTCAAGTTCGAAACCCACTGGGTGCAAGCAATTTCTGAGGGCCATCGGACTGGGTAAAACCTGAATTAACCGTGGTGCACTTGCGGGAAACTCCTTGCCGAGGGCCTGTGCACCCCCGGGATTAGTCGGGGCTCAAAGAGACTGGGACACCCGGTGCAAATCAAAAAAAAAGATATATTCATAAAACCCTCAGGGGTTGGCCTGCTGGCAATTGACTTGAGCCTTGGGGTTTGCTCCCTTTCAAGGTCTCAAGTTCGAACCCACTGGTGCAGCAATTTCTGAGGGCCATCGGACTGGGTAAAACCTGAATTAACCGTGGTGCACTTGCGGGAAACTCCTTGCCGAGGGCCTGTGCACCCCCGGGATTAGTCGGGGCTCAAAGAGACTCGGACACCCGGTGCAAATCAAAAAAAAAGATATATTCATAATATCTGCTACTTTTCTGTGACAATTTACGTGGTTATTAAATCTGACAGGTCAATTTTTAGTTACTGGAACTGTGTTATCTATACATTTGTATTCCTATAGTAGAGAAGGATCTTGTAATAATTTCTTTGTATAACTAATACACGTAGTGTCATATCCTATATGAAGTTTCTTTGATGTGAATAGAAATGATTTATTCAATATCCTCAAATGCACTTTGCATGTTGCAGATGGGTAACAAGGGTGCTTTTATACGGTTTGAGGCTCCCGATATGAAGCCAAATATTGTGACATTTTCAGCAGTGGTTAGTGGCTTTTATCTTGAAATGTCCTTTTATTCCTTGATATCAATACTTTTAGTTTCATCTCCTTTAACGCGGTGGATTAACTCTTTTCATCTTCATTGCTTTGCCTTGTATGCAGCCACATCCCGATGTCAAGCCAATGGCATATGCCAACAACTTCCTTCGGATGTTTTCTTAAAACTCTGAAACCTAACGTTCATTATTACAATCGATGTGACCTTTTGTCACACTGACCAAGAGCATACACATCAGGAGGCAGAAGAGCTAGTACTTACACAGCCAATTAGCTGCAGTGTCATTATTTGAACAACTTCCTGACTTGCCCGCAGCTTGTGAGGATCCTCACCTCCTTTGTTTTGATTAAGGTGTAAACACTTGTCTACAATAACAATGTCGTGTGGTGGATTGTCCTCTGTATTGTTTATGTTCCTCTTTGTAAGATTGTCACACTTCTCATTTCTCTTAGATAATTTCCAAATTGGGAAGCTTTGATACGTCGAATTTTGGTTTTTTTCTTTTTTCTATTTTCTTAGTTAAAATAGTCTATAATTTTTTTCCCACCATCAGCTAAGTGATACTGTTACGTTGTCTATTTTACAATTGGATTGTCATTTGTCTCTGTGCCTGTGGCCAGATTACTGGTAATTCCTACTAATTTGCTTTCGTTTGTAATGAGTGGATGCAAATCCTATCAATTTGTAAAGTTTGTGCCATTTAATCTTTGGTGAAGCAAGTGTTCCAAAAACATGAAACTTAATGGGTCGATTGACGGGTGTATAAGAATAGTGTCAAATATGATGTATTAGTTATGCTTACATTGAAAAATGTTTTGAGAAACAACTGTCTTAATCATATGCTAATGCATACATTAAAAATTTCTGCATTATTAATGCCATTAATTTTTATGCATTAATTATAGGAAAAATCACACCATATACACATTTAAGAGATAATATTACGGGTTTTAAACATACTTTAAAAATATTCTTACTTATAACAGTTTATTTACGGGTTATAACATATCAATTAAATTTAACTTTATTTAAAAATTAATTAAAATTTAATTTAATAAATGATTAATCTCTTTATATTTTTATATTATTAATTATTAATAGTTAATTAATTTGATTGCAGTTCCTTTTTTAAAACATAAATTATCAGTTACACAAATTTAGGGATTGACATTGATTAGAGTTCCTTGATTACTGTTACATTCCAAACCTCCCATTCACATTAATCCCACCCCCATCCCCCACGCCTATCCAATACTACAGTAATCGTCCCTCCCATCTTTCTCACCACCCCACTACCCCACATTCACAATCGTCCCTCCCATCTTTCTCACTACCCCAACTTCAAAACCGTCCCTCCCGTTCCATTTCTCATCATCATCATGTCGAAGAAAACGATTGTAACGCCTCGAAAGAGTCCTCGATTAGTTGAAGGAACATCTACGGATGAAGTACATGCTCCAACATTCAACATATTGACTCAAACCCCACCGCCAAAAAATGTTGAAATTCCTGCAAAGTGTGGTTCCTCTCAATCGAAGGATCAAAA
>NW_006239028.1:1315960-1323170 GCF_000226075.1 Solanum tuberosum | reverse complement strand
AAAACAAAATTATACACACTTATCATTATTTTTTCATACAAAAATCATTCAGACAGTAAACTACAAACAAATTTCATATCCACTTAATACAAATTTCATACATACAATCATCATTTATACCAAATTTATACATTTCTCATACCAAATAGTTCATTCCTTTCACACAAATTTATACATAATTGACAAAACTTATATAAACAATAACATTTCAAATTTCATACCAACTTAAAACACTTTTCATACAATTATTCAAAATTCTAAATAACTTTTTTTACTAATTAGTTAACACACTTTCATACCAACTTAAAACAACTGTCATACAATTCTTCAAAATTCTACATAACCTTTTTTTCACATTAGTGAATACACTTTCATACCAAATTCATTACACTTATACTAACAAATTCATTCAAAATTATACATTTTAATTTATTTTTTCAGGAAAAAAAACGGTAATCAATATTATAATTTTAATCTACGTACCCAATCTACAATGATAAAAATATTTATATGTTGTACATTTATACTCAAATCTTTCATATATTGCGGCAACTTCTCATGAAATCATTGTTTTGCCAGTATAAAAAATAACCAAAAAAAACAAAAAAAATGGTGACATTAAACCCCTACCAAAAAACATAAACTTACCAAGAAAATCACTAATATTACAGTTTCACAACAACTAATACGTATTATGAACAAAACGTATTGTTTATACAAAAAAACATATCACATTCAATATAGTGACGATGTACAAAAACAAAATCACAAAATGTGATTTACAGTTTCATTTGTTTTTCATTTCACTGAAATCCAAATACAAATTGTAAACAATTAAAAATACTAACATGAAGGATCCCATCTTCCGCCATGTTTAATTAATATTGATACGTAGTTGTCCATCACAAAAAAAATCAGGATTTTTCAAACAAAAAAAAAACTTCAATTAGTCGCCAATGAAAAAATTTCTGGAAGAAAATTGAAGAGAGAGAAATGTGGAAGAAAAATGGATAAAATCATATTTTTGAATTAATTTTAACAAATTAGAGTGAATTAAGGAAACTGAATATTCTTAATTAGTTTGGATCCCTTATTTCATGCTAATCATTAATTAATTACAATAATTTCAAATTAAATTACAGCCCACAATTTCAGTTTTTTACTTTATTATTTCTAATTCCGTTTTTTTTTAAAATTTTCGTTTGTCTTTTTATTTATTTTTTAAGTATTTTTCAATTAATAAAAACATTTTTTTTTTTTAACTTGTTATAACCTGAAATATTTAATGTTATAGCTTGAAAGTCTAAATCTACTGCTATAGCTTGAAAATAGTACTATAATATATGTCATATATGAAATTTACACTTAATTATACATACTATAACACTAAATAAAGTGTGACTAATACATGGAAAGTCATGGTATAAGCAATGCAAGAGATTAATTTTGTAAACAAATAGTTTCTTTTAGAAATTATGCAATGTATATTAATTTTAATACACCAAATCAAAATACTACATAAGAAATTGAGAGAAATGGTGAAATTTCTTGCAAATTTAACACGCAACATTACATTCGAACTCAACTATGGAGTACTTGGAGAATTTTACAGAAATTCCTATCTTATTGCTACTCTTTTCTAAATTACAAAAATCTCTTAAATTTGGTGGAATCTGGATACATCCAAAACGTCTCGATACATCGCGTTCCGATTTTGAATACATCCCTCAATGCCCTTATACATCACCTCTCGATTTCATATATATCACTCAACATTCCGATACATCACATACGTCCTGATACATCACGTAAAATAATGTATTCAACCGATACATTCATGTAAAGTAATACAAAAATCTCTTAAATTTGGTGGAATCTGGATACATCCAAAACGTCTCGATACATCGCGTTCCGATTTTGAATACATCCCTCAATGCCCTTATACATCGCCTCTCGATTTCATATATATCACTCAACATTCCGATACATCACATACGTCCTGATACATCACGTAAAATAATGTATTCAACCGATACATTCATGTAAAGTAATACAAAAATCTCTTAAATTTGGTGGAATCTGGATACATCCAAAACGTCTCGATACATCGCGTTCCGATTTTGAATACATCCCTCAATGCCCTTATACATCGCCTCTCGATTTCATATATATCACTCAACATTCCGATACATCACATACGTCCTGATACATCACGTAAAATAATGTATTCAACCGATACATTCATGTAAAGTAATACAAAAATCTCTTAAATTTGGTGGAATCTGGATACATCCAAAACGTCTCGATACATCGCGTTCCGATTTTGAATACATCCCTCAATGCCCTTATACATCGCCTCTCGATTTCATATATATCACTCAACATTCCGATACATCACATACGTCCTGATACATCACGTAAAATAATGTATTCAACCGATACATTCATGTAAAGTAATATATCCGAGAATATGAGAGAGTAGAGATTTTTGTAACTTTTTCAAATGATAGAGAATTTTTGAGAGTACGTACAATAAATTGTGCATATTTAAGTAATTTTTCCTACTTAAAACACCCGCTTGGGCCAATGACCCAACCCAGGCCCAATGCTATGACGTGCCCCATCTAACAGTGCAACACATAACTTTCATAAGCAGTTAAAGCACAAAACTGTTGTCTCTTAAAGCTTCCACGTTTCACCATTTTCTTAAGAGTTCTTCAGGCATGGCTTCGAAGCTCGTTCTGAACCGACTGAGATCTCTCTCAAGAGTCTCTGAACTCAGTGACGTCCGTTTTGATAAACTCAGAGACCCGATTTCCATTTTCTCCACCTCACAAAATCATGTAACATGGCGATCTTATTCCGAAGCTTCTCAGCCAACTCCGATAAATCCTCCTCCACCACCTCCATCCCCTAATACTTCTACTACTACTTCAAGTTCTCTCAATGAATTCGAACTTGCCAAATTCTCCGCCATTGCCGAAACCTGGTATTTAAATTTCAAAGATTCCGCAATTTTTTTTTTTGTATTGGAATGAATGGGCTCAAATGGAGTTGAAATGGATATTGAGGATTCATATAATCGACCTGAACTAGTTTGAAATTGAGGCGTAGCTACCAATATATATATATATATATTTTTAAATGTAGTTTTTTCATTGTATTGACATGAGATGAACTAGTGTAATTTTTGAATATCTAAAGTTAATTTTAAAACACTGATTGACCGAATCCAATTTAGCTTTGAAATTAGTCATAATGAGTCTGTAAGGAAAAATGTCCCATAAATAATGACAGAGGGGGAGTTTTGGAATTGCAATTTTGAATCTTTTTCATTCAATTTGCTTTCTACTTTGATATACTAAATTCAATTGTGCTCCTGTGCTAAATCAGGTGGGATGCAGAAGGACCCTTTAAGCCATTACATCTAATGAACCCTACAAGACTTGCTTTTATTAGGTCTACTCTTTGTCGGCATTTCAGGTAGTTCTCACCAATTGAAGAATACTGAGGATATAATGTCTGAAAAGATTAGATTGCATACAAAGAGTTTTCTCATATTTCCATTAGTACTTGTTGGCGTTCTATATTTTTAGGACCAATACTTGATACGTGTATAATAATGTTGAAGTTGGAGGGAATATGTAGCTTGTGTTAGAGAAGGATTTAGCTAGATTTGTTGTTCATATTCTTATTTTCGCAAACTATAATTATCTTTGCTCTTATGTGAATGGAGGGATTTCATGATTTCAATGGATATTCTTATGGCCTTTGCTGGTCTGAGATTAGAAGGGGTTGTAAGGAAAGGAATTAGTAGGTACCGTATGGGGAAAAAAGGGGAAAGGAAATGTAATACTAATAGGAGCTTAGAAATAGCACTATTGGATAGAGAAGGTAATGGATAAGCAAAAGGAGAGTATAGCTGAGAAAGAATCCAAATTACCCTAATAGCTCCCCCTTTTTTTTTCACTCTCCTTGTATCTCTGGAGGCTAAAACTTTTTCATTGTATCAGAAAGGATCCAAATTGCACTAGACCTTTTGAAGGACTGAAGTTTGTTGATGTTGGTTGTGGAGGCGGAATTTTATCTGAGGTATACATTCATCAAGCTTAAGAGTTCACTTTTACCTTTGTCCTTCGCATATGCAGATTATTTTTCTCCTGTGATTACCATTATTAGCCTAGTATTTTTATAAGTACTATTGTTAGCTTAGTTGAGACTTAGACAATGGCTCTGTCACTCAATGAAGTGAATGTTTATATTAAGCATGCTGCAAAATATACACACACAACTCATTTTTACTCTTAATTCAGCCTTTGGCTCGAATGGGAGCTACGGTCACGGGAGTTGATGCTGTAGACAAAAATATTAAGATTGCTCGCCTTCATGCGGTATGTTTTACTTAAATGTTTCCATGATGCACCATTAAACTGCTGTTTTTTTGCTTTTCTGATTAATGTACAGTTTAAGGTTCTTCCCATACCTGAGATATCATGAGTATTGGCATCAAAATTTACAAGTCTTATATTGATTCTGAGTTTATTGTTTCCTTACCTTGAGGGACAATTACTATTTCGCTCCGTCAAATTATAGTTCATTTGAAGGTCACAATGCTTGGGATGGAAGATAAGTTTAAAATTTAGAAGGGTTTTGAGCTGATCACTTGAATGTTCTTTGCCAAATTAGAGGTACTCAATACTGACAACAAGTGCAAGAAAATTTCATACGATGTTTATTCATCTTGGTTCAAATCCTACTTGGAGGTCCACTAGAGATAAAAAAACTGTTGAAGAAACAAGATCTTTCTTTTGATCCTTCTAGGCAATCTGAAAATTAAAGAAATGGTTAAAGCTTAGGCATTATTGGGTGAAGATGAATCAATAGATTGGAGTTAATTAGGACCAGTGTCTTGTGCTTCCAGGATAGAAATCCTGTTGTAAGTTTCACCAGCAGATAAAGTACATTACTACACATTAGAAGGTCCATGGGTTGGCAAGTTACCTATTTATTAAAGTTAGAACTAGACGTTATGTATAGATCCTATTATATTTTAAAGAAAACGGCACAGCTCTTTTTGCCTCTTCCACTGTATGTGTTTTCCTTTTTGCATAAACTGGGAACAAGCCAGATAATTCCTTTAAATTCTTGTTTCCCTGCACTCATGTATGCTGTGATGTTCTGGAGCTTCACCGACAAAATTTGCACCAAGGCGTTCCCAAAGTTGATATGCTAATACCAAAAGGATGTAAAAGTTAGATCATGTTCAAAAGATTGCATTTAAGGTGCAAAAATACCAAATTTTAGTCCATGTGGCTATGTCGTCTTGGTATTCAATATAATATGTGTAGGATATTAACTCTTGATATATGTATTAAACCATTATGATTGACTTGCGTATTTTTTTTATTCAAAAAGATATTGTCGCATATCCTCGTATATATAATATGTACTTGTCCTTCCAACGGCCAAAGTAAAACTCTTGAGCCCGTGTCAAAATTTTCAATGACTACTGCGGGTCTATATGCAACAACCGAAGTTCTAGAAACTAAAAATTAGAGCATATTCTCTAAAATAATGTTGTTGATGAAATAGTTGAAGCAATTTCTTAGAACTAATTTACTTCCATTATATACAATGGTAAGATTAGCACATATCTCAGCAATAGGTTTACTGTTTGTTAAGCTATAGTGCTATCTTAAACATATAGTTTTTGAATTGTGACAGTAAAACCCGTATACATGCTTTATAGTGGATGCTTATGAATGCTGATATTTCTTTCAGGATTTGGATCCACAGACTTCTTCAATTGAATATCTGTGCACAACAGCTGGTACATGCCATACTTGTTTGATGATAATTGTTATAGAATGTATATAGACTTAATCTTAGTAATATACATAGCTATATATAGGCAGCAGATTTATAGGGATCACTGCAGATCTGTAGGAATCACTCTTTATTTCTTTCCTTAGTTAGCACCTTATGTATTGTATTTATTCACTGTTCACCTACTGGAATAAGACAAGATCTTCCATTCAATTACATGGTATCAGAGCCAATAGGCTCGTGTCGTTTTGGCTGTGTTACGGAAGAAGTTTGGATTTCTATTCCACTGATTTAAAGTGGTCAGTCATCACCACCACAGAAGGAGGCGGAGTATATTTTCCAGCCAAACCAGTCTTCACTGGCATCTGGTTGTGAAGCGAGTGGCTGTCACGCACAGGTCATACAGTCTTTTGTTCATCACGGGCCGGCACGTGAAGGTGCGTGTCTGGCTGAATCGATTGGGTTTTAATTTGGTTATTTCTTCGGGTTTTTTCGAATAAAACCATAATCAAACCAAATACTATCGGTTTTCTAAAACCTAAAACCAAACCAAACCAAACCCAAATAAAATCGGTTTTATTTTATCGGTTTGGTTTGGTTTTTCGGTTTGGATCGGTTTTTATCCAAACCGTGTACACCCCTAATTGTAAACAAATAACTTATTCTTAGAAATTATGCCATGCAAATTTGACAAACCAAACAACTAATAAAAAATAATCTCCACATAACTAATCTCATCATAACTTATCCCAACATAACTTATCCATCATAACTAATCTCAACATAACTTGTCTTCTGTTATAGAATGTATATAGACTTAATCTTAGTAATATACATAGTTATATATAGGTAGCAGATTTATAGGGATCACTCTTTATTTCTTTCCTTAGTTAGCACCTTATGTATTGTATTTATTCACTGTTCACCTACTGGAATAAGACAAGATCTTCCATTCAATTACATGGTATCAGAGCCAATAGGCTCGTGTCGTTTTGGCTGTGTTACGGAAGAAGTTTGGATTTCTATTCCACTGATTTAAAGTGGTCAGTCATCACCACCACAGAAGGAGGCGGAGTATATTTTCCAGCCAAACCAGTCTTCACTGGCATCTGGTTGTGAAGCGAGTGGCTGTCACGCACTGGTCATACAGTCTTTTGTTCATCACGAGCCGGCACGTGAAGGTGCGTGTCTGGCTGAATTGATTGGGTTTTAATTTACGGCATCAACACGTATTTCTAGTGAATCTCAGGTCTGTTCTGGTGTTAAAATAGATCTGGAAAGTCTGTTCGGTCACTTCTCAGGTCTGTTTTGGTGTTAAAATACGATCTGGAAAGTTTGTTCGTCACTCCCTGGTTCGTTTCTATTCTGCTACACTGAATCTGGT
>NW_006239028.1:1212586-1313730 GCF_000226075.1 Solanum tuberosum | reverse complement strand
GGAGTTTGGGATGAAAATGAGCAAATGTGATCACTCAGTCTTCTACCGACAATCAATAGTTGGCACTATCCTGCTAGTTGTGTATGTTGATGACATTGTCATCACAGGAAGTGATTATGCAGGGATCTCTTCCCTCAAATCCTTCCTGCATACTAGGTTTCATACGAAAGACTTGGGTCAGTTGAAGTACTTTTTGGGTATAGAGGTAAATAGAAACAAGAAGGGAATTCTTTTGTCTCAGAGAAAGTATATTCTTGATCTTCTTGCAGACACTGGAAAGTTGGCAGCTAAACCTTGCAGTACTCCAATGGTTCCCAATGTGCAGCTTATGAAAGATGACGGCGACCCCTTTGATGATCCTGAGAGATACAGGAGGTTAGTTGGAAAGTTAAACTACCTTGTTGTGACTCGTCCAGACATTGCTTTTGCAGTAAGTGTTGTTAGCCAGTTCATGTCCTCACCTACAGTCAAACACTGGGCAGCTTTGGAACAGATTTTATGTTACTTGAAAGGAGCCCCGGGTCTTGGGATATTATATAGCAATCACGGTCATACTCGTGTTGAGTGTTTTGCAGATGCTGACTATGCTGGATCCAAAATTGATAGGAGATCGACTACAGGCTATTGTGTCTTTGTTGGAGGAAACCTAGTGTCATGGAGGAGTAAGAAGCAAAGTGTTGTATCTCGATCCAGTGCAGAATCTGAGTATAGAGCTATGTCACAGTCTACATGTGAGATTATGTGGATATATCATCTTCTAAATGAAATTGGGTTGGAATATCATACACCAGCAAAACTTTGGTGTGATAATCAAGCTGCCTTGCATATTGCCTCAAATCCGGTGTATCATGAAAGAACTAAACACATTGAGGTTGACTGTCATTTTATTCGTGAGAAGATTCAGGAAAACTTGATTTCCACGGGCTACGTGAAGACAGGAGAGCAAGTAGCTGATTTGCTCACAAAGGCGTTGAATGGAACTCGAGTTGATTATCTTTGTAACAAGCTGGGCATGATCAACATATATGCTCCAGCTTGAGGGGGAGTGTTATAGAATGTATATAGACTTAATCTTAGTAATATACATAGCTATATATAGGCAGCAGATTTATAGGGATCACTGCAGATCTGTAGGAATCACTCTTTATTTCTTTCCTTAGTTAGCACCTTATGTATTGTATTTATTCACTGTTCACCTACTGGAATAAGACAAGATCTTCCATTCAATTACAATAATTAAGTCAAAATATTGATGACTTCTATGTGCATATTAATCTATTATCACGATATACAATGAACGGACATTATCTATTCTTTTTTATCATGTTGGTGCCTTCTTTAGTAAAGAATAGGAAAACGAGTCTGCATAACATCGGTTTTTGTTTTGAATCATGTTAATGATCAAGCACTGGTTTAATCAAGCTCAACTTATCAATTGGAAATGAGTTTTTGGCATCTTAGCAAAGCCTTACTTTCTTTCCTAACTAGTTGAAGTGAAGGATGACCAAATTGTTGTATGTTATTGCAATCTCCATTTGCAATTTTTTGTTGTAGTTCCAATTTAAGCTGCAATAGTGTGAAATTAGTGCCGTTTAGCTGCGTGAACCATAACAGAGACTCCTAGGGTAGTTCATAGTCAATTATCATCACTGGTTAACCTCCTCCTTCTTTATGGAGAGTATGGAAGGTGGGTTAATTGGTCGTGATTGCATACTAATTATTTGCAGCTTCATGATAATTCAGCTTTGTAGTTGTTATAACCCCTAATTTCTCCGTTTTCACTCAACTGCGTGGTTGGTTATTTTCTTGCCGTGAAAACTTGGCTGAATTATCATGTGTTCAATGATTGGCACTGTATTTGGACTTGCAAAAATATCAGTGTGTGAGATTCCTGGTGAAAGAAAAGACGTGTGTTTTGATTTTTTTTGTGGTGAACTTTAATTGCCTCTGTGTCTGTGCTTTAAAATTTTAAGGCTCTTTTCTTTGTAGTTATGTCTGCTTTCCAGTAAAAAAAGCGTATCCATCTCATTTTATAGTAGAAAAAAGCTTTTCCAAGACAACTTGTGCCTAATTAAGTTACAGACCAGCTACTTAAAATGTTAAATGAAATCATGAATCAAGCTCAAGTGTTGTAGTTTTATGGAGATTAGTCTATGTCACATGGACACTTAATTATTAATGATTTGATGCTTGTTATGTTGCTATGTACTTTTCAGCTATGGTGTATAACAATTTTAGCTATTGACACATCTGTTGATATTGAAGAAAAAAGACTTACCTTGTTTTATTTAAAATCCCATTTTTAGTTGAATCTCAAAGATTATTCTTCAAAGAATGACCCTATTGGATGTTATGTCGACAGAAAGCCTGGTTGAAGAACAGAGACAATTCGATGCTGTGATTACGCTAGAGGTATGACTTAATAAGTAATAGTCTAACTTTGTTCTATGATTTATTATCTGCAGTACAATCTAACTGTTTTAGTAAATTGTACTTCCATCATTTGTACCTTTTGCTTTGCAAACTTTCACTATTTATTTGAAGTTAACATAGTACATCGTGTAAAAGGCTTGGTCCTTAAAGCAGTTCTATGCTTTTATAGCTTTATTGCACTTGCTCAAGTCTAATAACTGGCACCCAAGGGTGTGGCCTAGAGGTCAATGGAGTGGGTGAAAACCTTGGAGAGTAGGAGTCAAATCCTAACGAAGACAATAATGCTAGGTGATCTCTTTCTATTTGCTGAAGCCTTTGTGGGCAGAGTTTACCTGTTTCATGTGTTGGTGAAAGGTAGCAGGTACTTGCTGGAATAATCAAGGTCCTCTTGTAAAAGGTAGCAGGTACCCGTTAGAATAGTTGAGGTCCGCGCAAGCTTACCTGACCATCTTTTAAAAAAGTCTAATAATTGGAGGCTTTTAGAGCTCTCACGGGTCTGTTACACAGGGACAGATCTCTTCTAGTATGTGTATCTAAAGAATTCTGACTGGTGAAGTGAAAATGTAACAACTGGGACAATATCAAACTATTCTAATCTCCCCTCTTTAGAAGACCCAGCTTCAGATCTGATCTCTTCTAGTATGTGTATCTAATTCTGCCTGTTTTGTAGGTGATTGAGCATGTAGCAGATCCTGCTGGATTCTGCAAATCATTATCAGCGTTGACCATTCCTGGTGGTGCTACCGTGATATCAACGATTAATCGTTCAATGAGAGCATATGCAACGGCAATTGTTGCAGCAGAGTATCTCCTACATTGGGTAAATATATTTAGTAGATCCTCTAAATTCTATTGGTAATTTTGGCTGATATCCACAATTGTGAATTGATTTCCTTGCAAAACTTAAATGGCCCCATAGATATAAGATATGTATATATGATATTTGTGCACGTGAGATTTGCTAGTTCACTTTGAATATATAGAGGAAGGTGTATGAAAGGTGTTTCTAGATAGTTCTATGTATTATTATTCTCTTGCCTCAAATTGAACTTCCAATTTACGTGGAGCATTTTAATGTTCTTGATTTATCACGAGTGTAAATGGCAACAATTCTGTTAAGCATGTTATGTCCTGGATTCAAATTGATTATGCTTAAAATATTCCAATTACGTTTGGGGACTGATTTTGCTCTTCTAGGATTCATCTCGCTGATATATACTTATCTGTGCATGACAGCAGCCATGTTAAACGACAATTTTCTGCTGATTATGGTGTTTTGTCAGCCATGCTTCCTAATTCCTATGTCTGTTTGTCTCTCTGTTTCTTGCATTTCCTTTGGGAGAGTTGAGAAGAAACTAATGGTTGTACAATGTGCAAATTGCCGGGATTATCTAAACATGTTCTAACGTTATAACTGGATTTTACAGCTTCCAAAAGGTACACATCAATGGTCAAGCTTTCTAACCCCAGAAGAACTAGTACTCATTCTTCAGCGCGCTTCTATATCGGCAAGTGGATTTACATGCATCTCTGTTTTTCAGCTATATCATAACCAAGTCAATATCTATCTGTTTGTGCCCATTTGAAATGGTAATCTTTCTGCATTTTACAGGTTCAAGAGATGGCTGGATTTGTATACAACCCTTTGACGGGTCGCTGGTCCTTGTCTGATGACATCAGTGTTAATTTCATCGCTTTCGGAACAAAATCAGCCAAGAAGGATGAAACTCTAGATTAAGTTACAATAAAGCTGTCAATTTTATTCTGCTGTTATCTCTTAACCCATGCTGTAATTGTATGTAATCCCCTTTTCAGTTTTGTTGGATGATGAATGCAATTCCCATATGTTCTTATATTCTAACTACACGTGCTTAGAATATGAACATCCACATCAGAAGTTTTAAACTTAAAAATGTACCATTTCGAACCTATTTTTTTTTATGTATTTTAATACTCCTTTTGTGGATACCATACATAAATACATGTGAATTCATGCATGGTGCAATCCTTATCCATCTTTGAATAAAATTTGTAACTTCAGACACTACTTTCAAAATGACTATCTGTGCACTTGCGCCAAATTACACCGAATTGCTCTGCCAAAATAAAAAAACGCCAAGTAATGGATATATATAGCTAGTTGGAGCTAAACCAAGCACTACACGTGTTTAGAATATGAACGTCCTCATGAGAAGATTTACAAATTTTGTTCATATATAAACGAGATACACAATATGCATTTGAGAATACAAAATAACTGAACCATCGATAAAGAATTTATTTATTAGTAACAATAATGGAGTGCGGGAATTCTTCAGCTGTTGCTCGAAGTCGGTTATCGGTAATCACGGCTCATCTCGCCGCCGATTCCTCCTCCTCCTCCCCTGTTCTGGAAACTTCTTCTGTATCTGCATCGACCGCTGCCGTGTCGCCGCCACCGAATTTAAAAGGCACCTTGACAATCATCGATGAGAGGACCGGTAAGAAGTATCAGGTTCCGGTTACCGAGGAAGGCACTGTTAAAGCCACCGACTTTAAGAAAGTAAGCTTCTATTTTTTCGAATTTTACTGCTTGTTGCGTTGTGTAGTTGGTTTAAATATGATTGAAAGTCTCATTGCACAACTTTTTTATATATCAGTTGTATTCCGTACTCTACTATTTTGACAGGATCATATTTGCAAATTGTAACATCGATTTGGTGTGGTTGCGTGTTATCTTAATATTATAAGCTCTGCCCAGTACAATACTTTTTTAAAAATAATATCGTGAGCTTATTCTTCAGACCGCTGAACGATACAGTGTACCTAAATAACAACTATCCAAACAAGCTGTTGTTCGCTCTAGTCCTTGAAAGAATTCGAGTTCCTTTAAGGAGTTTTGATATACAGCTATTCTATTTGGTTTTATAGGAATTATACGACATGTATATGTATGGTTGCAGTTTTAAGGGAGGAATTTCACTACCAAATACCAATGTGTGGGGTTGTTCAGTTATTCTGTGAAAAAATCTTGTTATAAGAGGATCATGTGTTTCCTCTATCATCCGTATGTTTTATTGGAAGAGTGTTACATCTGATATAATTGTTAATTTGTTATATAGATAACTACTGGATACAATGATAAGGGTCTCAAGCTTTATGATCCTGGCTATCTCAACACTGCACCCGTTCGTTCATCAATATGTTACATAGATGGTGATGCAGGGGTTCTCAGGTATCGAGGTTACCCGATTGAAGAGTTGGCTGAGCGAAGTTCCTTCTTAGAAGTGGCTTATCTTTTAAGTAAGTGTTAATAATGAAATTTACATAATCAGATTCTTAAGCCTCACTTCTAATGCATAATCAGATTTCTTGAACTCCTTTTTTTGTAAATTTCACTGATTGTTCTTGTTATTATCTTTAGAAGAGTTTGTTGCTCCAAGTTTCTGCTTCATAAGCTGGTTTATGTTACTCCACAGTTTTGCTTCATAAGATGGTTTATATTTTATCAATCGCGTTACTTGAATTATGCAGTGTACGGTAATTTACCATCTGAGAACCAATTATCAGACTGGGAGTTTGCAGTTTCACATCATTCAGCAGTCCCTCAAGGAGTTTTGGTATGATCATATCTTAATCTTCGAAGAAAGCTTTAATTTGTGTGCTAGGATATTGGTTTAGTTCCACTCTCAAATGCTGTTCATTATCTTAGAAGACGGGTTACAATCTCTTTGTTTTACATTTCTTGCTATACTTATCTTAGAAGTGTCACCCCTTGAAGCATGAAGCTTCTGAAAAACCAAGGGCGTGTACGTATTAGACATGTTTGTTTATTCGTCCCATTGGGTAGCTTGCTGGTCTCAGGCATCGTTGTTCCAGGCGAGTCAAGTGGCTAAAATAGATTTCTTCAGACTTTTGTCTGTCTGAACTTAGCTCTAGAGAGCTTGATTATTTTGCTATATATGAACTGCAATGTTAGCATTCAGTGCCTTCCCTTGTATAAAAGGAGAGCCCAGAGTGTCGGACGGAAAACCCAGTTCCACCAAATTGTCCTAAGATCACGCTTCGTCATATATATTATGCGTCTGAGATATACTTTTCCAGATGGTCAGACCACATTTCATGTATTTCCTTGTGATTTCATAATCATTTCAATGTGAATGGTTTTGAGTGTAGAATAGCTGAGATAATAGTGTAATCTTGTGTTGCAGGATATTATACAGTCAATGCCTCATGATTCTCACCCGATGGGTGTTCTTGTTTGTGCTATGAGCACTCTTTCTATCTTTCATCCTGATGCCAATCCAGCTCTTAGGGTAAGCAAAATTTTGAATTCCCCAACTTTTGAACCCTTCTTTCCCCCTCTGCTGTGATGATGCTGTATTACTCCGGCACCTTCTGCATATATCCGGAGGCAGCATATTTGCTTGAGCAAAATCTATTTTTTGCTTTACATGTATTCATTGCATTGGATGTTCTTGTTAGTGCTATGAGTGCTCTTTCTATATTTCATTCTGATGTCAATCCAGCTCTTAGGGCAAGTGAAATTTTGAAGTTCCCAACTTTTGTACCCTCCTCTCCTCCTTTGCTGTGATGATGCTGTATTAACCGACACATTCTGCATATATCGGGGGCAATATATTTTCTTGAGCAAGATCTTTTTTTTTTTGCTTTACATGTATTCATTGAATTTGGATGTTCTTGTTAGTGCTATGAGCGCTCTCTCTGTATTTCATCCTGATGCCAATCCAGCTCTTAGGGTAAGTAAAATTTTGAAGCCCCCTGCTTTTGTACCTCCTTTTCCTCTTTATTGTGATGCTGTATTTCACTAGCACATTCTGCATATATGTGAATCTGCAGGCAATACATTTGCCTGAGCAAAATCTGTTTTTGCTTTACATATATTCGTTGCATTGGATGTTCTTTTCCCTCATTTTGATTTGTTAGGATAACTTTTATTATTTTTTTGTTGAATGTTTAGATAAAAGAAGATGAAGCCATATCTGGTAACCAATGCTCATATTCCATATGATAGTTTAAGTTGCTCCTCCTTGGCCCCACTTGACCGTTCTTTCTTAATGACGGTTTTACTCTTTGGTAAGACAAAACGTTTCCTTATGACCAAGCTGAACTCTTTAGTGATCTTTTTTTGGCCTTCCTCTTGTTTGGCCGACACCTGAGCTTCTTTACAAGTAAGAGACTGGAACATAGTTTCTTACTTCTGTCCAGCTCTTATCTATAGCTTTAATTGCTTCCCCTGGCCTTCTTAGGGATTCATCTTCATAGAACAATGGGTGGAGGGGACAGGGTGTTGAAGTCCTTTTTCAATACTGAATTTGTCGGTAAGAGGTTATGATTCTCAACTATAATGGAGGGCGACAAATTGAATGAGTGCTAAAATACTGTTACATCACTCAAATAAGGGTGTGATGGAGAACAAGTTAGACTCTGGTTCAACACTTGCTCTAATTTTGCTGCACGAGTTGGACTTATCTTGAAGTAGTCTATAGATAATTTGGTTTAGCACTTCGTCTTGCTGGCGACCATTGATAGGTAGACATCAAACATTGGAATTACAATAGCCTTCTTACGACTGGGGTTAGCGTACTCTATTGGACAGTTTGCTACAAACCCGGCTTCGCAACCTGAAGGATGGTTTGCCAAAGTCGGTCTAAGCAGTAAATTGGATCAAGCACAACTTTTCCCGACAAACATGGGCTCTGGCTGCACCCTCTGGCCTATACGCCCTCAAATTTAGGAACAAGTCCTACTCTACTAATAGATTTACATGCTTTGTTAAGTAAGAAGATCGGAAACTATTGTAGTTGCAACAAGCTAAGTTTGATAAACTTAGAAAGCCATTGAAATCACATCAAGCACACCTGCCTATAGTGTTTCCTTGCTCCGACTAAGAGATCGTACTTTTCATTCATTCAAGAGAGAAGATTCAGAGAGAAGAATAAGAGCGAAGTGTTTAGCAAACAACCATTTTATTAAAGCTAAAAGATGTACAAGCTCTAAGATAAAAGATCCTTAATTAAGATATCAACTAACTATGGCTTGGCCTCCTTTAGTAGGAAGCCTAATATGGACAAATCTAAGAATAAAAAATATTATTGTACATGACCCATCATTCTAAAAGTAGTAAAATCTTATTTTGTCTAAAAATAGTAAATCTCTATCCGAGCACACAATTCTATCTATCGTAATAAAAACGAAACATGGCACACTTCATTTAAGTTGGGTCCGACTAACATGTGAAGGAGCCTAATAACATACCCAATGAAATAACACGAGTGGGAGCCTAACAAAAAAAACGCGTAAAACTAAATATGTTGTTGGCATGTGACAACATGTGCAAGTAGGTGGGTGGGCAACTTGTAGGCAATTTGCAAGCAGGTGGATAAGCTTTTTTTTTAAGCATTTTGCAAGCAGGTGAGTAGGCTACTTGTTTTGCAAGTAGTTGGGCATATTACTTGTAGGCATTCTGTAAGTAGGTTTGTGGAAAGATGGATAGACAAATTTAACTAGGAAGGTTTATGGTAAACTTTGATAGGTAATATGGTTAAGTGGGAATGAGCCAATGAGGTGGAGGTAAATGATACTTTCTTGCTCATGTCATCAGGCATTATTCTCGGTTATTCTCGACTGTACAACGTTAATGAGGTGGAGGTAAATGAAACTTTCTTGCTCATGTCATCAGGCATTATTCGACTGTACAATGTTGAAGATCTTGATGACGGGTTTGCGTATCCTTCCTTCTTCATCCACCAGTCAAGTCGACTCTATGCCTGATGTGGGACCTAAGAAGGTTGATAGAAGGCTTCATGTGTTTCTTGTCTTGCTTTGTTGAAATTCTTTTGGAGAATTCCTCTTTCCTCTAGCTCGACATGGAATCCCACACCGGACATGGGGACTGGTGGATGGAGGAACGATACTCAAGCCTACCGTAAAGACCTTCAACGCCGTGCAGTCGAATAATGCCTAGTGACATGTGCAAGAAAGTACCATTTACCTCCACCTCCACAAAATCTTCCTAGTTAAATTTGCCTACCCATCTTCCTACAAGCTACTTATGCCTACAAGTAGCTTGCTTGTAGAACAACAATAAGTAGCTTTTGCACGTGCTTGCAAAATGCTTACAGGGAGCGTACTTACCTGCTTGTAAGTTGGCTACAAGCTGCTCATCCACCTACGTGCACACGTTTACTCATCCCAACAACATATTTAGTTTTACGTGTCTTGTTTTGTTAGGCTTCTTCACATGTTAGTGGGGCTCTGTTTGAATGAAGTGTGTCATTAGTTTTATTTGATAGAATTGTGTCGGGTTAAGGATTTACTATTTTTAGACAGGATAAGGTTTTACTATTTTTAGAATGGTGGGCCATGTAAGATTATGTTTTTTATTCTTAGGCTTCTCTGTATTAACTATTACGCTTCCTACTCCTACATAAAGGAGGTCAAGCCATTGTTGGTAGATATCTTAGAAATTAGGGATCTTTTATCTTAGAGCTTGTATATCTTTTAGCATGATGGACAAAATGATTGCTGGCTAAATACTTTTTCTCTTGAAGGATGGGAAGTCTAGTCCCGTAGTCGGAGTAGTGGGGTAAGGAAACACTAGAAAGTGTGCTGCTTGTGATTTCAATTGTGTTGTTCCATGCCCCTCCTCCACTGCGACTCTGATCATGTGTGTTTATGTTGATGCAGGGCCAAGATATATACAATTCAAAACAAGTGAGGGATAAACAAATAGTTCGCATCCTTGGAAAGGTTATTTCTATTTGCTTTTCCCTCAACTTTGTCTTGGTTGCTTAAACTGCTGAACAGTCAAATCATGAACTCATGTTCCTTTTGATGTGTATGACCTTGGCTGTTGTCTACATTATTGCACTAATCCATCCTCCTATTAACTGAATTTTTGCAGGCACCTGTAATTGCTGCAGCTGCCTACTTGAGGATGGCTGGAAGGCCACCTGTTCTTCCATCCAACAACCTCTCTTATGCAGAGAACTTCTTGTACATGCTAGATTCATTGTAAGTTCTATTTCTCAACTTTATTCTCTCTGATATCAAGCTCCAGCTGGAAAGAAAATTTAAGCTATGCCTAAATTGGATAAAAGCAATTATTGTTCCTTCTTTACCCAGTGAGACAGTATGACTGTAGTGGTCTGTGAAATTCTTGTTTATTGATGTAAGATCTGGATGGCAAGTTAACAATTTGCTCCATGAACATGCAGAGGTAATAGGTCTTACAAACCCAACCCTCGACTTGCTCGTGTAGTGGACATTCTCTTCATTTTACATGCGGAGCATGAAATGAATTGCTCAACAGCAGCTGCGTGTCATCTTGCATCAAGGTAGGCATTTTCTAGCACTATCAAAAAGCTTAGAAGTTTTAGCCTACTGATACCCCAATGTTTGTGCAGCGGTGTTGATGTGTACACAGCTATAGCTGGAGCGGTTGGTGCTTTGTATGGCCCCCTTCATGGAGGTGCAAATGAGGTACAACTTCGATGTACTAAAACGATGAAATTTCCTTTACACGAGCTTTCAAATATAATGAGCACACTCTCCCTGTCACAAATCATTTGCTGGTTGTAGCACCATACCATGCTGTTTTAAAATGGTTTATAGGCCGTGCTCAGGATGCTCAGCGAGATTGCAAGTATTGACAATATTCCAGAGTTCATTGAGGGCGTGAAAAACAGGTGCATCATTTTCTGGTAGTCATCTTTCTTTATAAAGAAAATTTTCTATTCATACTTAACCATTTCTACTTCTTTTTGCTTTTCCTTTACTCTAGGAAGCGTAAGATGTCCGGTTTCGGGCACCGTGTCTACAAAAATTATGATCCTAGAGCAAAAGTGATTAAGAAGCTAGCAGAAGAAGTATTTTCCATTGTTGGCCGCGATCCTTTAATTGAGGTGAGCTTTACTCGTCTCTGTGTGGATGTCATGCTTTAAAATGTTCAATCCACTATTTCATATATCTTATATATTATCTTCAGGTTGCTGTTGCTCTAGAAAAAGCTGCACTCTCAGATGAGTATTTTGTAGAAAGGAAGTTGTACCCGAATGTCGATTTCTACTCTGGTTTAATCTACAGGTATGCATAGTTACATGAATCTTTACGAAACTTAGTCTAGAATGATGTAGACTACTGTAATACATAGTTGTGTAACAGGGCAATAGGATTTCCCACGGAGTTCTTTCCGGTTTTATTCGCAATTCCTCGCATGGCTGGTTACTTAGCTCATTGGCGCGAGTCCCTTGACGATCCTGACACCAAGATAATGAGACCAGCACAGGTAACTTAACTTGGTCCCTTTTTGCCTTTTATTTCCCAGGTAATTCTGTGTAGATGATATTAATTCTCTCTTTTCAGGTGTATACTGGTGTATGGTTGCGTCACTATATGCCCCTCCAAGATCGATCACCTTCAGCCGAGACGGATAAGTTCGGTCAGGTATCAGTCTCCAACGCCACCAGGCGGAGGTTAGCTGGTTCAGGTGACTAGACTTGTTCACAGTTTCAGACGTTACATCAGGATAATTTTGTAGATAAACAGAACATCAAGCTCTTTTTGCATGTAATAATGTATTAGTTGGTTTGAGGGCCGGCTTAAGGTGGAGGGTTAAATAAATCTCGGATGGGCATAGTTTCGGCAATTCAAATCAAAATTCGAACTTTCTGATATTTGGTTTGAATTTTTGAATTATGGATTGTATAAAATATATGAATTTTGGATTGGTTGGGTATCAGTTAGTACAATGAATTTTCGAATATCTGAAAATTTGGAATTTATTTTTGTACCGTATATTCAATTCTACGCATATTAAATGTGTAAAACAAATAATGTAATTTATAAAGGTTTAAAAGATTAGTATCAATATGGTATACACAACATGGACTATATGACGCCATTTTTAAGTTGGGGCTTCTAATGTAACTGGACTAGCGATAAGAAAAAAGAATTCAACTAAAATGACTGCATTTATATATAATGTATTGTTATTGTATAAATAATATATGTATAATGGATACATATAATCTATTGTTATTGTATACGTAATGTCCAAAAATGAAGTATATTATATCATAAACTAATATAATATGGGTTATTTTGTTCCAACAATTGATATCGAATGAAGATGGAAGATGGCGGAGTTATGGCGTAACGGTGCGGCTGTAAAACCTTTGCCCGCTGTTTATTGGGTCGATACAGTACCTTTACCTGTAGATGGAAGACGCAGACTTTGTTCGCCACAGCCCACAAGTGCGAGTTACACATAATTAATCTCCAAATTAGCCCATAATTGGTGATGGATTGTGAAACTTAATTCGAGGAAGAGATTGTTGGATGTGCAAACTAATTCCCACATCAGAAGCTGAAAAGGATTCTCCAATGGCATGAGGCCTTTTGAAAAACAACCGTAAAAGCTTAACGCAGACAATATCACAGTATCATGCAATAGCCCAATATTTTTTTCAACTAAGAGGACCCGAGAAGACTCGATCCTTAAATAGAGTTTAACATCCAAAGGGTTGTTTACAAAACCGAATACCGAATATCCACCTTAACAACAAATCCAAGAGCACTATTTGCAGAATCATGGATTTAGCATGATGTTAAGCATGATATACGGAGCACGCCAAGCGTTTTATGAAAATTACAGAGTTGTGCTCTCAGGCGTTTTATAAAAATTACAGAACTGCGCTTTCATGTAGCAGAAAACACACTAAGCATTTTCTTTCAACAGCCAACTTTGATACATAAAATGCCAGCCTAACTTCTCTCCCACCGCCTTGTAGATTTCGATCTTGCTGACAAAGCCATTGGGGAGGAACCAAGCCTAGTTGTGGTGTCAGGATATGTGGAGGAACCACGCCTAGCTGCAGCGTCAGGATATGTGGAGGAACCAAGTCTAGTTGCGGTGTCAGGATATGTGGAGGAACTACGCCTAGCTGCGGTGTCAGGATATGTGGAGGAACCACGCCTAGCTGCGGTGTCAGGATATGTGGAGGAATCACGCCTAGCTGCTGTGTCAGGCTCATATCCTCTGCCTCTTTCTTGAGAAGAAACTAAACCACCTGGTTTCTTAATAGAAGAAACTTGGCTGGGAATAAATAGGGGGGAAAAGGAGAAGAAGATTAGAGAAGAATAAAATGGATTATGGTCAAGTATAAACAACTGCAAGTATGTCTTTACCTATGATTTCTTTGCACAGACTTATTCTTCATAGCAGCTAAATTCTTTACTTCTCGACTGTAAGAAACAGCAGAAGAGAGTGATCAATATGAAAATAGAGGCTATTTCAAAGAAGCAAATGAAATAGCACAAATTAACACAAAAAAATAATACACACACAGCAGCTGTTTTCTTTAGTTAGAACTAGAATTGTTAAAATATCTTATAGCACAATTTTCCAATCAAACGGCATATACCAAGAATCCACATTCGATGTAAGCCCATGAAGGTAGTGACAGTTGAGGACAGGTTTAAGAACACAAGCACAAAAACTGGGAAAGACCATTCAGTATGGAGGGAAGAGAGAGCATTTGCATGAATAAAATAATGCTGAAGCCATGTAATTGTTCTAATGGAGGCCAAACTTACCTGTTGACAAACTCTATTTTTGCCTTCTTCATCAACGGACTCTTTGTGTTGCCAAAATTGCTACCAAGTCCACTACCTACAAGTTACCTCTTTATTCAGGAACAAAAATACCACGCATTCTAAATTAACATAACATGTTTAGTTTGATAGGAAAAGGTATCTAAAGAAAACATGCAGCCTACCATAAAAGCTTCTTTTATTGCTAGAAGGGGGAACCTTTGTGCAGACTCGAACTTGTCGGCTTTGCCGTTCTACACACAGATAACAAAGATTCAATCTCAATAGTAATAGTAACTCACAACATATCTCCATAAAAAGAGAAACTAAACAAGTTTCAAGAACTAGATAAAGTCATATATGATTATGACGACACAACAACATACCCCAGTGTAATCCACAAGTGGGGTGTGGGGAGGGTAGTGCGAAAACAGACCTTACCTTTACCTTGGAAGGTAGTGAGGTTACGATAGACCCTCGGCTCATGAAAAAACATATTATACAACCTATCACCATAAAAGACCAAATAAAAATTTCTGAGCAGGATTTTTGGAACTCCCTAGCTGATACTGGATTCTGTAATACGAGTTTACAAGTCCCACATAGTCCTTTAAGAGGTAATTGGAAAATTTCCCATTGTTGTTAAAGGAAACAGCCTAAGTAGTCTAGATCAGCATCTGAATATATGACAGCTTATTATGGCCTCAACTAAAACTAGAGGATGGTACCACTTACTGGGAATACAAATTAAAGAACAAAGAAACAGAAGTAAAGCACATACTAGCATTTTCATTTTGGTACAATTCCTTGATTCTCTCGAATGACCTTTGTTGAGTTTCCTCCATTTCCTCTGTCTTCGCCTGCAAGTAAATTGATATACCCTTTTGTAATGTAGAATGATTTGGTAACAACAATAAGAGGAAGATGTGATCCACTACTAAACATATATCATAAATCATAATAAGGGAGTAAAAACAAAGTATGATATGATAAATCACCTCATATAACTGTTTCCATTTAAATGTTACTTTCACTTTCTTCATTCTCTCGACCACCTGATTGATGCTCTTGTCACCAAACTCAATCTGGTAAAACCTCTTCCAAAGTCTATCAGTCACTTGACTGAGATCTCTTCCCTGAAAGAAGAATTTGAGCATTAAAAATGGACTTGATATGTAACACTGCAAGAGGATAACCTACTCATAGAGTTTCTTACTTCTGTCGAATTCTCCACATGTGTTAATTGTTCAAGAGAACAGTGAGGCAAAATACGCTCTAGTAGATGAGTGTCTGTTTCACCAACATCCCCAAGGTATCTCACATTATCTACTGCTGTCTGAACACATAAATCTACCAGCGAAGGAACCTTACACCTCATTGTAAAACGCCTTTTATGTCTCGGTACGTGCTTCAATCTATTCTGGCCAGCTCACACCTTCATATGAAAAAGTTAATCAGCAGAAGAAAGAAAATCCAGAACGTAAATCCAAATTTGGAAGCATTTAGTACATTCAATACTAAACCAGATAAACAATAGCTTCCTGCTGTCTATCAGCTAACCTTCTGTATGTTTCCTATTGAATTTCGAGAAATTACTCCTTGAACAGATACAGTTGAATTTCTTGTTTTCACATTTATCATTTTTGAACATTTATAATTGATGCTTGTGTATATAGCATATCAGAGTATCATATACCATATATCATACTCAAAGTAGGAAGCTCAAGTTGGATTACCATTTCTTCCCTCCACTAAAACAAAATCAGACTAAATATCTAATAAAATAATAAATATTTTAATTACACAATGTTAGAATTTGAAGTCCAACATGTAATGGCCCAACCTGCTTGTGATATTGTCCGTTTTGGGCCTAGGGCCGCATGACTTTAGAACGTGTCACTAGGGTGTAAGGCATGCTTACTTATATACCCAACATCTCTCCTTTGTTTTGCCGATGTGGGACTTCTTATCCTAAGCTGGGATGTCACACAACATTTAATTCTTTACAAGTTATGACATTTTAAATTTCCTTACCTTTTAGATGAAGTCCAGTAGTCATTTGATTAAGTTTTATTTTCTTGATTTTCTCCTTTCATTCATTCCATCCATTCACTATATTTAAAGCCCACAATCTCCATGTTAAATTAAAAAGGAAACTGCCCATTTGTTTTTCCTGAGCAAATCCCAAATGGCAACAATTTAATTAACACATTAATAACTTATTTAAAGCATATAATTGAATTTTTCAAGCAACAGATGAATATAAAGGTTAAGGGTCAAGACAATAAATAATACTAAATTTTTAATTGAAGTGATGTATGCTCTTCCGATAGTATATAAGGATGTTCAAAAGCCTTGCTCCATAACTATCAAAAAAGGTCATATCCTCTAAATAATTTGTTCCTCTTACACCTATAGAAAAATTCCAAAAACGCAGGGGTTATTTTCTTGTGATTTTTGTTTTAAATAAAACCAATCTAATTCATAATCATATAATGAGTTTAGGTGTATTTTGGTAATTAGTCTTGCCATTTGCAAAGATCAGGAAGAATATAAGTAAAGGGAAGAGAAAGGAATGTCATTTGTGTAGAAGAAGTATAACTATCGGGTTCTGAATAAGTGCGAGTTGTAAGAAATAATTTTTATTTTTGTTTTGGATTGCCTTAAAGAAAGGTTTGATCTTTTATTTTCTTTAACTTCAAATGAAGATTGATTTATAAATTTCTAATAAAAATAACAAAAAGCTACTTTCCTATTGAATTAAGAGGCTGCTAGAAAATGGACTCACTCTATAAATAATTTGTGTAAATTTCAGGAATCTGATTCAAGATTTACTTGAACAAGGATTTGTTCCGGAAAGCAGACCGACCAATGGGAATCGAGACATCACCGTTTGCGGGAGCAATATGATATCTGCTAACTTAAGGAAGTTGTTTGACCCATAGAGAGAGTTGGAGGCGGCTGAGCTAGAAATAGCGTAATTAGGTTTGAACCAAATGTAACTATCAATTTCCTCTTCTTTTCATCACTCTCCTATCATGAGCAATGCTTCGATTTAGTGTCAGACTACATTTAATTTTGATGCTTGTGCATCTATCTAATCATGATCAATAGTCTAGAATGTTTATCACTTTCAACACAATTTTCACTTCCAGTTTTTTTTTTCCTTTTGTGGTATATAACCATTAGAGTTGCAATAGTGACAACATTGAATTATTTTTGTTTTATTACTCGAGAATTCATATTGGCTTATTTCGAGCTGGATTCTCAAATTCTTAAACAAACTACCACATTCATGAAATCTTTGCTTTACTTATGTTGTGATATAACATGTTTCAATAATCTTATGTAATTATGCAAAATTACTAAATCTCTCGAAATACACGTGCAACACACGCGTCCGTATCCGATAACTAGTTGCTTAATACATAATTCCACGCAAGTCCAAACTTCTACAACTATCAACAATGTAATAACACTTCAAAAAAATCCAACTGTACAGTGGTATAGCTTTAAGAAAATATAAGTAGTGAATAAAATTTCACAAATTTATAATTCATGGATTATGCATAACATCGATTAGGTCAACAAAACCCGGAAAGAAAATTATGAATTCAATTACAATTAACAATCAAATCCATTGGATCATTGAATTCGACAAAACTGTAGGCATTGGCAATGAAAAATAACGGGAATTAAACATAAGAAAATTCACATACATGAAGATTATGGACCACATGAGAAATTAAACCGTAAATAGAAGCACAAGGAGAATTGAACCTCACCGGAATGTGATCGGAGCTGGAATTCGCCTGACGGACTTTGATGATCGAATATCTGAAAAATAAAAATTGAATTTGTAGGGGAAGGGAGAATGGAACTTGAATTCCGATTGAGTTTAAGAACTGCAACGCATCAGAAGATTCATCGGAAACACAAAAAAAAAAATTGATCGATTGATGGAAGACGGCAAACAGAGGTTTGTTATATCCCAAAAATATCATTGGAAGCGTCTCAGCGCGTGCTTGTACGCGCAGTTGTCGGCAGGCTAATATTGGGCCTTAGAATTTGGATTAGGATGTAAGGGCCCAGTTCAGAAAGTAGTCTCCTTTTCGGCTTTGGAAAGAAGGTAACTAATTACGTAGATACACTTTGCTTCACAATAATACGAACTTTACAAGATTTTGGTGTGTCTAGATACATTTGTATACATGTATATTTGGGTACATGAGTCAAAATTAAGTGTAATTTATTTTAGATACATTATATCCAAGTGGATTCGCATATTTCTGTGATACATAATAAATCTTGCTCGCCACTCTACTATGTATATATGCAAATCACACCATATACATACAAATACATGTATCTAATGTATATCTAGTGTGATTCACATGTATCTGAGATACATGACTGCTTCACTCGCCTCCCTCTCCATCTATCTCGCCACTCTCCTATGTATATACTCAAAATCTTCTTTAAAAATCTTAAAATTTAGCTATAAAATCCTCTTGATGTTCCGAATTTTTTTTATATATAATTTGTTGGAAATGATTCACGTTTGTGTTACATCAAATTTTTAAATCAAACTTTTGAAACTTTAATGATTGATTGATCATGAAAGAAGAAGAAGGAAGGAAGACCGAAAGCAACAAAGAGAAAAGGAAGGAGGAGGAAGGAAGAAAAAGCTATTAATGGCTAATTCTTCCAATTATTATTGGCTTCTTCCTTTCTTCCTTCTCCTTCTTCTTCTTCCTTATTTCTTTGCTTCTTTCCATCTTCCTTCCTTCCTCTGGCTTCCATTTTTAAAGCTTATTCAAAGCTCGACTTTAAAAATTGACATACCACAAATTTGAATCATTTAGGATGAATAGTATATCAAAAGACTCGAAACATTGAGAGGATATCATATCTGAATTTTGAAACTATTTTAAAAAGATTTGAGTTGGTTGGGATTGAAAAAAATCGATGTACAATGATAGCTTTATTATATCAACAATGTATATTATTGTATATACATCGTTATACATCCTCTATACACGAATATATATTACTTAAATAATATCGATACATTATATATACATATTGATATATTACATAATACATATACATACGGTCATTTTGTTAAAAATAAATTTTGTTGCATATACATATTGGTAAGTAACCCGAAAGAAAAGTCTCCTTATGTGATAATGGGGTTGTGCTGGAAGATTAATTCAAAATTGGAGTAGAAACCAAAACAATTTAGGATTTGATATTTTTCATAACTTATGATATGGCTATTTCTGTATCATACTATCCACTTTAAGCAAAATCTTCATGATTTTCTTCAAATAAAAGATCTCACACTATTAATATAAGTTGAATGGCTATCAAAGTTATGATTTTGGTGGTGAAATCAATCCTCCTTTGCTTGACTTAAAATCTTTGAGATATCTTGATTTGAGCTCAAACAATTTTGGAGGGCCTCAAATTCCGAATTTCAACATGGGGATTTTTTAATTATTACTCTCATTCGTAAATGGTAAATATTTATTCGCATCAAATGATTACACACAATATCATATATAAATCACTATAATTTAAGCGATCTAGTAAGACGAGAATGCATGCATGTTAATTAATAAAACTATGGTTAAGTGTCAAAATTTTGTGTGCAAACACATATCATACATCTATTGATTTGATGTAAACTGTTGTACGAATAACTATGAAAAAAATACATATGTTCATGCTTTGATTGAAATCTAGAAAATACAAATGCAATGGCAGCTCACAACAGTACACCTTTTGTTGTTTCAAACACACACTGAAGGGGAAAAAATCACTAGTTTCTTCAAGTTTTATCTTTTCCTCTTTTTTTTCCCCATCTTTTGACTACAAATTAAAGTGGGACTTCTATTGTAAAAAGTTTCTACCTTTTCTTTTTTGAAAAAAATTACGCGGTTTCCGTGACTCAAGAAATAGGGCATTTTGGTACTGTTGAAGTGATTGGCAAAATGCTGTCTAGTGGGAGAAAATATTTATGTCACGTAGCTTATATTTTGAGTTTGTTACTCGGTTTAGTCCATATTTGTATATAAACACTTTTTATATAAAATTGATAAATTATGTATAATATTTTCTCCAGATATAATATTGTATATTGTGTGATGTTGCATAATATTTTATGTTGAGCGGTATATTTTTGAAAATTTCACTTTTTTGGGTTTTCTGCAATGCAATGTATCTTCTTCTATCCTTTATTTTTTGTCGTGCAAATGGGGTTGAAGAAGAAAGAGTATGCATACTTTGTATAAAGTGATACCAGTGAGTCAAGGTTTATATAAAGTGAACTTTTTAAAAATTATTATTGTTGTGATCGGGCCAGCTTTTATGCATTTTGATTAATTCCATGAGATATTTGCCACCCTCCATCATCAACATGTAACTCTGTCCATCAAAACTAGGACAAATGGGAAGAATCACCTAATATTTTTTTTGTCTTTGCTGACTTTCTAATATGGACACTGTTAGGTCAGGTCGGCCAATGATAGTTTTAATATGATATGATATTATTCGTTTTGGACTAAATTCATATAACCTGTCGAATTATTGGCTTTGATACAAGTTGTTGTGTTAAATTGACCTAAAAACTCTAAGATAGAGTGATTTGTCCGTTTAAATTTACCCCGTACTATATTTTCTCAAGTACCCTTATATCATTATGTTGTGCTACACTAAAATAACACAAAGATATTCTTAATAAAATGTGATTTTATCTGCTTTGGATCAAGCTTACACGATTTTTCATTTAAGGTCTCACACCATTAATATATATATTCAACTTTCTTTTTTTTTAACTACCAATATAGAATTTTGTTCACACATGACCTAACAACTTCTCATGTCATATTCAATTTTGCTTGCACCTAAGTCAAACTCTGGTACCCCAACTTGGAATGTCATTATCTTAATTATTTTCTTGTCCTAACTTTCTTCACTATAAATCCATTTGGTGCAAAGCTCCTTAAAAAAACATGATAAAACAAACATGGCACTTAGTATGAATATACTTCATCTAACTCATTTTTTCATGTTTTTTCTGTTGTTCACATTTCTTTACACACTAAATATCAACTTCATTTCTTGTCACAATAATCTTAATGTTAGTTGTATAAAAATAGAGAAGGAAGCTCTACTTAATCTCAAGAAAGGTCTTATCGATCCTTCGAGTAGGCTGTCTTCTTGGATTGGAGATGAATGTTGTAAATGGGAAGGCATTGTGTGTCATAAAAAAACAAGAAATGTAATCAAGATCAAGCTACGTAACACTTTTAATCGCGTTGATGATGTAGGTGATGGATATCAAAGTTATGAACTTGGTGGTGTAATTAGTCCTTCTTTGCTTGATTTAAAGTCATTGAGGTATCTTGATTTGAGTTCAAACAACTTTGGAGGGAATCAAATTCCAAAGTTCTTTGGATCTTTTCGAAAATTGAGATACCTTAATCTGTCGAATGCTGGTTTTGGTGGACCTGTTCCTCCTCACATTGGAAATCTTTCAAGATTGCATTTTCTTGATCTTAGTAGTTACTCAATTAATGAACCATTTGCTAACAACTTGAAATGGCTCATTGGACTTCAATCTTTGAAGTATCTTAATTTAGGTAGTGTGGATTTGTCTAAGGTGAAGAACCATTGGCTTCAGTCTGTCAATATGATTCCTTCCCTTCTAGAGTTGCATTTGCCACAATGCATGCTTTCAAATCTTCCGTTGTCTTTTGAGTTCTTCAATCTCTCTTCACTGTTAGTCCTTGATCTCTCGAACAATGGGTTCAGCTCATTATTCCCATCTTGGTTATCTAAGCTTGGAAAACTTGCTTATCTTGATTTGAACTCAAATGTTCTTCAAGGTGCTATTCCAATTGAACTTGCAAACATGACTTCACTCCAGACACTTGACTTATCTGGGAATTCTTTCCTGGAGGGTCAGTTGCATGAGCAACTGGGAAATCTGTGCAACCTAAGAGAATTGGATCTTTCTCTAAACAATTTCACAGGCGATATAACCAAATTCATCAATGGTCTTTCTAGGTGCAACGAAAGCAAGCTAGAGAGGCTGAATTTGGGATATAATGCTGGATTGGGTGGAACTCTTCCAGATTCTATCGGATTCTTGAAAAATCTCAAGTATATTGAGTTATGGAAGAATTCATTTGTTGGTATGATCCCTGATTCGATTGGAAATTTGTCATCATTGGAGTATTTGATCCTTGTATGGAACCAAATGAGTGGACAAATTCCAGTCACTTTAGGGAAACTTTCAAAGTTGGTTGTCCTAGACCTTTTTGAAAATAATTGGTGGGGTGTCATCACAGAAGCTCACTTCACAAACTTGACTAGTTTGAAGGAGTTGTATATATCCTCAAACTCATTACCTCCTAGTCCTCCTTTGGTTGCAAACGTTGACACTGAGTGGATTCCTCCTTTTACTCTCCAGTATCTCAAGTTCAGGTCATGTCGATTTGGTCCTAAATTTCCTATGTGGATCAGACATTTTACTGAATTGCAAACTTTAACGTTCAGGCGTGCTGGATTTTCAGATACTCTCCCTGATTGGTTGTGGGAAATGAACTGGGAACTTGAAGAACTGGATTTTGGCTATAATCAACTTAGGGGCAGAGTGCCAACTACTCTAAAATTTAAGCCTGGTTCCACTGTCTATTTGATGTCTAACATTTTTGAGGGTCCAATTCCACCTTGGTCCTCAAATGTAGCCTCGATAAGCCTGAGAAACAATTCATTTTCAGGACCTGTTCCTTTTGATATTGGCTACAGATATCCAGATTTGACTGACTTGGATCTTTCTCAAAACTCTCTCAATGGAACCATTCCCTTGTCCATTAGCAAAATCACCAGCTTGGTAACTTTGATTCTCTCGAACAATCATCTTACCGGAGAACTCCCTGATTTTTGGGACGAAGTGCCAATTTTGTACACATTAGACCTTTCAAACAACAATTTTATTGGCCGCGTCCCAAGCACCTTAAGTACCCTTAATTCCCTCAGATTCTTAATGCTGAGTAACAATCATCTTTCTGGGGAATTCCCTCGTGGTTTCCAAAATTTCTCTTCAATGATCACTCTTGATCTTGGGAACAACCAATTTTCAGGAGAAATTCCTTCCTGGATAGGGGAAAAGATGCCAGTTTTGTTGGCCTTGAGCCTTCGATCGAACATGTTCAAAGGAGAGATTCCAAGGGAATTCTGCAATATGACATCACTTCATTTTATAGATGTTGGTTCCAACAATCTCTCCGGAAATATCCCGTCTTGTTTTGGGAATCTGAAGGGCATGACTTTGGATCCAGAATCTCAACGTTACGAAGGTCAATTGAACGTATTCTCCAAGGGGAGAGATCTCTTATACAAGGATAATCTTTATCTTGTGAATGGCATAATCCTTTCAGGCAACCATTTAACTGGTGAGATACCAGAAGAATTGACAAATCTTTCCAGGATGAATACCCTGAATTTGTCCATGAATCATTTGAGTGGAAAGATCCCTGAAGAAATTGAGAGGTTGAGACAATTGGAAACTCTTGATCTCTCTAGGAATGAGATCCATGGCACCATCCCAGCAGGCATGACAAGCTTAACATTACTGACTCATTTGAATCTCTCGCACAATCACTTGTCAGGTAGAGTTCCCACAGCTAACCAATTTAACACCTTCAATGACCCTTCGATATACACGGGCAATCCTGATCTCTGTGGAGATCCATTGCAAAACAAATGCAAGGATGAAACAGAAGAAGAACCTGATCTTCATCAGGATCCTCCTTATCATTCTTCTCCTAGTGAATTTGGAGAAATGGGGTTCTTTGTCAGTATAGGAGTAGGATTTGTTGTGGGATTCTGGGGAGTATGCGCGATTCTAATAATAAAAAGTTCATGGAGGCATGCCTATTTTCAGTTTGTTGGTTATTTGGGAGATAAGTTGTTTGTCATTTTCATTCTGCCTTGGGCTAGTTGGAGGAGATCCAGAAGCTAGGAAATTAAAGTATGCATATCTAGTACCACTAATAATCAATGAATATGTGCAATATAACGTGTTTAAGTTTTATTGTTTCTTACTGATCACCTTTCTGTTATTTCTATTGATCAATGCTAGATGAATCAAAGAAATAGTGTAGTGAAGTCTTCATTACTAAATTCTCTAATTTAAACTGAAAAAACTGAATAATCATTTCTGAATAGGTCATGATGAAAAGGAAAAATAAAGAAGGAATTGATAGAACTATGCAACAATGAGGTTGGCTTAGAAAATAAACAAATGAAGTACTATAAAAGGAGGACCAGTTAGCAGTTTTGTAAAGACTAAACTTAATCTTCATTAAACATTTTGATGTTCATATATACACTTGCTTGTGTTAACAGACATTTTGTTTAACTGTTAGATACATTAGGCTCTACTCTTTGAAGAATGCCAATTTCTTCCGCATTTCCAGTTGAGAGAGTGGAATCAGTAAGCGTACCATCAGTTAGGCTTTGAGTTTGCCAGAAGTGACTTCTCGTTGATCTGAATCCTGAACCGCTTGTTGACATCCCTGGATCAGAAAGGACATCCTGAACAAGAGTTTGGCCTTGGAGCATGCTTACCACTTGAGACATTATTGGTCTAAGTGTTGGAGCTGCATTAGTGCATAAAAGGGCAACATTCAGTAACACAATTGCTTCTTGTGACGAGTAGTCAGAACCCAAGTCTGGATCAACCAATTCCAATATACTCCCGCGCTCTTGCAAAACATAAGCCTAATCAAAACAGAAAATGAAGAACAGTTAATGTACTAAAAAAGTATGACATGTTCATTTGCCAAAGCCAATTTTAAAGTACTTTGGCTCTAAATGTACAAGTTGATGCAGGGGAAGATTAATAAGATGCTATTAGCATTACTCGGAATGTTGATAAAACGTTCTCTGGTTGAGATGAAACTAGAAGGGGAAGTGATTTAAGGATGATGGAAGCCCAGATATTTGGTCGAATAGAGAGAAGTAGTGAAATTCCCCGCTTTTGGGACTACATTGGGTTTATTGTTGTAGAGAGAAATATTAAAATTACCCAGTCAAGAAGATAAACACAATCTTCCGTTGGCCTATAATTTGTATTGCTTTTCCCACTAATAATCTCCAATGCAACAACTCCATAGCTGTAAATATCTGCTTTGCTAGTTAAGTAGCCTCGCATCGCATATTCTGGAGCCATGTAACCCCTGTACCACCAAATACCAAAGATGTTCCAACTTATTAGATCTTTGTTTCCTCATCATTAATACAGTTACTTGCTAATTACAGAGAATTCTGATACAAACAATCTTCACATTTCTTAAAATTTGAAGTAGCAAGAAAATATTTTCTTGAAAGTTCACCTATAGCTATGTTGAATTGCAAAATGTAAAATTATGACTGAAGTGAGACGTTGAGGTGCTAATAATTAGCAAACCAATGAGTTACAAATATGGTAAGGAAAGAGAGGTGGTTTTACCATTGACGAATAAAATTCTATGTTACTGTTCTACAAAGGCTGTTTAATATCTAGAAAAGTTAAGTTTCTTTAGGCAGGTAATAAGTTCTTGGCTTGCTTTACTTTTGGCAGATTATACCTGCAAAGTTGCTTTCGGATGAGAACAGTACCACGAGTGTTTCAAGATAAATGAGTGGATTAAATGTTGAGCCATTTTCTATGGAACATATCAACCAAATGTTGTTGCTAATGGGATCGGAACAAGAGGAACTAGTTTCATAATACTTACACAGTTCCTGCAATCCTGGTACTAATGTGGGTAGTATCATCCTCATGTAGTTTTGCCAAGCCAAAATCAGATATTTTTGGATTGAAGTCCTTGTCAAGCAAAATATTACTGGTCTTGATGTCTCTGTGGACTATCTTCAGGCTCGACTCCTCATGGAGATATGCTAAACCTCTTGCAATTCCTAGGCAAATTTTTTTCCGAGTAGACCAGTCTAATTTCATTTTGCCAATTGGACCTTTGCCTGTAAGAGAGAGACAAACAAAAAGAAAAAGTTGTATATACCAGCTCAGTTAGATAAACAATGTCAAGTGCATAAGCAGCAGACATATTTTGATTGATCAGAGTTAGGAAGTATTTACCAAAAAGAACACGAGATACACAGTTATTTTCCATGTACTCATAGACTAGCAATAATTGGTTTCCTTGAATGCAACATCCATAAAGCTTTACAAGATTTGGATGTTGTACAGCAGAGATCATCCCTATTTCATTCAAAAATTCTCGAGTTCCTTGTTTTGACTTTGCAGAAAGTTGCTTCACCGCAATTACTGTTCCATCAGATAATAGACCCTGTGTACAAAAGTCATGATTCAAAACTCTATTCAGACTTCTGCAGCTTATGATCAGCAAGTAAGATTATAATAGATTGAATCCTATGTCGCGAAGATAAGAACTCTGCATCTTAGTTGATGGAAAAAGATCAGTAAATTACTCCAACTTCTCAGGGCTATAGAAACACATATGGTAATAGAGCATTGCCTGTACAGTCTCCTCATTACAGGCGAATATTCACACTTCCTTTGAAGGTTTATGAAATTTAAGATTTTAGTCTTTCATTTTCTCTCTTAAGAGGCATCTGCACCATGTCATTATGATCCTTCTCATGCTAATATAATGACATTTATAGTTATGTGTTTGATTTAAAATAGACAAGGAAAAGATGATTACCTTATAAACTGAACCAAAACCACCTTCCCCTATCTTGTTTGCTGGGTCAAAATTCTTTGTCGCGGCTTTGATCTGTCTGAGAGTAAATAGTCCAGCTTGTAGATCCAGTCCTTTAAGTTCTGTTCAAGAGGAAAAGTATCTCAGTGGAAGCTAATGGCTATAACACTATGTTTCTTCAAGGTTCATATAAACTTTGGTCAAGTGCTTCAGACCATTAATGATTTTTGAAAGCCTAAAATGAATAAATGATTGATGAGATGAACAAGCAAGTCAATAGAACGTAAAGCATAACTTCAAGTATTTGAGCTGATATAATTTGGTATGAACTGAAATACTGGCTAGAAAGTAATTATGTAGTTTAGCATTTAACTTGAGAACATTATTGCTGACTCATAGGTCAAATAAATGGATACTAAACTTTCAAAAGTAAAATACTTGTAGTTATTACCTCTATCAGTAGATACATTTTCGCCTAGACAGCCTCCCTTGTACAAGATACCAATAATCAGAAGGACAAGAAATACTGATCCAGCTATTATGCCGGCTAGTATGCCAACATTAATTTTACTCTTTTGATCTGCAGGCAGATGAGCAGGCAGACGAGCAGGCAGAGGAGGGGGAAACTCTGCACGGAAAGGAAAAAATAATATGACATCTCAAAACTTGTGATGATTTTAGCAAGCTTTAATTGACTTGCATATGCAATTTGAAACATTTTCCTTTGAAGTCTTAGTATAAGTCTTGATGCTTCCACTACCAGACAAGATTAAGGAACTGAACTGGGGACACTATAAGTGGTCTCCCCACTGTATTCGAAATGCATCATGAAATTTAAGGGTATATGAAGTTTCTTAGGTTCTGATACACATAAACTTCCTGAAAGAATATGTTGACAGCGGTTTTAGATGCATAATGAATCAGTAGGAATAGAATTTATAACATCAAGATGGTTAACAAAACTTATTAAGCCTTGGTATGTAGAGTAATTTGGTCTCGGAAAGGTTTTTTTAAGGACTAGTACATTAGAATAATGTCCTATGATCCCTATGGCATTCATTAAAGAAGAGTTGAGCATACAACTGTAAGCAAGACAGATATAAACTTGAAGAGAGTAAAGGAACATACTATTAACAACTGATATAGCTGAAATTAGAGGACCATAAACCCCTCTAAATGGAATTCCTGTAGTCCCCCTTCCTGCCCAGTAAAAATGTATCTTCAGCGTGTGGCTTGTCACATTCACAGTGAACGTCTTCACAATGGGCTTACCAGGCCCACCAGCCTCTTTTGCAATGTTAAAATCCTTCAACACCAGCTTTTCCTGTCTCAAGAAGATTGAATAAATACACTGGTGGCAGCAAACATGAAATTCACACACATTTCACCTTCCCCCAGAGCATGAAATTTACCTGCAAGTAGACATCAAATATACGCTCTCCAAGGCTGTTGAATGAAGTATCATTTGTGAATATTATCTCCGCAAAATGGAGCTTGACAGTGTAGTTTCCATTCATTAGACATTGTCCATAATATGTGAGGGAGAGAGGAGATATACGTGCAGTAGTGTATAGTTCAAGTTCAGGGGCCTTGACATTTTGCAGGGCAGAGACATTGGTATTGATATAGACATCAGACTCAACGTCGTTGTCCATAAAATTTCCTGTGCTGCTAAACGCCCAGTTATGTCTTGAATAGTACATAGAAGCACCTCTGGGTTCTAAATCAGCTTCATAGTTTGTGTATTTTGTACCATTCTTGATGGTTACCTCTTTGCCTCCACAATTAATGTGGATAGAATATTGTTCTGCAAACCAGTAGACAAGGGCACTCTTAACAAGAATTCAGCAGAAAATCACAATGGACAGATCAGAAGACAGCAGTCAGTCCCAAACTCTTAAATTGTATTTTTTGTTGTTACTAGGAGTCAGATATGACACCTGGGCCTAACTCAACCCCAAAAGCTAGCTCATGAGGGGAGGATTGCCCAAGTCAATATAAGCAGACTACCAATCCATTCCCCAACCAATGTAGGACTCTAACCCACTCTAACAGGGGTGAGACTACGTACACACCGCCCTCCCCATACCCCACTTGTGGGATTACTCTGGCTATGTTGTTGTTGTTTATATTTTCTGCCACTAGCTGACCTCACACTACAAGTACACCTATTTATGTGACAGGAGACAGATTTTGTTGTGCTATCAATTACAGAAATGGACACATAAAAGTTTACTTACGCTGATCTATTGGCTCAGAACAAGGGAAATTCTGCTTCAGGCAAGGATGAATTTTGTTTCTGCAACACAGAAAACAAAAGAAAAAGTTGTTAAGAGTGCTACAAAAGTTTTCTATAGTAGGTAAGAGTTCACTCTTAGTTATAGGTGAACTCAAGGAACAATAGTTTCCTCTGTAAGATCAGTGCAACAGATAAATTTATTATAGGCACATTAGTCTTACGATTCTTGTCCCAATGCAGAATAGCTCTCCACCAAGTTTCTGAATAAATCGTCTTGATGTTAGAAAATTATCACAAACAAATAAGTCAAATGAAGAAAAACAATTTTATCAAACAACTTACTGATTTCCACGGGGACATTCAAAAGGTGAGGTTTCCCATGTAAAATTGTTAGTTGAAACATCTCTGTGAAGCAAAATAGACAACAAAATTAGACTAGAAGTTTCGCAAGTCCATAATACTAATAACTTTTTGAAGCTTAGAGATGATCTTTTACATTTTTTTAGTTCCTTTTCACCATTCTTTTTTTGGCAAAAATAGATTACTCAATATTGAATACATTCTAAAGCCTCTACTTGCATAAAAGCATGTAGGTCAGTAAGTGAAAACTTTAAAGAGCAATCAAGTTTTTTGCACATTTATACTCCATCCATCTCAATTTATGTGATGTTGATTGAGTTGGCATGGAGTTTAAGAAAGAAAGAAATACTTTTAAAACTTGTGGTCTAAAACAAGTCATCGATGTTTGTGAACATTTTAAAGTTAAAATTGTTACTAAATATGGAATTGTGTTATTCTTTTTTGGGACGGACTAAAAAGGGAAGTACGAATTAAGTTGCGAAAACACACACATGTTCTTGTTTCTGGTTAAAATCCATCCAGGAACAAGTCCAGTAAGTTTGTTCGCTGTCAAATATCTGCAAAGTACCAGAACAATTAGAGAAAAGAAAAAAACAGAAGCCTAATATTGATAAGCATCTGGCTACAAAGAAATAAAGATATCTGAAGAATATCCACTTACATAAAATCTACTTTGGATAGGTGTACAAAAGTTGATGGAATCTCACCAGACAGGCTGTTAAAACTAAGGTCCCTAAAATCACAAAGCAGAAAATAGTAAGTTCCATGGAAAAACAAATTTCAGCTAAAAAAGATTCAGAATCTTGAAGAATGTGTATATACTATATAGCATGAAAACAGAAAAGGTATCAACATGCAGGAAAACTGAACCAAAAAAAAGTGATTGAATTTTTTCAAACTTACAGTGTCTTCAATTTCTTCATTTCCCCAATATATTCAGGCATTTCTCCATGAATTAAGCAATTTCTTAGTACTCTGCATTGCACAAGAGGAATTCAGAATCTTTGATCAGAAATTGATTCCGAAATCGAAATGAAATGTCCTTCAAGCAGTCCATTAAAAGAAGAAAAAGTAAAGAAACTCACAGTATTTTTATGGATTCTAGGTTATCTAATGGTGGAAAACCAGATTTTCCACTTTTTAGATCACTGATCCTTCTGAAATTCATGAAAGAAAAAAATAACAAATTATTTTACTTCTCAAAGCAACCACAAATGACATCAAAAAGGAGTTTCACATTGGCTTACAAATCAATTAAACTTGTCAGGAAAGATATAGAGGAAGGAATGGGACCCTCAAGAGAACAGCCTTGTATATGCCTGCAAAAATTATAGTATAATTGGAGGTTCATGAGATCACAGCAATAACTGTAAATATGCAGGAAAAATTGGGGTATAAACTTCTAATATTCCAGAAAGAGGCTGTTTCCATGAGTTCAAGCCGTGGAAACAGCCTGTCATAGAAATACAGGCTAAGGCTGGTACAATAG
The DNA here is from genome assembly GCF_000226075.1 of Solanum tuberosum. Lineage (NCBI taxonomy): Eukaryota > Viridiplantae > Streptophyta > Magnoliopsida > Solanales > Solanaceae > Solanum > Solanum tuberosum. Next base: position 1,282,874 of record NW_006239028.1, on the reverse strand, counting down.
ATCCTGTGGTCCAACTCTTCCCTAGACCCGCGCATAGAGGGAGCTTAGTGCACCGGGAAGCCCTTTTGTTATAAAGCTAGAAACTAGACTTCATCTACTGAAGTCTGAAAAGTAAAGAAAAAAGAAAGCTTACAGTTTCTCAATTTTTGTCCAGCTGCTGATAAATTTTGGTATCTTTCCAGTAAAATTGTTGTCGTTTATCCTCCTAATATATCGGCAAAGTTAATTATGTGATCATCCATCACAATTCACAAGGGACAGAAGGAATGACCAAATGAGAAAGAGTTTAAAACTGTGAACTCACATATCAGTTAAGTTGGTTAGCTTGGCTAGTGTGGCTGGCAAAGCTCCGGTTAATTTATTTGACGATAGCACGCTGAGAATTAAGGCACAGATGCATTAATACAACGTGAAACGAATAAAGATTTCCAGAACAAAATTAAAACAGGAAAAAGAGAATTACAGTTTTTCCATATGAACCAAGTTGCCGATTTCTGGAGGTATTGTTCCTGAAAATTTATTTCCTTCAATGCTCCTGTATTGAAAGTTATAGAAGAGGCATTTTATTTCTCATGGAATCAAATACAGGTGATCAAAAATTCTTGTCAGAGCAGCAGTTAACTTTTGAAATAAAATGCCTTAGGAAAAGAGAATCTGTTTTGATATGTTTTACTTGAGCCGAAGTCTTTCACAAACAGCCTCTCTACCTCTACGAGGAAGAAATAAGTTCTGCGTACACTCTAGCTTCCCCAAACACCACCTACGAGATTTCACTAGGTATGTTGTTGTTGCAGACAGACATGACATATAGAGATCTTTTTTCCGCATTCTCACTTCAGTACCAAATTACAGTATAATATATATGTTGAATCAATGAATCGCCATATTGAAATGGTAAATGACTTAAGTTAACATTTTTATCAGGTTACCAATTAGTGTTTATCATAGAGATTTTACTTGTAATTACTTATATAGTCAGCGAATAGAACTTAAACTCGATTGTGTAAATACTTTATGCAGTCATAAATAAAACTTAAATTCAATAGTAAAACAGATTAAGTGCAAGTATACAACACTGAAAATGACAAGTAGGCATCAGAAGAGAAATTTGATCTTACAGGTTCCTAAGCGTCGTAATTCTGGTGAGAACTTTTGGAAATGGACCAGACAAGTGGTTTCCCATGAAAGAACTGCACATTCAAATAACAATTATTTTCATGTCAAATAGCTTATTCTAAACCAGAAGAGAAAAATTTAAGCACTAATGAAGAATAGTTTAGGTGAGAAATAGTATGTACAGGTCAAGCAAGCGCAGTGACGCCCATTGAAATGGGATTGAACCATTGAGATAATTGCGACTGAGGTCCCTGCATAATCATCATTTAGTAGTTGGATTAGTGCAGCTCCTAAGTTTTCAACATAGTAATATCAGGTGCTTCAGTCTATTGAGTGATAATTCTGTAACAAGGACTTACAAGTGCTTAAGATGGCGAAGTTGCGCGAATTCTGGTGGAATATTTGCTGAAATATTCTGTGCTTTCAAAGCTCTGTGGCATATTTAGTGTTAGTTTTTGACTACTTCATTGCATTACATGCAAGTTTAACATAAACAGGAAGTATACAATGTTGATTTGTTTGGTAATTTGAAGAAAGAGCTTTAACTTCATTACACTAACTGTTTCAAAAGATAATTAGTACTTTTCAAGATAACTAGAAACTAATTACAGGTAATTAATTATACATAACAAAATTCAATTAGTAACCTGAATTATAAGACATGTAATTTGTTACAACAAGTATTTTTTAAAAATTATCTTGTAGAATTTTTTTGAAAGTGAAATGTCTTTTGAGTTTTGAAATACTTTACAAAAATAATGTCCACACTCCAGACACCTCATTACAGCTGGGCTGCCATATAAGAAGTTGACTCAATTTTCAGTCAACTCATAGAAAAGTGGTACTTAAAGTCCACACATTTCATTTCCTATTCACACACTAATCAGTTCAAACTTGTAAAAAGTCTCAACCTTTCAAACTTGTAAAAAGAAAAGTTTTAATCTTTTCTCTTGCAAAGAAGCTACTTAAAACTGCAGATTTAATTGTTGCTGCTTTAAAAAAAATCAAATCTTCACCTCTATGCTACTCGGACTCTTCAAAAATATAGTCAAGTATGTGACAGATCCTCCAAAAGAAGTGTATTTTTGGAGGAGTTGAACAGGTGCTGCTACATTTTCGGAGAGTCCGAACAACATAATTTCAATTTAATAGGGAACAGACTAAAACATACATGGAGGTGATATGGCAGGTGGAATTGTTGTTAAAAGAGCAATCACAAGCAACATAGCTCTCAAATCCTTTAACAGTAATAGCAGTACTCCAATTTCCTTCTCCACTACAAGGATCTTTGTTAAAATCCCAATCTTTTTTCCCAAACTTTTTTGCAATCACTTTCAATGCTATCACTGCACATCAAGAAAATGAACATATGGGTAATTGAAAAAACTAAGCAGCACTCTTCAATGAACAGAAAGCTCCAAACTTTTTCTGATATTTTCCAAGAAAATGAAACATATGAGTAATTTGTACTCTCTCCATTTCAATATGCTTGTCCTATTTTAACTCGACACGAAGTTTAAAAAAAGCAAAGAACAATTTTTAAATGGCCTTCAATTAAAAGATTTGTCAAATGTACCAAATTGTTTTTTAATTTTATGCTCTTAAACATGTCACGTGTAAACTGGAAAGTTAGAAATTAAAAAGTTCCTGAAAAAGTAATAGAGAGTTACTTTTATACATTGAAATTGAGAAAGTAAAAACTAAAAATTAAGCAGCAGACTTCAATGAACAGAAAGTTTCAAACTTTTTCTGAAATTTTCCAAGAAAATGAAACATGGGTAATTGAAAAAACTAAACAACAGACTTCACTGAACAGAAAGTTCCAAACTTTTTCAATTTTCCAACAAACTGAACATATGGGTAATTGAAAAAACTAAGCAGCAAACTTCAAAACACAAAAAGTTTGAAACTTTTTCTGACATTTTCCAAGAAAACAAAATGGGAACATGTAGAAACTGAAAAAGATTACTATGGGGTTACCTTCTTCTTGTGGGAGCTTAGATTTTGAAGTTGCTGCTAAAACTGTGAAGAAAACAAGAAAAAGAGAAAATAACAGAGATTGAAGAAACAAAATCTTCATTATGCTCATTTCCAGCTACTATTAGATTGTACAAAAAACAGTACAAAAATCCAAAGAGTTTCAGCTCTTCAGTCACTTCCTTATTGGCATTTTGTTATAGTATAGTAATAATAATAGAGAAGAGAAAATTGAAGATTGGGTTATATTTCATTATGGAATTTTTTTTTATTTATAGGATTGAATTGCTGTGCTGAATACTGATGAGTGATGGGGCAGGAGGCAATTTTGTATTCTTTTCGTCCCAATTTAGGTGGCACATTTTGAATTTCAAAATTATTTGACTCTTGAAAAATGAAATATATATAAATTGGGACAGAGGGAATATTTTTATGAAATATGTCACATAAATTGAAATAGAAGAAATATTTTTATGAAATATGTTGCGTAAATTGGGACAAAGAAAATATTGTTTTTTTTGTAAGAGATAAGAAAAATAATTTGAACTAAGGGGATTGGATGGTAGTGACTAGTACACTATTTTCTTGGATCTTTTCATTATAATATTACAAATTTTCTAAGATTTTTTTTCTTTCTTACTTGTGATGTTTTTAATATTTTATTCAGATTCTTTAAACACTTGACACTAAAATTTGGGCACTTACACTAAAGATGACATACGTTTACACTATTGAAAACTCATTTCACTAAGCTAAGACTGTTTGTTTTTATTAAAATTTAATTCTTTGGTTATAAGTAATGATAGTGGATAATGGTGGGCGACGATAATCCGATGATGTTGTGAATAGAGTAGTGATGAATTATTATTTTTAATATGTATAACCTATTAATAGATATTTTAATTATATTACAATTTTGTTATATTGTGATCATTTAAATCTATTCAGACTTATTAAATAATTATAAATTAATAAATAAATATATTTAATAATTAAAATTTAAATCTAAAAACAAACCGACTTAATGGTTAAAATCTAATGATTAATACTATGTAATTTGTTCAAGCTTTAAAAAATAAATCATCTCAAAAAGTGTTTTTTTATTCACAAGTGATTTTCGAAAAAGAAAATACTTTTAAAGAGTAGTTGTTTATATCAATCAATTTGAAAAAAAAAATTATCAATATTTTAGCAGTAATTTCTTTTTGGCTAACGTTCCAAAAATGCTCACAAAGAATTTTGTTGCTACTACAAAATATTTACTTTTTTTTCTAAAAGCTAAATCAAACACCAAAATTCTCTAAAAAATAAATATTCGTTAATTATTTTGAGTGTTTTTGAATTTCGAGAAGCTTGATCAAACAGACTATCAACTCTTTACGGTAAAGAACACAAATTATTGAAATAAACTCTTCATATTTACTAATTCTTTTCTTTTTTTTACTTGTTAAAATAATATTTAAGTTTTCGAAACAGTAAAATCTTGCCATATATACCCATATATCTTCATATTAAAATTAAAGTAGATGACATATCCTTAAATTTTACTTTTAAAACTTAAATGTATCTGTGTGGACTAGAATTAAGATTAAGATGTTACAAATTTAGACACGGGACTAATTAGGAGTAGGTTATTACTTTTAGATGGTGATATTTTACGCAAGTATCATATTAATCATGTGCTGGTATTTATATTCACTAAAATTAATCAATCTTATTATAGGTCAATTATAACGTAAAGTCGTAAACCACACTTGATTTTTATGTCAATAATTAATATTGTATGTAGACGGAAAACCTACTTGCTTATTTGCTATATCCCCGTGTTTTTCCACGGCTTAGCTCATTTTTCAAGTCCTGTTTCTCTCTCACCTCCTTTTCATTTATATCGTTCTAAACAAGCCTATGAATAATGCATCGATTTTTTGTATAGGAATGCAAAGGTTCTAAATCTTTTACTTCATATTATGAACATAATTCAATTGAATTCGTCAAGAACGAGCTGACAAATAAAGAACAAATTTAAAATTTAAAATTTAAATATTTTTGAGTTTGAGTATCAAATTACTTGATTCTAATGTCTAAATGAAAAAAAATTTATACTACATGAATTCTTTAAGATAAAATAATTAAATTATTGAGTTCTATCGAATTTTACCTCTGTGCGCTGCATGTAGGCAGCTTATATAATTCTAAAAAATACTTAGAAATCGGGCTTGTTTTTTTCCTTATTCTAATGATCTATTTATATACTTTATTCTTATTCTTCATGAACACATAAAATATATTGAAGTGAAGTGAACTGTTATTTTAAGTATTATGTTCTTTCTAATAGTCTAATTAATTTCCCACTAATTTGTTTTGTCTCTCAAATTATTGAATATTTATTCAGTAAGCTACTTGAAGTCAAACTTGTTTTCTTTTCTTTTAGTGGTATCAATTGATACTTTATTCATGAACACATAAAATATATTAAAGTAGAGTGTCATTTTATTTGTCATGTTCTTTCTGGCCTAATAAATTGATTTTCCAATCGTTTGTTTTCTCTCAAATTAATGAATATTTATGCAGTAACGTACTTGGAATTTAGCTTAATTTTCTTTCTTTTAGTGGATGTCTTGATACTTTAGTCATAAGTACATACCCCTCCCCCTCCGTTCCATATCAGTTGATCATTAAATATAGTTGTCTCGTACTCTATTAATTGATCACCTTAGTAAATTAAGAAAACATAAATTGATTTTTTCTCTATATTACCCTTGCAATTAATTCTTTTTAAAAGTGTTCACATTTGTTTGTAAAGTTTCCAAGAAGTTTTTTAAGGGGTGAATTTGTAAAATCATCTTCTTATTTTTGATTTCCTAAGTACCGTGCAAAATGAAAAGTGATCAACTAATATGGGACTGGAGGAATAGTAAATACATAGTCAATTAATCCATCATTATTTTATTTTATTTTTATTTTGGGATAAAAAACCTAGGAAAATTGCTTTAATTTTTTGTTATAACCTACATAACTCATATTTGTTGGGAGAAGAAATTTGATTTCCTCGATTGCACCTTCAAGGACTTTCATTTATTAAAAATGGGCACATTATGTTTAATTTTTTCTTTATTTTAATTTGTTTGTCTTATTCTTTAATTTTTTAATATTAAACATAATATATGAAAAGTTAGAAATAAAGAATTATTTAAAATAATAAAAATTAATGACAATCAATTCTAGAAGAGGAAACTGCCAACCATATTTTTTTATAAAATTTAAATGACATTAATTTGACGGAAAGAAAATTAAAATGTCAAAGTGAAGAGTACTATGGGTATCCACAGACCACAGGATGTGAGTCAATGGTGTTATGTCCTGATAATACGAATGAAGATTACAATGAGATGAATAAAATTTGTAACTTTTTTTTACGTAATTTCTTAATTAAAAATCTTGATCAATACAAATTCAAACTAAATAAGTATTGAATTCCTATTATAGAAATCGAACATCTAACGAAATGCCAAATAAAAATACAAATTGTCAATCGTACTTTTAATGCTAAGTTGCCAAAAGAATAATAGCCTGTAATAATTGGAGAAAGAATATTATGTGAAAGAATTGGTCAAACTCATTATAACACACACATAAGTTTACGCGTTATGAAATAGTACGTGCATGGTCCTTTTCTACTCATTATAATATTGATTGATGGGGAAAGCCGCTAGTTAGTATTCATTTCATTTAATTTTATTTGTCATATATATTTTGATATAAAATTATAAAAAAAAATTTATTAATCTTTTTTATGATCTTAAGTATATCATGATAATATTATATTATTATAAAGCTCTTAATATTTATAGTCTTGAACATATTATGATGTCGATATCAGAGTGAAGCTAGACTTCAATGTGTACGGATTTGACCGCGAATTAATTAATTTTTGTTCAAATTTTGTATTTGTATTAAGAAGCTCATGACTAATTAAATTCAGAACCTGATACCAGCATTTGATAATATTATCCTAAAATTTAGAATTCATGAAGCAAAAATTATGACTCCACAATTTTAATTTATGTAGTTATAAAAATTTCTCATTATACAAATGTAGAAATATAAAAAAAAATATGTCAAACAAAGTCGAACCAATAAAGTATTAGAATTTCTTCTAACATTATATTAATGTTGATTATGACATACCATTGATTTTAAATGTCGGTTTTACTTTTTGCAAAATTTGGTCCAATTTAAGTACCACCTTAAGAAATTAAGAATGTACTTATTGGTATTTTTTTTTTATCAAATCGAACACTCACTAATAAAGTAAAAATTCAGACTGTCAATCAATTGATCATATTCTTATAATAACTTGAAATTATATCATTTCTCAAAATAAATTCAATAAAGTAAAGGTGTTGATAAAAATTATGATGCTGTTAGATTGTCAATAGATAACTAATTTGATATAGAAAAATCGTGAGATAATAGAATATTGGTGAAAAAGGAATTGCAAGATATATTCATGTAAAGAAAAACAAAGTTATTCTAACTTATATGTAACAAGAAATTCTTTTTTAATACTAGAGAAACAGTGTGTATAGAACATTTTATCAAGTGAAGATCAAGAAAACGAAAGCACTAAATTGGTACCAATGATTAAGAAGCTATATATGTTTGTTGCTTTCTTAGTAAATAAATTAGTTTAAAGAATTATACACAGTGTATATAGTTTTTTTTTAATGGAATAACAACATTATTAGAAAGCATAAACAATGCATTATTATTTTTGGGTATATATCCAGCTGGACTTCTTTACTTGATTAACAGAAAATTAACAACCTTATTTAAAGTAAGGCACCAATTAAGGTTGTGCAAGGTGAGGCTCTTCTCTAGTGTTGATCTCTCTAGTTTTTCTCAGTGCTACCTTGTATATAGTTGACATGTGTTTATTTAATTTTTAATGGACCAGATTAATTTTCTTGATCAAACATCATTAACCATGGTTATTACTATTTCTCTTTCTCTCTCCATTAAAAATTAAATGAACACATGTCAACTATACAAGGTAGCACTGGAGAAACTGGAGAGATCATCACTGGAGAGGAGCCTCTTCCTGCAAGGTCGGTGATAAGTACTCTTTTATTTTTTACTTGAAGTCTCGAATATAATGCACCATATAGGTGTATAACTAAAGAACATTTTAGTTGCAAAACGTGCATATATCAGCTATGTAGACTTGAGTCATGCCTTATAAATCTCATCATAATTTTCCTCTTCCATTCTAATATGAGTTTCACCTAAAAAATCATGTGCAACTCATCTTCAAAACCTTGTCAATTCTTACTTGACTCACACTCATCAGTCCGCCTCCGTCAAAAACGTCACACTCACACATACTTAAGTTTCATGTCATCTCTAACTAAAACCCATAAAACTAAACGAAGAGAATAAATATTTGAAAAAAGTTAGAAGTGTTTTCAAATCGACAATTCTCTAGAATGAGAACACAAATTAAAATCAATATTGGGAATATTTGCATGGGAGAATATTATAAATGTTGTAAAAACGGCGGTGTTACTCGACAAAAAAAACGCGCTTATAATTACGAAAATAAAAATTAGAGACAACAAGGTTGGTATGAGAACGCGTTTGACATAAATTAATCTTGTCTAATTATATTAATTTGATTTTTAATCAATTAGTTAATTATTATAAACTATATTTCTATTCTTTGATAAATTATTAATGTTAATTCTATCCCGAATGTGGAATTTTTCGTGTCAAATCTAATTTTTGAAAACGTTTTTCTTGATAGTCCTGAGGATCTATCGATACACTCTACCTTCTCAGAACTTCGTTAATTGACCAATCTTACTGGCTAGCTAATAAAATAATTATAAGAGGTTAATTAAAAAATGTTCAATATATTAAAACCGTTGATTGAGATACTGATAGAGACGACACTGAAAAAGAAAACATTTTTTTGAACTTATTAGCTGGAAAAAAATATAATGGGACTTTAAACTTGTTTGTTTTGTGTTGACGTTGACCAGCACTTCATAATAAATACAAATACATAAATCTGGAATGGGTCAAAATCAGATTCAAACTCTCCACTCAAACTGATCACTTCAGATCTTTTTAAGGAAGCAAATTGATTCGAGCCTGGGTATGGAGAAAATTATGTCGGGAGCGTCATCTTCAAATGAATCATATAGTGTGTGATCCGGATAAAAGATTTGAACATAAAATCTTAAAATTCGATAAAAAATTATTTTCATCAATCTACATAATACCTCGTAGACAACGAAAACATTAACTTATAAGGCTTTGATCTTGATAGGAAGTTGGCCGGTTGAGTCTCATTTATAATGTACTAATCCGACTAATTCAGATTTGTGCCGTATTTATATGCATTTTCATGCAAAGTGTTAATTTAAGATTTAAAAAAAAATGTAGTAAAATTATGAAATAAGAAAATGATAAAGGAGTTGATTCCATGCATCGGGGACCCCAGGTAGACACCAATGAATACAATCCATGCTATTACTATAGATGGATTGATGACCGTCTGATCTGTACTGTGATAATCTTGTTATGTTGATCAGACGGACAAATAATTTTGACATAGTTTTCAAAACTTTTTCCAGTTCTATTTCTCCTGGATGTATATCTCCTGGACTTTGTGCTGGCCTTGTTTTTCCTTTACATCTGGATATTAAAAAAAAAATTAAAAAAAAAATCAATTTCAAGATATATTAATATAATTATATAATTACCATCTAAATGAAACAAGAAGTTAATAGACAATAGTAATTTTGGTCCTTATTGGTAAATTTTGCTTTTTGGTGACATACTCACTCTGTTTCAATTTATGTAAAAGTGTCTGATTCGGCAATGTTTAAAGAGAAGAAAAAAGGATTTTAGAAATTTATGGTCTAGGACTATCTACAAAGGTTTCTATAGCTATAAATCGTCTCATTATTAAAATGAGAAGTTTAAAATCAAATTGTTACTAAATATAAAAATATGATATTATTTTGATGACTATACATAAAAAAAAATGTCACATGAATTGGAATAGAAAGAGTATACCTCAACATAATTAATATTCAATAATTAAAAAATGTCTCTTTGGTCCCTTTGGTGAAAAAATGTATGTTTTACGTGGCTATTTATAGAAATATATCACTGTTAAATATTGAGTGACAATACAAACTTGATGTAATGAGTAATTATTAAGTAGTTGATCGAAACGATTATTAATTATAGTAAATTTATGAATATTTATAAGCAATCAGACCAAAAGTGGCACGGTTCAACTAACTAAAGATTTAATATGTTTAATCAGATATCATAGGAATTAAAATCAGAATATATCAATAACCGAGGAACCAAAAATGTTATTAACCCACAATTAAATTTATAAAAAATGATACTTACCCCTCATGATCAGGAGAAACTCCTTGAAAAAAGATTCTTGTTTTTGTTGAATTAAGATTAGAATCAGCCCATTTGGCCCATGTATTTAATCCTTTCTTATAAAGTTCCATTCTATCCATATCTTTATACGTAATATTCCCTTCTTGAATCACATTCCAACTGCAAATTTTTTTTTAAAAAAAATAATAATCTTGCATTAAATAGATAATAATTAATAATAGGACATACAATAACAAATATACTATATAGTATATTGAAAAAAATATGAAAAATACTACTGTATATCACATGTATATCTCACGTTTGTTTTTTCCCTTTGCGATCCCACCAATGCCATGTATTAAAAACCAACACATCCATTTGTTTCCAAATATTTCCAGAACTAATTGAATCAATCTTGAGTACCCTTGAGCCTTTTTGAGTAACAGTATCAACAATGAGTGGATTCCCAAGGAACAATAACCAAATATTGTATTCCTATATTACAAAAAATGTTATGTAAAAATCAAAGAGTGGACAAAATATGAACATATATATAAAGATGATTTAAGTTATATACGCTGATAATGAAAAGAACTTGTATTCTCTATTGGTGTATTTTAACATGTTGTAGCAGATAATTGAGATTATTTTACAAGTTACTAATCTCAATTCCAAGGAACAATAACCAAATATTGTATTCCTATGTTACAAGAGATGTTATGTAAAAACAAAGAGTGGACAAAACATGAACAAAGAGGATTTAAGTTATATAAACTGATAATGAAAAGAATTTGTATTCTTTATTAGTGTATTTTAACATGTTGAAGCAGATAATTTGGATTATTTTACAAGTTACTAAGCTCAATTTTATATTATGGACAATTGATGTAATTATCTTTGGGGATAATAGTACTTCTATTCCCTAATTTATATATTGGTAAATATTGCTTCTGGCCATTGTGATATATGGCTCCTTATATTTTATCTTAAATTAATTAAACTGTATTTGTTTGGTTCTTTCATGTTAAAAGTTGACTATTTGTTAAAACATATGTTATCGTCAAATATGGAACAATAACACAAATTTAACATAATACAGGAGTAATTAAATGGCGGAGTGATCAATAATAATGGTAAATTTATGAATACTCACAAACAAATAATCAAAAGTGCACAATTCTATTAATTGATGACCGTATACCGTGCTTATCAGATATCATTATAAGGACTAAAATCGAAATTTATCAATAATTGAAACACCAAATATACAAGTGCTACTAATTCTTATATATAAATTTGTTTTAATCAATTGATAGTGTAAAGAAAATATTATATTGTCAAATTATAGAAGATAAATTTGAAAAATAATATATGGCTTACCAAAAGGGTGAATGTATAAATCTTTCCAATTTTGTCCATGCTATACTTGGCTTGTGGTAGTGCAACATGAAGCATACATGCAAGAGAAACCCATTGATTTTGACCAAGTGAATCCCCAACAAACATGATGCGTTTTCCTTTGTATTTTAACACCAATTCAGTTCCATTGAATCTATAAGAATTAGAACATAAAAAGGAAAAAAATATCAATGATTAATTAATTCAAGAATATTGTAATCTTTAATTTAGGGTGTATTTTGTACGAAGGAGAAGATTTTTCTGCACAAAATAAGTAGTTTTATTTTTTATCTTTTGATATTTGATAAATAAACAAAAATTATTATCTCAAAAGTAGTTATATATACTTTGACAAATACTATGAAATCGGTGGAGGTGAGTTGGGGTGGTGGGAGCGCTATACTAGTGGGGGTGGCTAGGATAGATGCAAAGTCAAGATTTTGTCTATGAGTTTAGAATTTTGTATTTTAAGTTATGGGATTTCAAATTAATAATTTGTACATTTTTTAAATATTTTTTCTAGGATAATACCTGATTTGAATCAAAACTATTAAGTTCTGTTAAACTCTATTCTACGCTCTGGCGCTGTCCCCGCTCCTTGTTAGAAGTGGATACTAGTGGAAGTGGGGTTGATGAAATTTATTTATCATCTTTTCACGAGGAAAATCATTTTCCTAATATTTCAGAAAAATATTTACAAAGCATTTTAATCGATCAACTAATGAAAATATAGAAAAATATTTTGTAAAACTGATTTTCCTCCGTACAAAACACACCCTTAATAACCAATGAAACAATAAATTAAACAAACTTATTTCAAAAATCAATTACCTTGGCAAATTACATCCAAATGGTTGCCATCTATACTTGAAATAATCTTTATCAAGGCGTCCATTCTTTTGACAATCAAATGAGGGCTCAATAAAAGGACAAGTTGATGTATTATATAGAGAATATGATTCATCAAGAACCCAACTCCCTTTGTAAATATCGCACCCCTTATTTATTCCTACTAAATTTACCTCATTGAAGATTTTGGTTTTTGAATTCAAGAAAAGAGAAAGTGCATAGATGGTTAAAAATGTTGATACAATGGCAATGATAGATATAGAGTAACAAACCATGAGAAAAAAGTTCAATTTTTTTTATTGTATCAATAATTTGATGTACAAATGAGGGATCTTTGGTCTTTTGTATGTGTGCAATATATATAGGTGAAGATGAAATAAATTTGATGAATTTCTGAAATGGATTCATGCATGTGTTCATTTTTTTTATGTTGCATAAGTGATCATGATGATTAGTAACTTATAGAAAGTATTAATATCTCCTCTAAACAACTTGTTTGGATTGTTGTAGCTATTGTATTGTATTATATTATATTGTACTGTTAGATTAAATACAATATTTGTTTTAATTGTTACTTGAGTTTTATTGTATATCGTATCGTTAAATTGATCATTACGTAACGATCAATTTAATGTGATCGCGTCGTTACCTTATTATTTTCTTCTCGTCATTGTCATGTTTTATCCATTTTCCCTACCCTTTTATATAATACTCTATCTCATATCCTATTTTTCTTTTCGGTTTGTTCTTCAAATTGCTTATGTGTACCATTATGTAACGGACGACAAACAATATACAATCTATCCAAATATTGTATTTATCAAAATAATATAATACAATACAATATAATACAACACAATTTAATACATTATGAAATAATATGTAACACCATCCAAAGGTATGCTAAACATTTTTCATGAAAAATATTACTTGTTGATTTTTTGCTTTATTTATCAATTCAATGGATGTTGACGGCCTGATTTGGAAACCAATAACTTGTGTCATTAATTGCTAGTTCCACTCTTTGATTCACTTCACTAATTATAATATATGCTAATTATTATTGCTAATAAATTTTGGTTACTTTCTTCCCCTATCTTCATTCAACTTAAGGGTCTCGATTTCCATGGTTTAAAAATTAAGGTTCTAAAAGTTTCCATCGAAACATACATAAAAAAATCATTTTTTAACATAGGGAGAAGAAATTCGATTGACAGTTTTGAAAAGTACGATGTATCTAGTTTGTTAAGGGTAGATCTAGAAGTTCGCTTACAGGTTCACGTGAAACTCTTGAAAAATCTACTTAAATATCTATAAATATTTGATCCTCAACTGAATTATTATTAGAGAATGAATTTGAATCGATGCAGAAAATCATAAATTTTAAGTTCTGAATTCACTTTTGTAGTTTGCAAGTTTCCAACTTTAGTTTTTCAAAAATATCAAAACAGTTTGACTGGATTATTTAGATAGAGATGGGGGAATCATACTGTTGGACTTTGGCCCAAAGTTTTGAAGTTATAGGCTTTTTTTTTGGAAGTCAATAAGCATTTTCTAGATTATTTTTTGGACAAATTACTTAACTACACTCCTTTACTTACCTTAATATCCATTTATCCCTACTTATTTCAAAATTTTCAAAAATTCCTTATTTACCTATGTATCCCGCATGTATCCCGTGCACAACGCTATGTATCGCGCAAACATCATTTTTAAGGGATTTTTGGTAAATAGAAAACTAGAAGGGATAAGATGTTATTTAGTACTTATAATATGTGGTTCCTATAATTTATACTTATTTTTTTCCCGCAAATTTACCACTAGACAATGTCTAGTGGCCTTTTATTAAACATAAAACATATCAATAGGGATAAGTGCAAGCAAGGGGGGCCTAGGCATTTTCTCGATTTGAAATTGCATTATGGATAAATAAAAGTGAACGAACAGAGTAATAATATAATTGATCTATATTTGATCAAGAATTGCACTTAATAGTACATTCCAAGTATCAGCAACACCAGCAATACACCAATGTGTGCAATCCACATATCTATGTCCACCAAATCCATAAACTGATGGATGACCATCTACTCTATATTGTGACAACTTTGTTACATTCAACAAATGAACTGATTTATTCATCCCTCTCAATACTTTCTCCAACACTATTTCTCCAGGATGTTGTCCTTGTGTACTCTCCGACGGTCGCGTTGCTCCGGTACAACTAATTTTATAACCAAATAAATATACTGTCAGTGTATAAAACTTAAACATTAAAAGATGTCACGTAAATTGAGACGTGTGTTGAACTTACTTGTCATGGTCAGGAGAAACTCCTTGGAAAAATATTTTGGTTTTTGTGGTGTCTACTTTAGTGTCCACCCATTTTGCCCAAGTATTCAATGCTTTCTCATATAGAGTTACACGATTTGCATCTTTGTATGTAGAGTTTCCTTCTTGCACAAAACCCCAACTACAAAAACAATAATAAACTTATAATCACAATATGTTCTATGTACCGACAATGTAAAACATATATTTATAAACTTATGTTACATATAAGATAATGTTGAATAAATTTAATATCTTTATTGATTGGTATGATAACTAACGTGCTATTACATGTTAAAATACGAGAACTTACGGTTGTTTTCTACCGGTGTGAAACCACCAATGCCAAGTATCAAAAACGAGGACATCCATTTCTTCCCATTGAGCCGCGGAACTGAGAGAATCGAGCTCTAAAACTCGGGTTCCATTCTTCATTTTGACAATGTCTACTAGAAAAACATTTCGAGATACCAGGTAGGACGTGCCGTATTTCTGTAAAGAGTAGGATACAAAAGTTTATTTATATATAATGAAAAGCCCTATTTTGAAAATGTATTTCAACAAGAAGTTTAAATAAGTCGACTTATATTTTCATAGGCAAAATTTAACGTTACAAAAAACGTACGTACCGGAAATGTGAAGAAAGAGGTGGATCCATTCCTCTTGGAGATATATTTAGCTTGTGGATCAGCTGCATAAAGCATACAAGTGAGAGATTGCCATTGATCCACACTTAGTGAATCTCCTACAAACATCACCCTCTTCCCCTTTAATTTGTGCTGAAAATGTGTAGCATTAAACCTATACACAAATGAACATACATGACATTAAGGGCAAAATTAGTCCTTTATGAATAAGGAAAATTGATTTTTTTTCTAATAAAAGAAAGGAAAATAAGTTTTGTGGTTGACATTTCATAAAAGGTGTTAAATAAGTATGTTGAGTTTGGACGAGTCAAAATTGATTGAGTTAAAAAATCTGAATGGTTATTGACTCCACCCAAAAGCTAGTTGGACTGAAATGAGCTAAAATATATAGAGCATAACTCAACCGTCCAATAAAACTATTTTTTCTTTATTACAGTAATATTATATCAAATAAAATAAATCTTGTTGAATTTTTTTATGGGTGAATTTGGATTACCTATCAATACAATATTTTATGAGCTGAAATGGACGAGTCAATAACCCACCCAAACATGAATACGTTCTGTTTTCACGAGCTAATTTGCCACCTCTCTTCTCCCGCCTCATCACCCCACCTACCCTCACTCCCCACCCTACCTCCCACTAGAAATTACCCCTCTCATCCACCTTGACCTATCCAACCCCCACCATCGAGCCCACCTCGATCTCTTCCCCTACCTCGAGTCCCCAACCACCCTTTCATCATAGTGTTTTCCTTGATTATATATAAATATCTGGGACAAAACTTTCTGCCTACTCCCCAACATAATAAAAAAAGGCAAGAAAAATACATTTATTTTTCTAAAATACACATTTCCCTTCCTGTCAACCACACCCTAATTAAGTGTTCCAATAAAAATAAAAAATAACTAAATTAAGTACATAAACACAAATCAAAAACTAAAAACAAGAACAACATAGATTTTAAAAAAAATGTACCTAGGTAAATTGCACCCATGGGGTTGCCATCTATATTTGAGATAATCTCTATCTTGCCTTCCATTATTTAAACAATTAAATTGTTTTTCAATAAATGGACAAACAGATGAATCATAAAGAGGATAATCATCATCATAAACCCAATTCCCTTGGAATAAATCACAATCATTCATTCCCAATTTGTTCACATCATTCATCAATTTCCCATCTACATTTTTCAACATGAAAACAATAAAAAATAATACTAGAGAAAAACTAGCCATCATTATAAGACAAGCCAAAAAGTAAAAAATAAAAAGCTTTAGTCTCTTTTTATTTGTGTCTATTTGATACTTAGAAGGGTCCTATATATAAAAATTTTCTAAAAAAAGAATCAATAAGAAAAAGGGCATTAATTATTTTCTTTAATTACTAGCCATTAATAAAATATCCAAATAAAGAAAATGAGTAATTTTATTAAAGAAAAAGGAAGTAAAAACAAAAAGACGGTGGAAATAATAAGTAGATTAATGTAATCAAATTGGGAATTATGTAAACATAAAGTGCATGATATATGTTGGTTAGTAGTTTACAAGTAGTAGATGTGATAAATATTGGAGTATATAATAAATATCTTGAATCACAAAAAGATTTAGTTAAAACTACTAATCTATTAGAATGAATTTTCTCTATTTTCAATTTTCATGTCCTTGATTCAAATCGATAACAAGAAAGAAACTCAAAGAAAACAAAGGAAATGATCTAGATAACGTGGAGCAATTTAAAGTCTTGATTAGAATTAAAGAGAATTGAATTGTGGCTGACTAATTTCTTTTCCAATTGTATATAAAAATTAATTCTGGAAGTTTCTCCTCACGCGCTTAGCATGTTGGAGAGTAACATTTGTTAGATCGATTGTTGAATGTGTACAAATAATAGTAAGACAAATGTATCTCAGTATTTTTATTTTCGCATACAATACTTGTACAAATATTGAATTTTGATTCAATACAATCATCAAAACAAAAAAAATCAAGTATTTTCTCTACATTCTTTTATGGTATCAGAGCAATAGATCGATCCAAATTTTTACAATCATTTCATTTAAATTTCATAGCCTTTCAAAACAAATTATCTATAGTACAAATTTCGCATAATTGAATACACTTTTGTACTATTGAAAACAATCCTTTTGACAAAAAATAATTATTATTTTTCCATTACATTTCTAAATTTATGCCTTGCAAATTTAAGCTATATATAAGGATAATTTGATTCATAGTTTTTCATTAAATGAGCATAAGAAATAAAAATTGAAGACCATCATATTTGAAGGAATTTTTTTTAAAGATCACAGTAAAAAGCCAATCCTTGCAAAAACTTGGTTTTCAACTACTGGCAAAGTTAAGAATTTTATCACAAGTGTTTTAAAATTTAAAATTTACATTAAAATTAATTTTAAATTTTTATATATAATATAAATTTTATCGAAGAATTTTCGACTGATCATCCTTCACTATATTGTATATTGTGTCTTCAAAAAACAAAGAACTCGAAACACGTTTACATAAAGTTAATCGAACAAATATTTTTACACATGCCCTGACATGTCAATCAAGAAACACAAAATACAAACAAATCTTTCATTTCTATGGAAAAAAAAACCACAAACCACCTTATATATAATTACAAAAATTTAAGTAATTACATGATTTAAGATAATATAATCTTTAAAAAACTCTACCATTTGAAGTTATTACAAAATTTCTCTTTTAATTTTCCTTCTCTCTAGCTCTTAACATTTAGATACATCACTGCACCTTTATCAGATACATTACAATTTTGTTTGTCTACAATGTATCTGGTATTAATGTTATTGTTGATACATAATCTCACTTATTTTAAACATAAATAAGTATGAATCTGATTTATAGTTATGTATCTGATACATAACATATATATTTAATACATAACTTATGTATCATTTGCTATGTAGTAATGTATTTGCGAGTTCTGAAAATTTTGGAATTATTATAATTTGAAAAACTTTCGAAATAGGATGTAAGTAGCGCTCAAACGGTTGGAGTTTCTCTACTTTATACATAAATAATTAACATATGATGAAGATATTAATATTGGACCATCACTAGACATAATAATATAAAATATTATTAATGTTTTGATTAATTATCCAAGAAGTGCACTTAAGAGTAAATTCCAAGTATCAACAACACCAGCCAAACACCAATGTGTACAATCCAAGTCCCTATGTCCACCATGCCCAAAAACTGAAGGATGACCATCTGCTCTATATTGTGACAAATTTGTTATATTCAATAAATAAACTGGTTTATTCATCCCTTTCAATACTTTCTCTAGTACCAATTCTTCTTCATGAACTCCTATTGTACTCTTCAATGGTTGCGTTATGCCTTGACACCTGTTTGAACCTGAGATCCCAGGGCTAATTTTGAAATTAAGTATTATTCGTTAGTGTATAGAACTTAGACGTCTATTATATATTATTTCGCGATAAATAGTATAGTATAATTATAAGTATAACTATTTGTTGAACTTACTTGTTGTCATGGTCAGGAGAAATTCCTTGGAAAAATATTTTGGTTTTTGTGGTGTCTACTTCAGAATCTACCCATTTTGCCCATGTATTGAGTGCTTTTTCATATAGAGTTAGACGAGGTGCATCTTTATATGTAGAGTTTACATCTTGAACAAAATCCCAACTGCAAAATTAAAGTAGACCATATATAAGAACATGACATAGTAAAAAGACTTAAATTTTCAAGGTATATATTATGAGTTAGGTTGATTTGAAGTCGAAATTTTATTTCAGTACTAAAAAAATCACTATTTGTCATTGTTATTTTTCACTAAAAAGTGTTCAGTGTTATTCCCATAGATAATTTGATTGAATTAGTAAGAAAACAAAAAAAAAATAGTAGTATTTTCACAAGGAAAAATTAGAAAGCTTCCCAACATTTCAGAGAGAATCTGTTTTTCATCTTTCTAGTGGGCTAGTTCAGTGGGAAAATCATGTTTTATAATATAAATTTCTCATGGATTCGTGATGAAAAAAATATTTGTTTCTAATAGTGTTTGAACATGCAATTTTATTTCTTAAATTGTATTTTTTCTCGTAAACATAAAAAATCGCACAATTTGTTCAAATTATGAGAACTTCCCTACAAATTAAAGTTAAATTCATAGAACTTAAATACTGAACTTGCCTTTACCCATCTCAAGTAATATATATACTTGAGTTGGTTAATAACCCGTCTGTATATTAACTCATTCTATTAACCTACCCAAATCAAGCTCAACACATTTATTCGACACACATTAGTAACCGTCTTATATAAAAAATATTGATGAAATAGTCGATCTAGCTCGTTATAAATATAATTAGATGATGACTTACGGTTGTTTTCTTCCAGTATGAAGCCACCAATGCCAAGAATCAAATATAAGAACATCCATTTCTTTCCATTGAGCTGCAGAGCTTAGAGAATCCAGCTCTAAAACTCTAGCTCCATTGTTCTCCGTTTTAATGTCTACCAGAAAAGCATTTCGGTACATCAAATACGACGTGTTGTACTTCTGCATTAACGTGTTCAAGATTTAATATATATGTCAGTGATCGAGAATTGATCTATTCATAGAGTAATATGATGTATAGTCAATGTCGGATTTATTCTATTTCATTATTTATGACAAGCATATACTTGTCATGTTTCACTCTCAAGAGTGAATTTGACTAATTATCATGGTGAAAACGTACTGTAACTTATGATATTGTTGGTCAAAATGTATGTAATTTGACTTTTGAGAAGCAAAATGTGACGAGTATTTTGAGACGGAATGTACCGGGAAAGTGAAGATAGAAGTGCCTCCAATCCTTTTGGAGATGTATTTAGCTTGTGGATCAGCAGCATGAAGCATACAAGTTAGAGATTGCCATTGATTTAGGCTTATTGAATCTCCTACAAACATCATTTGCTTCCCCTTAAATTTCTTTTGAAATTCTGTAGCATCAAACCTACCAAAAAATTAAAATAAAATTAAGGACAATAATATATTTAATTTGCAATTAGACGACAAGCTCGTATATAAAAAGTGAAGTTGTGTTTGAACATGAACTTTACTATAAAAAAAAAATTATGAGTGAAAAAAGGAAATTGTTCAAAATTTATAAACAAACAATATTTTTTTTTGGAAAAGAAATAAGAATAAAAAATTCTACGTCCAAATGACTATTATAAATTTCTAATAAGACCAAAGACTTCTAACAAAGTGCATCTCTTTTTAAATTTTTTTTCCAAAGGATTAACTGCAGGCGTTATCGCTACAACCTCTGCTACATGCTCTATTCTTCGGGTGAGCACCTTATGGTGAGAACTTTTACTACAAGAAAAGGGTAATTACATGGAAATTTTTCTGAGGATTAGTATAAAAATTTGCAGGAAAATAAGTTTCCTGCGGATTTTCATACTAATCCCTAGAAAAATCCTCATGTAATTCACACTTTTCATGTAGTGTTTGTGCACATTGGGTAAATCTTCTACCGTGTAATAACTTACAAACCACAATGTAAATCGCACTAGATAAGCCCTATACAACAAGCTCGACTCAGAAGACATTGAGGGGATAAATCTCGGATCATCCATGTGGACAACCATCCTTTAAACCAACTGAGCCGCCCCGATGACAAAGTGCATCTTTTCCCCTAAAGAATTCGGATGTTCATTTGACATTTTATTTTATAAATATATCTTTTCCTTTCTTAATTTCATTATCTTAACTGAATAAACAAATAATTAAATCAAATAAACCAGACAATTTGCAATTGCACATGATCAGCCAGCTTGGAAAATCTTAAACAATATTAAAGTGTTTAATTTGATTTGCTTATATTGTTTTCTAGCTTTTGTCCAAAAAAATTCAACTGTCTTCTATCTGCCCAAGTGATAAAAAGTTGCCATTATGTGACATGTGAAATGTGATAATTTCAGATTTTTTATTTAATTAAGAAAATCCCAAACTTGGAAATAAACTCTCTTTAAAGTCTAAACACTCGTAACAAACTAGCCAAAAAAATGCAAACTAAAGAAAAACCAAAAATAGAATGTCCACAAGTCTCATGA
The DNA here is from genome assembly GCF_000226075.1 of Solanum tuberosum. Lineage (NCBI taxonomy): Eukaryota > Viridiplantae > Streptophyta > Magnoliopsida > Solanales > Solanaceae > Solanum > Solanum tuberosum. Next base: position 1,261,027 of record NW_006239028.1, on the reverse strand, counting down.
TTTTTCTCAATTAAGAACTTATTTACTTATGATTAATCTTAGAAAAATGAGAAAAACTTTTTCAATAATAGTATTGCAAAGAAGACGTTATATCATGATTTTTTTTAGACACATTTGGTTATAAAGTATGAAATTAAATTTCAGAATTTTCAAGATTTTGAAAAACAATAATCACTTAAAATTACTCACAAAAATTCAAAAACAACTCCAATATGTAATCATGACTAAACACAACTAAATTTTCTACTATCATTTTTTAAAATTGATTTTTTTTTTCAAATTTCACAATAAAACCTAGCGAAAAAAGCTTATAGGAAAAGTGGATAAGATGTATCTATCGAGCAATCCCATCCAGCAATTAATTAAAAGCATGCACGTTATTTTCCAATTAGCTAGCAATGATCCCCAAAGTTGATGAATCCAAACACATTTGGTCCTACAATCTTGTGACTTTTTTAAAAAATATTCTTTTAAAAAAAAATATATTTAAAAACAAATACTAGAAACGTACATACGTCTGAACTCTGATGGAGTAAGTTTAAAAAAAAAGAAAAAAGAAGAGAAGAGTAATTAATAATTTTTTCTTTAAAAAAAAACAGAAAATAAAGAAGACAAACAAACAGTCACGGGTTAAAACTTAAAACGTTTCCACTCTAAAATTTGGAAGTTGTGCAGACAGCTAAGTAGAAAAACAAAGGCAAAACATAAAACATAACCCTACCCTCCAGTCTCATTTTAACTGTCGTTTTAATTTTTTTTCTACATTTTTATTTATTGATTTAACATAAAAATTTGGTGGGGATAAATTTTTATTGTACCAATACTATACAACAATAACAATCGTAATAACACGGTACATGTAAGGTCTGAGAAAGGTAAAATACACGTACAATAACAATCGTGGTAAGTACAATCAACATGATCCAACAAGTAGGGTCTGAGAAAGGTAGAGTACACGTACAATAACAATAATAATTGTAATAACACAGTTAATATTATCGAACAAGTAAGATTTGGAAAAGATAGAATACACAGTACGTAGACCTTATAATAAGAAGAAAAAAAAGAAGAAATGAAACATATAATTAAAGAACATAAGAGTATACCTGGGTAAATTGCACTCATTGGGTTGCCATCTATATTTAAGATAATCTTTATCTACCCTTCCATTCTTCAAACAATCAAATTGTTTTTCAATAAATGGACAAATAGATGAATTATAAAGAGGATAATCATCATCATAAACCCAATTCCCTTTGAATAAATCACAGCTGTTGATTTCCAATTGGTTAAAATCATTGATTAATTTCCCATATACATTATAATTGCTCAACAATATGGAAAGAAGAAGCAATAGAGAAAACATGATTATTTTTTCTTTTTGTTGAATTATTTCTCCTTACTTTTTTTTTTGTCTTCAAAAAATGTGAGGAGAAAATAATATATAATAAAGTGATAGATGTAGAGAATCCTATATATATACATGTAAAATAATTACAATAATTAATGTGAGAAAGAGAAGACAGAAAGAATTAAAGAAATGCCAAGAATGTGATAAAGAAATTTAAGTATGAAAAAAGAAAGGTTCACATGTTAGTCAGAGTGACACTTTTACCAACAATTAAACGTGGGTCGTAGTGGAATGATTTGAAAATTTTTTATTATTTAATTAGAGATCTTGAATTTGAGTGTCTAGGAGTGAAAATCTACCTATTTGTAAAGTTGTCCCTAGAAATATATAGCTCTTGCAATGAGAAAATTTAATTTTAATTGAATCTTAATATGAGTATCGGACAACAGATGAAAAAGCAAAAGAAAAGAAAGAAATGATACTTTTACCAACATGGGTCGCAGTGAAATGGTTCGAGATCCTTTTATCATTTAATCAAAGGTCTCAGGTTTAGTCTACAAAAATGAAAATGAAAATATCCTATTAGTAAAGTTGTTCCTAAAATATATAGTTTTTACAATGCATGAATTTAAATTCAGTCGAACTTCAATACAAATGTCGGACTAAAATAAAAAGAAAAGATACTTTTGATCCTAATTAACAGTACCTAACTTAGCACATAGACTAGTAGCTTTCTTGATGGAAAAAAAAGGTTAGTAGTTTTTGTTTATTAATAACCAATTAAGAAAATAGGTAACAAAGAAAGATGATGGGTAAAGAGGAAAATAGAATGGAATGAATTTAAAGCTATTGTATCTAATAACTATAAATCTAAGTATGAAAAAAGAAAGGCTCGTTAGTTAGAGTGACACTTTCACCAACAATTCAGCGTGGGTCGCAATGGAATGGTTCAATATTTTTTTATTCTTTAATTAGCACGTTTGAATTTGAGTCTTTGGGAATGAAAATATTCCTATTTGTAAAGTTATCCCTACAAATATATAGCTCTTACAATAAGAAAATTTAAATTTAGTTGAATTTCAATACGAGTATCGGACAACAGATGAAAAAGCAAAAGAAAAGAAAAAGACCAATGCTTTTCCCATCATGGATTGCAATGGAATGACTCAAGATCCTTTTATCCTTTGATCAGATGTCTCATGTTCGAGTCTCCTAGAATAAAAATATCCTATTAGTAAAATTGTTTTTAGAAATGCGCCAAAATGATATAATTTAGCACATAGACTAGTAGTTTTCTTGATGGATAAAAAGGCTAGTAGGTTTTGTTTATTAATAACCATATTAAGAATATGTGTAACAAAAAAAGATGATGGCTAAAGAGGAAAAGATAATGGAATGAATTTAAAACTATAGTATCTAATTATTATTATTACTTATGTATATAAAGAGAAAGTGCATGATAGATGATGTACTATGATTTGTTAGTAATTCTACCTATTAGAAGAATGAATTAGTTTTTGAAAAATCCTTTCAAAGACCAAATATTTTTAAAATTATTTTGTGTTGTCCTCCAGTTAATTACCATATCTCAAATAGATAATTCTTATACGTTTATTAGGAAATGAGGAATCGAATACGATTTGATGTTTAAACTTTTCCCCAAAAGAGAAACAAAAATAACTTTAACTCATAAATTTAGCAATCATCCAAGAAATTAACTCGCTATTATTGAGTACTATTCCAATGCTCTAAAATCCCCCAACAATGTCACAGACTATTTGCTTAATAGTTTGCTACTCGAAATTTACACCTATGAACAAAGGCTTGTGTATAAAACTTTCCCTCATTCTGTTACATTTATTGATTTGATATAAAACACACAGCGCAGTTAAGTTTTTTCCTACGACAGGGTGTATCAACACAACAGTATCATTTTTTGTTTGGTTAAGTCGTTAGCAAGTAAATTTGGAGACTGATTCAGTCTCTCAGTCCCTCCAAAAACTGAAGAAAACAAACACTCCTGGATAACTCATTCATGAACAGACAGTAAATTTAGAAATCCTTAAACATGTAACGATAACAAACTAATCAAAACATCCATCCAAGCAATGTTCACGTTCGGAAATAGACGTTATAGCAAGGTAAAACAGAGAGTTATAATACCACATAAATGTCTCTTTCGCGCTTGTCAATTTGATTCTTCTAAGCCAGAGATCAAGATCAGCTTAAATCTTTGTAGACGATTTCTGCTTTAGGTGATGCATGCGGAAAATTTGAGATCTCAGTGAATATTTCTTCTCTTGTGTCGAGAGGCTCCTCATCTAGAAACTGTCGATTGATAACCAGTCTCTCTAACACCGGGGAGTTGGCTAACAAATGCTTGATAAACTGCATCTCGGATGTCCTTCCTATAAAGCTTCCTAGCTGAACTTCCTCAAGGTGATTAAATGTCAGGTCTGACAAAGTTTCGGGTTCAAGGGATTCTTCGGTAGATTCTTCATCAGTATCACTATCATTGTCATCACAAACCTAAGAAAGACAACAAGAAGTTGACTATCAGATTATTGAAGATAAAAAAAGTACGGCAAATAACCACTAAATAAGATTAAAAAATGCCAAAGCACTACAAACCTGCATTTCGAGATATTCCAAATATGGGAAGCTTCTTATTAAGCAAAGAACATATGAAAGCTTATATGATTCCACAAGTAAAATGTCGGGCAGGTCAAATCGTCTGACATTGTTAAGATTAAATGGAAGCCTTGTTGGTACTTTATATCCTTCTTCAGCAACGAACTAAAAAAAAATTACATATATTCAAGATTAAGTCAGCCCAAATGATATTCCATCCGTTAAAGTGTATAACAATGAAGACAGGGAGAAACATTTACCTCCGAATTTAAGAAGTTCAAGCTGAGGTCCTCGAGAGCAGAACAAGACTCGAAAATCTTTGCAAAATCAAGACTCTCTGCCTGCTCAATGTCACCTAGCAGAGATGCTTCTACCAGACGAGGGACATTCTTTAGGCAGATAGAACTTATATCGCCTGTGAAACTGAACAATCTCAGCATAGGAGCATTAATTTCAATCCTGTCTAAATCTTCTGAGGTAGACAGCACCAATTGCTCAAGCAAGGGGCAATGAGATATCAAACTTTCCAGCAATTCAGAAGAAGTTGAGACTCCACATAGTTCCAGGCTGATTAACTTATCAAATCCTTCAAAGGCAGATGGATGATAAATTGAACAAGAACGGAGATTTAGATGTCTCAGCTGCGAACATGTGAAAAGTATAGATGACAATGTGTATCGCTTTCCAAATGGAAGGTGCAGAACAAGATCTTGAATATGATTCCTGAGGAAAAATATGAAGTTGTCAATTTCAGGACACCTTTTTAGATGAACGATGTTGAGGGTAAACTTAGTAACGGGCCCTTCGTGAAGGGTCAAGAGCTGGTAGATGATCTCCCTAAATCTAACTGTAGGGTTTAGTAAATCCTCTCTGGTTTTCCATAGAGATTCATCAAGGGTCAACTCCGTACGTCTACACCAGTGATACCTCCATTTCTTTGATAAAACACTTGTCCTCACAGCATCTTTGCAAGGCAAATGTATCAGAATGACGTCGATTACATTATGGGGAAGATTGCTAAGGATGTCGGGCCTTAAACTTTGGCAACGCTCTCTTCCCTTGGGAGGCATCATAAACCACTAAGAACCTGTATAAATAAACAACAATATGAGGTAAGGAATCTCCAAGCTATTTGGACAATGCTCAAACAATCTCCAAATTATCTGGACGGAATTACTATTCACTCTGTCAAATCAACACAAGAACACAAGGAGTACTTAAAACAATAATCACCAAGAACCTGCAGAAAATTAATAATAATATGAAGCATGGAATCCTCAAACTATCTAGATAAGATATAAAGGTGCATTGTCATTGACATCATCAACTGCTTCCTGTTAAAATCAATGTTACATTTAACTTGACTTGAGATGCCAAGTGGCATACACAGAAGTATTAGTAAGTGGAATATTTAAATAAGTGAAAAAGCACAACAAATCATCTTAACACATCATACAAGAACACATGATTCAAATCATACTCAAGAAACTATCGAGGATCGAAATGACTTAATTGACCATAAAAGATTGATAAACCCCAAATTACTTCATAGGAAAAGGTAGGGGTGTGGCCATTCCCGGACCTTGCGCTTTGTGCATCAGGCTTCCTTTTGTTTCATAGAACTTAACACACAGAAAAACAATGGATGTTTTAACTCATAAAATCTGCTCATTTTAAGTATTAAAAAATAAACATAAGAAGCAGTTTTTTTTGCTTGATATAGAACGTCTTATCAGTAGCTTTACTAGCATAAAAATTTGCAAACACTAAAGAATATAGATAACTTAAGCATAACACTAACCCCAAAAGGAAAAGTAATGATTTTTCTACCTCCACGAGATAGTGGTAAGGTCTGCATACACTCTACCCTCCCCATACCCCACTTAGTGGGATTTCACTAGGTATGTTGTTGTTGTTGAGTGCTTCAGTTGTAGGGCACTATTTGGACTCTTCAATTGGTTTGAAAAAAGTAAAAATCAATACAGAACTAAAATTGAATTCGGTTTGACAAAAGTAGAAATAAATACTAGACATTCTAGGAGAAAAACTTGGTCACTTGGAGAAGCAAAGAGTAATAGCTAGATAAGATACAACATGTCTACTGTGGAAGTGAGATTCTTTTCTCCCATGAACAGGATTCAGACGGGAATCATCTCTCTCCATTTCTCTTCATCCTTGTTATGGAGGGTCTTAGTTGCATGTTTGAGAAAGCCAAACAGAGACGGTGGTTGGAGGGTTTTAGGGCTGGAATCAATAGTGAGACTCTTATGTCCATCTCACACCTATCATTTGCAGATAGCACACTTATTTTTTGTGGTGCTAAAGGGTGAAGGAGAGATATAAATACACAAATCGTAGTGATAATCAAGACTTCAAATGGCCTTGGAAGCAAATCTGGAGAATCAAAGTGCCATGCAAAGTGGCATGCTTCACCTGGCTGCTAGCCAATGAAGCAGTTTTGACATTGGACAATGTGTCCAAGAGAGGTATCTCTCTATGCAACAGATGCTCCCTATGAGGTAAGGATACAAAGACAGTTAGACACCTCTTTCTACTTTGCAATTTCACTGACCAACTAGATTTTCCTTAATCTCAGAGGCACTTCCTGGAGTTTTCCTAGTAAGATTGATGAGACTCTTTTCAGTTGGAAGGAGGCTGAAGTTGGGGCTACAAAGAAAGAAAGATGGAGGATGGTCCCTGCTTGTATCTGATATTATGATGGACTATATGGAGAGAGAGAAACGAGATGTTTTGAAAATAGGAACAACAACTGCACGAAGTCAAGCTTAAATGTATTTTATTGTTCTGTATTTGGTGTACAAATGTCTACTCCAATGAGACTGAGTTAATCATAGATGTTTTAGAGGTCCATCAAGATTTTGGTTCAGTTTTGGGGAAGATTAAACTTCTTTTTCTTCTTATTTGTAAATATGATTTTTCAGTACTACCTAAGTGCTGACTTAAATACAAATGTTGCCAGTGTAAAAAAAAAACCACAAGTTCTCTACCTTAACCTCACCCTTATAATTTTTGAAGTATTGTCAGGCCTTCATATTAACATGTTGAAAGTGTTATTTATCTTGTTAATGTGGTGCCAAATTTGGTGGAGCTGGCTGATATTATGGAGTGCACTATTGGCAATTTCGCAACAACCTATTTGGGACTACCTTTGGGAGCCAAACACAAAGCAACTGAAATATGGAATGCGGTTATTGAGAAATTTGAGAAAAGACTAGCTACATGGCAAAAAAGGTACCTTTCTCTAGGAGGAAGATTGACTCTAATAAACAGTGTTTTGGGTAGCATCCCAACAGATTTCATGTCTCTTCCCAATATTTGAAAAAGTCTTGAAGCGTCTAGATAAAATCCGGAGAGACTTTTTATGGGAAGGCAACTGTGAATCTCACAAATTACACTTTGTGAAGGGGCCAAAAGTCACTCTTCCCAACATCTTGGTGGCCTTGGTATCAAAGATCTTGCTATACGTAGCAAGTGTATGCTTATGAAGTGGTATTGGAGGTTCATTCAGAAGGATGCTGGTCTGTGGAAAAAGGTAATTGTGGCTAAGCATAGCAGTAACACTCAATAGTGTACAGAACAATCAACACTTCCCTAGGTAACTGGATTATGGAAGGCCATTTAATACCTTGTGCGGTAGCTTTTTCAAACAAACTCACTTTGAGGTAGGGAATGGGATCCATATCAAATTCTGGCTAGACAAGTGGACAGGAGATTCCACTTTGAAAGAAGCCTTCCCAAATATATTTAACATTGTCAGACATCCTCATTAATCTATTGCTCAGAACAGGGATGACAACTCATGGAACCTGAACCTAAGAAGTAATTAGCAAGATTGGGAATTTGAAGAGTTATTGAATCTGCTCAAAAGCTTGGAGAACTGCAACATTAACATTCAGAGCAGTGATAAGTTAAAATGGGGCTTCAACAAAAAAAGTTTATACGTAGTCAAGGTAGGATGTGAACACTTGAACTCCAATAAGATGACAATAGATCAATGGCCCTGGAAATTAGTCTGGAAGCCTAAACTCCCCCCTAAAGTCTCATGTTTTACTTGGACAGCCTTAAAAGAAGCATGCCTCACTCAAGACAATCTTATGAGAAGAAGATTTCAACTGGTCAATAGGTGTTGCATTTGTCAGTTAACATCAGAAGCATCAACCACCTTTGCAACACACTTTTGGAACATGTTCCCTTTTAGGTATAAACTGGTCTATGCCCTTCAATATCAGAGATGCTTACACTAGTTGGAGCTGAATGGAAGTTGGAAATCCATCAGAAAAATCTGGATCATGACCCCAAAAGAAACAAGAAATTTTTCGGTGGAGTTTCAACTCCAATTTGTAAGCTTAAGGTTAGTTGTTTGGTTAACCTTATTAGCTGGGCTAACTCTTTCCCTGTAAATAACTTAGATCACTACTTGAATTTTGTCATCTACTTAGCTCTATAAGCGTTTTGTTCTTACTGAGCTGACAGATTGCCCTTTCGTATCCTTGCATCTACTGTATGCCTTAATGATATCTCACTTCATCAAAAAACAAAAATGTGTAATTACTAGATCAAGTGCGGAAATAGAATATATAGCTATGATCTAGGGTGTGTGAATTTTTGTAGTTAGAACAAGAGGAATTAAGATTGTGTGAAAAAGATAAGTTTTCTTGTTAATGAAAATAAGGTTGCAATCTGTATAGCTCATATTCCAGTCTAGTATGCCCGAACAATACATGTTGAAATCGATCGAAACTTCACCAAATATAAAGTTACGAGTTGTGTCTTGCGTTTGTTCCATGTGTCATTAGAAAAGCAACCAACTGATGTGTTTATCAAGGGTATCAACAATTGGACTTTCCATACACTAGTTTGCAATGGCTTTTAACATAGTTTGTTAATGTAGAGACTTTGTTGGCTTTTACAGCTTGTTAATATAGACACTTTTACAGAAGGGTAGCTTTAACAGTTTGTTAATATAGAGGACTTGGTTGACTTGTAACATAGTGAAGGAATGAAAAGAATGAAAGAGAGATAAGAAAAAAGAAAGAAGGTAGTTTTCTCTGCCGAAGAGAGGTGCCATGTCACCTTGAATGTAATGACCTCTATATATTATTAGCATGTTAAATTATAAAACATAAACCTAATGTAGAAACTTAGCTGAATTCACCTCTGCAAATCAAAAAACACGACACCATTGCACACACTGATCTGCAACCAAATCAGTAATAAAATGAAAAATAATGGAGAAAAATCACATGAATATTTTGGAATTTTGTACTATTCGCTGATCATGTATCATATGCATCTTGTCTATGGAGAATTTTTATTTCCTTCTTCTGAGAGGAGAGGATTTCTCTTTCCGTGTGTATTTCTGTCTTTATTAGTTGACATTTTGAAGCTTTTTTCCCCTTTCATTAATATTATGTTGACAAAAAAGAAAAAAAAAAAAAATTACATTTGTTGCACAATGCTTTGTAAAACTAATCTCAAAGATTCTAGCTGCTAGACTGCAAAAGGTCATATCTAGTATTATAAGTGATGCTCAAGATGTTTTATTCCTCAAAGGAAGATTGGTGACAGCATTATATTAGCTCATGAATTGGTGCATACTTATTCCAGGACATATATATCCCCAATATGCATGATTAACATAGACTTTCAAAATAGTGAATTAGATTTCCTAGACAATTTATTGGTTGGGTCCTTGAATGTGTGAAAATAGTGAATTATACTATTTTGGTTAATGGAGAATCATCGGCTAAGGCAAGGAGACACATAACTCCTTTTCTATTTGCCATAGCTCTGGAATATCTGAGCAAAAGTCTGAATCAGCTAACACAGGGCAAGGAGTTCCACTTTCATCCTAAATGCTCTAGAATGACGATAACACATCTATACTTTGCATATGACCTACTATTGTTCTCCAGAGGAGACTTACTTTCTGTCAAGGCATTTCAACACTGTTTCCAGAAATTCTCTTCAGCTTCTGAACTACAAGCTAACATTGGTAAGAGTTCATTATATTGTGAAGGAAATAATTAATCTGAGAGAGACAGAATGCTACAGTATCAGGGCTATTCCTATGGAGAACTACAAGTCAACCTTTTGGAGTTGTTCTTGAACCACAACAACTTGTACTGGAGGACTGAATCTTACAAATCTACTAGTTTGGAATCAAGAAGGTATAGGAAAAACTTGTTGGTACAATAGTCATAAACGTGGCAAATTATGGATCAAACGGATCCATGAGTATCATCTCAAAGATCAACCTTTTGAAGTTGTTCTTGTACCACAACAAGCTTGCTAGATGGCATGGTATTTGAAACAAGGACTAAACTAGCTCTTATAAGGAATGCTAATCAGACAGACATCTTACACATTGCTAGGTCATGCCCAACGTACCTTGGAAATGCCTTATGTTCAAGAACAGTGCAAGGCCCAAAGCAAAGTTCACCAAGTGGCTTCGACTTCAAGAGAAACTGATGACTGCTGATACATTGAGTAAGTAAGCATTTGGATAGAGAAAAATATGAAAATCTTTGAGCAGAAAAGCAGAGAACGGGGAAGTCTAGCCAGAGAAATTGCTATTGTTTGTTGTTTCATATATAAATAAATTAAAATTGAAAAAGATCTAACACAATAAAACTTCAATAGTCACTCCTTATACTGCTGATGAATAATCAAAATGCTCAAACATTGATCTGACCAAATTCAATATCTCCGACATAATCTGAAGTAAGAATAAAGAAAAATACACCTTGATATTACAGCCTATTTTAGAAAAACTAAGATAGGAACATTCAATTAAGAACATTCATACTAAATGAGTAGTATTTCATCATTTGGACAACTGAAAACTCCAAAGTGTTTGCACTTATCAAATCAAGAAGTTTATTGAACAACCATATACAAACAAATATCTTATTTTTGAGTAAAAAATATAAAAAATAAGATATTTGTTTGTATCTGTTTGTTATATAAACTTCTTGATTTGATAAGTGCAAACACTTCGGAGTTTTCATAAAATATCTTATGTGCATAAAATTTTAGATGAAAAACTCAATAAGTAAACCCATTCAAGATTAATCAAATCCCACAAAACAAACAAAACAAACTAAACATGAAGACATTATCACTACAAAGCAAGAATATTGGATAACAAAGATACAATTTTTTATTAAAGTAATTAGAGTATATTTCACGAATATTGAAAAATGTGTATTAGAGCTAACACAATATTGTAGCAGCAAAAAGATTATACAAAGCACTATAAAAAGATAAAATAAAAACAACAATCAGTGGAGTATGATTGGCGGCCTAAGTTCTGTTCTAGCTGTATGAAGTTTGGCCATGAGCTTCCTGCAAAGTTGGAACAAGACTGACGGGGGTGTGATGGAAGGGGAATTTCAGGAGAAGAAGAAACGAAAAAGAAGAAACAGGAGGAGGCCCCAGCCTCCTGTGTGGAAAGTAATGCAGGGTCAAGCTACCAAAGATGAGACAAGGATGGTCAAGACTAAAATTCCATTGGTAGAAGAGACACAGAATGAGGATGTATCAAATGAACCAGAACTAGTGGCATCATCTGGTTGCTTGATACGATCGAATATACCAGTCCTAAATAGCTTTCAAAGTCTAACCATGGAGGCATCCACAAGTACAGGCGACCCCATGGGTCTTCACCCACCATGAGATAAGTTACGTGGAATGTTAGAGGGCTGAATCAGCCCTTCAAACAGAAAGAGGTCAGGCTCTTTCGGAATAATAACAAGGTGGTTGTGGTGGGACTGATTGAAACTAGAGTAAAGGAAAACAAGGTTCCAAACAGTATAAATAAGTTAGGAGTTGACTGGATATCTTGTTGCAACTATCCAATGGGAAGGAATGGAAGAATCTGGTTACTGTGGAAGAATTCAGCTCAAATGCAAGTAGAGAAGCTAAGTGAGCAATTCATCCATTGTACACTCAGTGACAGTACAAGTGACTTTAAGAGTAAGCTCACTGTTGTGTATGCCAAGAATGACAGTCCTACGAGAGCTCAACTTTGGTTAGAGTTGATTGGGATAGGGAGACTAACTCATGAGTGTTGGATTATAGCAGGAGACTTCAACAATGTCCTCTCATCAGAAGATAGATTGGGATCCCCTGTGTTGCCAGGTGAAACTCAAGACTTCCAGGCCTGCATAGACACTTTGGAACTTACAGCACTAAAAGCCACAGGGTGCCATTATACTTTCTGTAATAAACAACAGGGTAGTAGCAGAGTTTACTCTAAAATAGATTGGGCATTTGGTAACTTCCCCTGGATGACAGCTTACAGTCATGTGGAGGCTGACTACCTAGGCTCTGGTATATCTGATCATTCCCCTATACTGATACAGGTCTGTCCCCACTCCCTCCTCCCCCTCCCCCCCTATTCAAATCCTAAGCCATTCAGGTTATTCAAAACAGTTCTCAATCATCCAGATTTTGGTAGGCTAGTTGATGAAGATTGGCAGAAGCAGGTTAGGGGAACAACAGTGGAACGATTGTGGCAAAACTGAAACACGTGAAGATTGGATTAAAGGATCTAAATACTTACATAGCATCTTATGGTCAGAAATTGGTGCAGGCAAGACGGGAATTAGAAATCACTCAGAGCAGCTTAGTTAAAAATCCTTTGTGTCCAAGGCTATTTGAAAAGGAGAAACACCTGTTGGGAGAAATTAGGAAATGGAGTGATGTTGAGACTCTAGTCTAGCAACACAAATCTAGAGTGAACTGGATAAAAAGTGGAGATGCTAATACAAAGTTTTTCATGCTCAGGTGAAGATCAGGGAAAGTAAAAATTATATTACTTCAGTGTATGATAATGCAGGTACAAAGGTGCATGATCCTCAGTTGGTGGAAGCTGAATTTATTAGATTCTACTCAGAACTAATGGGGGCTAGAGCTGAAAATCTACCAAGCCCTAATGCTGTTTTCATTAGAGAGGGGCCTTGCCTAACATATGAACAGAAATGTAGGCTAGTGATCCCTGTAACTGAAGAAGAGATCATGCTTACTATCAAGAGTATGCCTGTTGATAAGTCCCTGGGATTGATGGATTTCCATAGAATTTTTGGTGAAGAATGGACAATAGTCAAATCAGATGTGGTTAAGGCTATCCTGGAATTTTTCCACACGGGTAAAATGCTCAAAGCCTTTAGTTGTACTGCAGTTACTCTTATCCCTAAAGTCCCTACGCCTGTCCAGGTAAAAGACTGCAGACCTATAACTTGTTGCTCCACATTCTATAAGATCATTACAAAAATCTTAACGAACAAAATAAAGCTAGTGATTGACCATATTGTTAGTCCTGCACAGTCTGCTTTCATAGAGGGAATGAGTATTATAGATAATGTGCTCATCAGTCATGAAATCCTAAAGTGGTACACTAGGAAAGGGATATCTCCTCAATGTGTTATGAAGGTAGACCTAAGAAAGGCTTATGATTCCATAGAATGGTGCTTCTTAAAATCAGTCTTGGCAGAGTTGGGGTTTCTCTACTTATTCATAAAGTGGGTGATGGCATATGTTACCTCAGTATCATACTCCTTTTTGTTGTTTGGAGGACTCACAAGTCACAACACCCTTTGAGGGGAAGAAAGATATAAGGCAAGGGGACCCTATATCTCCTTACCTTTTTGTGCTTGCTATGGAATACCTCCAAAGAGAACTCACTCAATTGGATAAGAGAATTGAATTCCAGTACCATCCCAGGTGTAAAAGGATGGGTGTCACTCATGTTTTTTTTTTTTATGACCTACTGCTCTTCTGTAAGGCTGAGGTGTAGTCTATTCAGATGTTACATGATGCTTTCATCAGGTTTTCTTATGCTTCAGGGTTGCTAAGTTGGTTGTCGATGAAGACGTCCAAGATTCCATAACAGATGAGATAAGCACTTATAGGAGTGCTGATGGACTTTTTGGATTACAAACGGCTATTAGACAAAGAATGAAGAAGTCACCAGGTGAATGAGTGTTTTTATGTTTCATTCTAGCTTTAGCTTTTAAATTATTTCATTAGACTTGCTAAAATTTTGAGTTGTTCTACTTGAATAGTTGAATGGTGGAAGTTGTATGGATCAGAAACTCCTGAATTACAAAAGTTCGCCATCAAAGTTCTAAGTCTAACTTGTAGCTCATCGGGGTGTGAAAGAAATTGGAGTGTGTTTGAACATGTAAGATAGAGAAAGATTTATTATATTGAGATAACTAAGTTATCTTAATTATCTTATCTCTTACTAATTACCTGCCCTAATTTATTTGCAGCTTCATACCAAGAAAAGGAATAGACTAACCCTCGAGCGCCTCAATGACCTAGTGTTCATAAAATACAATAGAACATTGAGGCGTTGTTACAATGCTCGCAATGTGATTGATCCGATTCGTTTGGACAATATTGACGATGCCAATGAATGACTAACTGGAGTTGAGAGAAGAAATTTTTTAGGGAGATTCTGACTTCACTTGGGGTGTTGTTGGGGAGGCAAGTGGGGTTGAGGAGAACCGTTATGATTTAAGAGGAAATACTTCAAGCTCACATAGGAGGGGAAAAGGCTACAAGTTTATTCCTAGTGGATGAAGTTGAAAGAGATAGTGATGGATTTGAAGAAGATGATGAGCAGTATAATGATAATGGAGGAATACAAGATTTTGATAATCTTGTAGTAGAAGAATTGTAGAATTAAAAAAAATAGATGTTGAACCATGCATATAACTTTGATTTTGCTTGTGTTATGTTATATGGAGCATTTGTGATGTCTAATTTTTGGTTTTTAATTTGAAATTTTGGTTATATATATTGTCTTTATTTATTTTGGTCTCTTTTCTTTTAATTTACACTCCACTTCAATGAAGCGAGCGCTTCGCTTCATGTTTCGCTTAAGGCGTGAGGCAGGGCCTTATAGCTTTTTTCCGCTTCACGCTTCCCTGAACACTGGGTTGCAGGCAAACATAGATAAGAGTTGTATATATATGACTGGGATGGAGACAGGAAATCCTAGACTATCTTGGTTATCAAGAAGGTGAGTTAACCGTTTAAATATTTGGGGGTTCCTATATCCTCCAAGAAATTGACTGTGGCACAATGCTTACCAATAGTTGAAAAGATAACTGCAAAAATCAAGTGCAGGTCAACTAAGTTGTTGTCCTATGCTGGAAGGACCCAACTAACTAAATCAGTTATCTTTGGTATTCAAACATATTAGGGTAGGCCAGTGGTTTGGGACTTCCATGTTGGAGGTCTCAAGTTCGAAACTCCTTGCCAGCGAAAGCAAGGGGTTTGCCTTCTGGGTCGAGCTCGTCGCACTGGGCTTGCCTAGTGTGGGTTACCTCTCCTATGTGGTTTGCGAGCTATTGCATAGGAGCGGGGGTTTTACCCTGTGCGCACCCAAAGGGTAGCGGCTGCGGGTTTCCCTTGTCATCAAAAAAAAAAAAAACATATTGGGGCCAGATCTTTCTGTTGCCTAAAAGAATATTGAAAATGATAGGAAGTATCTGTAGAACCTACTTGTGGTCAGGTAATACTCTAAGTTCCAAGAAATCTTTAATATCCTGGGGAAAGTTGTGTACTCCTCAAGATGCTGGTGGCCAGAATAAATGACACTTCGGATCAAACAGCCATCCTAAAGCTATTGTGGGCAGTAACAGAAGAGAAGGAAAGCTTGTGGATAAAATGATTGCAGGTCTATTATATGAAACGGCAATCTGTGGAAGTATGTTCTATCTCAATGAAAGCTACTTGGGTGTTGAGAAAGATTTTTGAGGTTCGGAAAATCATCCTGAATACACAACAAACAATTACAAGGTGATCTAAGGAGCAGGTTAGCACTGATGGTCCACAATGGTAAATTCTCTATCAAAAAGATGTACATTAGCCTACTTCCTATTTACAAGAAGGTACCATGGAAGAGTATTGTTTTGCATCCCATCATCCATCCCAGATTTAAATTCACATGTTGGCTAGCTGCTTGGCAAAGACTCGCTACAGCTGACAGACTAAAATTGGAGTCCAAGTTCCCCTAGAGTGCAGTTTCTGTAACAATGCAATGGAGACTCTAGAGAATTTGTTCTTTGATTGCTCTATCACCAACGCTATCAGGACAAGATTACTGATTTGGTTAGGCTATTCCAGAAGTATTGGTGACAGGAAAAATGAACTACAATGGTTCTAGTTAGTTGTGGTTTCGTTACACTGGTTGCATTGCTATGGAGGGAAAGGAATAAAATCAGGTTTGAACAGGGCCAGCTTCAAGTGGACAAGTTGGGCAGGGAACTTGCATATAATTTTCATGTGAGAGCTCAAGGTCGTCCAAGTTGGAAGGCTGCTCTTACTTTGATAGCTGGAGTTCCATAGAGTCGGGCAGACATTGGCTTAGTTTTGTTATTCCTTTTGAATGTCAAGGTAGTCATTGAATAGTTTGAGATAGATTTGATTGTAAGCATATACATAGTGCCTTCTGTTAGTAGGAAATGTATAGACGGTGTGTCTGTCCAGTTATGCGAAATAGGTGGTCTGCACCTATTTAATTTTGTAATGATTCACTTTGGTTTTGAAATGAAACTATTTTGTTCACCAAAAAAAAAAGATTAAAATAAAAGCAATAAGGAAAAATAGATTTATGTGGCAATTTTAGGCTCATACTTCTAAAAATGAGCAAAAAAGATTTGGCATTTTTTAATTATGTGAAGAAACCTATATAATACCTGAAAATATTTAGGCATCAATAGTTGAAGGCCATTCCAGTTCGGTATAATCGTAAGCTTCCTCAATTGTCCCTTGAGCTTTGTTCTTGTGCTTCCTCAGGGAGTAGTCACCATGCGTGCACCGATAGAGAAAAGGGGTAAGATATAATTTTTTTTCCTTGTTAGGATTATCAGGGGAAGGGAAAAGTTTTGGGTGCCAACGGAGAAGGATCTCTAGCGGAGAACCACAGCTAGGACCCAATTTTTCTTACAATAACCCGCAACTTTTACCCAACAATATAAATCCTTTCAATTTTCAACCTAACAATTAATTTATTTTTTGGCACATACGGAATTATTTATCCACAAGAAACAAGAATGTAGTAAACTCATTGTAGATGTTAGTCAATACTCCAAGTGGGTTTTTGACCCTTCCATCTTGCAATTAGTGTTTGGCCAATCTGTTTATCATAAGCTCAAAAGTAGCTTTTTCCCAAAAAAAATAAAAATTGAAGAACATTTTTGAGAAAAATACACTTAGAAGCACTTTGAAAAAGCTTGGCCAAACACTAATTGTTACTCAAAAGTGCTTTCAAAATTTATTGGCCAAACACAAACGGCTTCTCACCAAAAAGTACTTTTGGAAAAACACATTTCAAAATAAGCTCATTTTAGAAGTTTGGCCAAACATGCTATAAGCCTCGTGTTCACTTTGGTATATATGAGCCTTCCATGTTTTGCCTTGGATTTGGGTTTGAAAAAAAAAATCCATGATCTTAAGGTGGTGAGGATAGCCTAGTCGCAGGAGGATTGTGATACAAACGAGGTCGTAGTCTTCGATCATGTTATAGTTGTGTTGTCTAGTTCATTAGCCAGAATGGTAAATTGAAGTCGTGGATGAAGAAATTTGTTGTGGATTTAAAGGGTGAGATTGCAGCTGCCTTTGGGTTTAGGAGAAATAGGGAATTTCTAGTGGTGAAATATCCTGAGAATATTTTATCATAGGATCTAGAGAACATGAAATATAAGGATCTTGATATCCATGGTAGGTGTTGTTCATTCTTCTTGAGCAAATACGTCGAGAGTTTAGTGTTGCTTGATAGAAGCAGTGGGGCCACTATTGATCCTTCTGATTCTGAAGAGGAAACGGAGTTACAGTCTCAATGTTCCAATGTGACGATATTACAAGATTGCGACACTCTTGGGATTAAAGGATGAAATAATTAAGGGAGAAAAAATTATGCACTTAATTGACAAGATGTTTGTTGAGCAATTAGAAGCTGTTTTTTTGCTAGATTTAGAACAACAAATAAATAGCTTAATTAGTATAAGATTTGCAAACTCTAAAGAATCTATATAATTGTAGCATAACACTAACCCTAAGAGAAAGTAGTATATTTCAAATACCTTTTATGAGTGCTTCAGTTATAGGATACTATTTGGACTCTTCAAGTCTCAATCTAGGGTAAGCAATTTGTTTTTCAACTCTTTAGATAGGAAGAGATGAATTGGGGAAGTGCATTATATATTTGTAAAGAAAATGGTTTTATACTTAACCAAATACATAAGCACCCTTCAAACTTAACTCTAGTTTTCATTTTGACACCTCAACTAAGACATGTTCCTATTTGACATTCCATGTTTTTATGTATTTGGCCAAGTACAAAATCATTTTTTCTCTAAAAATATATATTGAACTTCCTCAATTTCTCTCCCTCTAAAGAGTTCAAATCACGCCCAAAAACATAAGCTAGCACTCACAAAAGGTATTTGAAATTTACTACCATTTAAAAAAATCACTATTTTTCCTTTTGGTTTAGTGTTATGCTGCAAACTGCATTTATATATGCTCTTTACGCTACAAGAAAAGAGACATAGTAGCAGTAGATTTTCCTTTAGCAGTATAAAATAAGTTAATGCCATTGCATCCAAAGTCACTAAAGCCTTTAGCGGCATTTATATTGAGCATTGCTATAAATACTCATATTTATTATTCCCGCAAAATCCTTTATTAGTTGTAATGTTAGGGTTTGCAAATTTTAATACTAGTAAAGGTAATAATTTGACATTCTAAATTTAGCAAAAACAGCTTTTTATGTATAATTTGTTACTTAAAATGAGCAGATTTTATGCGTTGATAATCTTAGTAAAAGCAAACAGGAACTACTTGAAAATATCCAATGTTTTTCTTTGTGGGTTTAAGTTCTATGAAACAAAGGGAAACTCAATATACAAAATGCAAGGTCCGGGGAAGGGTTGTACCCTAATGGGTATGATGTAAACAATCTATTTCATAAAACAATTTGGGGTTCATCTAATATTTATGGTCAATTACGTCATATTGATCCTTGATGGTTTCTTTACTAGGATTTGAATTGTGTTTTCTTGTATGATGTGTTAAAATAATTTTGTTTCACTTGTTCACTTCTTTAAGTATTGACACCACTTACTTAAACTTATATGTATGCCACGGTATCTCAAGTCAAGTTAAATATCATGCCCAGTGGTTTGGGCTTGGGACTTCCATATTGGAGGTCTCAAGTTCGAAACCCCTTGGCAGCAAAAGTAAAGGGTTTGTCTTCTGGGTTGAGCTCGTCGCACCATGCTTGCCTAGCGTAGGTTACTTTTCCTGTGTGCATCCAAAGGGTAGCGGATGCAGGTTTCCCTTGTCATAAAAAAATACGAATAGTTGATGATTTAAATTAAAATGCACCGTTATTTCTTATCTATAGTTTGGGGATTCCATGCTACATATTATTATTAATTTTCTGCAGGTTCTTGGTGATTATTGTTATAAGTGCTTCTTTTGTTCTTGTGTTGATTTGACAAAGTGAATAGAAATTTTGTCCACTATTAAAAAAACAATGGAAATGGGATTCCTCCTACAATAATAAAGTCATAAAGAGAAAAGTTAATCCAAATCATCACCAGATTGTTTTGACATTGAAGGAGGAACTAAATAAGGAGATGAATTTTCAATCCCCCAAGTAAATGCATTGAAATGTATTTGACAACAAAATATGGTTTCAAGGAAAGGAGATAAAAAGATAGCTTGAAAAAGGGGGCATATAAAGGGAAAAAAATCAACAACAACAATGGGATTCCTCCTACAATAATGAAGTCATATAGAGAAAAATTAACTTGAATCATCATTGGATTGTTTTGGCAGTGAAGGAGGAATCAAATTAGGAAATTTATTATACCTTACTTCCCTATCCCTTTTACTTCCATTTTCCTCTTTCCTTTACCTTTTTTTTTTTTTTGAAATTGGTAAATTGTATTCTTCAGCATTAAGGCTATGCTGGCCACCTCCAAAAAGTTTACGGAAAAGGAAAAGAGAGATACTTACAAGGAGCCTATAAAATCCACTAATTGGATTTCCTCTTCTATACTTTGTTCTTTACACCAAAAACCTAGTGAAGTATTAAATTTCCACTTAATCTTCAAAATAGAGGATTCTTTTCCTTCAAAGATCCTCTGGTTCCTCTCCTTCCAAATGGTCCACCAGATGCAGGTTGGGACTGTCGTCCACCATCTTTTCTGGCTTTTGCTTCCTCCTCTTCTGATCCAACAGCAAAGTAAGTCTGCAGTATGTTCAGGCATGATCCAGTTGATTCCAGCAATGGAAGTGAAGATAGCCCAAACTTGTGTTGTTACATTGCAATGCATGAAAAGGTGTTTGTTGATTTCTAGTGCCTCATTGCAGAAGAGGCATCTAGATGCTATGATGGATCCCCCCTTTTTTGCAATGCCTCACGTGTCAAGCATGCTTTCCTAGCTACTAGCCAAGTGAAGCATTTCACTTTATTAGGAGCCACACTCTTCCATATAGTATTCCAAGGTCCAGTTGACCTGCCTACAACTACACTCAGTCCCCTTTTGTATACCTTGTTAACAGTGAAAATTCCATCATTGTGGTGCCCCCAAATGAGTTTGTCTGAGTTTGCATTAGTGCCTGGGAAGTTTTCTATTAGGTTTAGAAAATCTGCTACCCATGTATTTCCCAATCATTTAGGAGTCTTCTGAACGTCAGGTTCCACCCTTGAGGGAACCACATTTCTTGTATACGGCATCCAGTATTCAAGCTTATTGAAAATAGTTTAGGGAAAAGGGATTGAAGAGTGCCATGACCACTCCAGTCCTCTTCCCAAAAAAGTACCTTGCCTCCCCTACCAAATCTAACTTTAGTGTTAAGCTTGAGAGTCATGCCTGATAGATTTCCAAACATCAACCCCATAGGTATTAGTCACTTTATTAGTGCACCATTCCCCCTCCGGACCATACTTATGAAGGATAATCTCCTTCCACAAGGACTGATTTTCTTGAGTAAATTTCCATAGCCATTTGATAAGTAAAATCTTATTATGAAGCTTTAGGTTCCTCATTCGACCTCCAAAACTCTTGCTTTGCTGAACTGTGCTCCATTTACCAGGTTGAAACTTTTCTCAATCTTGCTTCCTTGCCACAAGAAATCCATCCTCAACTTGTCTAAGATTTTCAACACCTCACCGGGGATGGGAAATAAAGACATTACATATGTTGGCAAAGAATCTTGGACTGCATTGATCAAAACAACTGTACCTCCCAAGGAAAGGTATTGTGATTTCCAAAGAGCTAGTTTTTTTTTCTGTTTTCTCTATTATTCCGTCCCATATATTCACAGCTTTGTGATTAGCACCCAATAGCATTCCCAAATAAATTGTGGGCAACTCCTCTATCCTGCACTTCAAAATATCTGCCAGAGACTGAATTTGCTGCTCCTCTTTCACTGGAAAAATATCGCTTTTCCCCTGGTTAACCTTCAACCCAGAGCAAGCTTGAAAGATCACCAGTATCAACCTTAGGTAGTAAATTTGTTCTTGTTCAGTGTCATCAGGCATATAATAAAAAACGTTTTCCTCTTTCCTTTACTTTTTTCCTTCTTTCCTAAAAAGAGGCAATGGTGACTTGCTCGAAATGTATTTGGCAACAAAATTAGAAGTACTTATACACACAGGTTTGTGAGAAAAGACAAAGAAAGTAAAGTGTCAAACCTTTTATTTTAATACAGTCCAAAAAAACCCAAAAAACATTGTCTTTTACAATTCTATATTCATTCAATATCCAACAAATTAAAGACTTGAATGCAGTTAAACAAGTTACAATACATTTGGTGAAACTGCTGCTATTTGCGCTTGCTTGGAGAAAGCAAACGGGCAGCTTTAACAGTTTGTTAATACAGAAACTTGGTGAGCTTTTAACATAGCGAAGGAATGAAAGAATGAAAGAGAGATAAAAAATAGTTTTATTGGCCAAAGAGAGGTGTCAAGTCACCTTGTCTTTAATGACCTCTCTCTATATTATTTTGAAATAGACCTCTCTCTATATTATTAGCACGTTCAAATATAAAACATAAACCTAATGTAGAAATTTGACAGAATTCACCTTCACAAATCGATATACACAACATCGTTGGATTTTTCTTTTGTTTGGTGTTAAAAAGGCGCCCTACAGTCCAATTTCCTGAAGAAGTTATTAAAGACAATCTATACAAATGAAAGAAATTGTCTTAAATTAAATCTCTCTATATTAAAATCACGCATAGACAAGGTGATATTGATACCTCTCAAATCAACATATATGACAATTGTATTTTTCTATCTCAACAGAGAACCAATACACTCAGGAGATCCTCAGGAGAGCTAAGGGGAGGACACAAAAGGCTCAGATATGTAGGATGTTGTACGCTGAGTATATTCATGGTCCTTAGATAGAGAGAAATATCAAAATCTTTGGGGATAAGGCACAAGTAACCCCCTAGACTATGACCGAAATTTCAGAGACGCACCTTAACTAAACTAAAGTCAAAGTCCTATTACGTGACATCTAAATATCTCTCACGCGCCTAAAATAACTAGAATTTAAGCTCTAAAACAACAAACAGTAGTAGTTTAGTTAAGGTGTATCTCTGGGATTTCGGTAATAGTCTAGGGGGTACTTGTACCTTTTCCCAAATCTTTGAGCAGAAAAGCAGCGAATGGGAAGGTCTAGCCAGAAAAATTGCTACTGTTCAGAGCTTAAATTCTAGTTATTTTAGCTCTGTAGAACACATTTTTGCTGAGTTTAAAGCTTAGGATAGCAGAGTGTATCCCTTCCGCTATGATTTTGTAAATGCTTCACATTTGGTAACTAATACAAAGTTCAGTTACCAAAACAATAAAAAATCAAAGAGGGCAAAAAAGTTGAACAAAAAATACTTAAACCAATCAAACGTGAAGTATCATACCGTCCATAGGCTTTACACCAGAGGTTTCCCATAGATGGTTGAATTGCTCTTCTCTACAGTTTCTTATCTATAACAACGTAAAGTGAACGAAAATAAATCAGAATAATCATGTAACTCTAAAATGACATGTGAGAATCAAATTAATACAAGGATAACTTTAATTTTTTCTTTTTCTAATTTTTCTCTATCTCTGTTACTTCAACTACAGACTATATAATCACAAACACTTTTTAGTCTGTTTGGAGACATCCGGTTAGAACTCCAAAGTGTTTGCACTTTTCAAATCAAATAGAATCCAGAAGTTTATTGAACAAACAGATACAAACAAATCACAAGTTTATGTAGCAATTCTAGGCTTATGTAGCAAAAAGATGTGAAGAAAGCTCAATAGTACCTGGAAATAGTTAGGCCATTTCAGATCGGTATCATCGTAAGCTTCCTCCGTCGTCATCCTATGTCGCTCGTCGGAGAAATGGGCAAGTTAGCCGCACCTAATGTGCCCCCAAAAGAGAAAGGGGCAAGAGGAAAAAAAATTCATGTGAAAAGGGAGAAATATGAAACATTTTTACCTTTTTGTGAATTGACCTAATATTTACTGAACTAAAAAATAAAAAATTAATTTTTTTAATTTAAAAAAAGGTCAAGTCTTCAAAAAATTATTTCAGTCGTTTTTTCACTCCCTTCATTTAAAAAAATAATTGGGTGTGAATAAACTGAAAATAGTTAGAAATTCTTTAGCTATTCAAATTAGACTGTGTTGTAACAATCATTCTGAGTTCATTAGTTGAATTAATTGAGTTGGAAACATGTGAATAAAGTCACATTTTTGCAAGTTCGTTGTTAGGATTTAGGAGTAGTTCCTATGAAGGAAATGACATATACCATGATTGAATTTTCGATGTAGATGGTGCATAGTTAGTTCTCATTCTTCAAAGATTGAGTGTAATAAGAGCATTCATCGACAGAAGGATCACCCTAAAAGGATCATCTCGTGGCAGTTGAAAACGAATTAAATCAGACGTTGATATCAATCATCTCGTGGCTATTGAAAATGAATTAAATCAGATGTTGATATCAATGGCAGGTGTTAGGGTTTAATGTTGTTTGATGCAAAGTTTCTTTTAGTATAGAGTATGAATTCCTTTTACTGTATGGAGATTTCTTCCCTGATCAATTACTCAACAATCTAAGGTTTGGTATGCCAATGCCACTCATTCAAACTGACAAGTCCAGTTACAAGCAATTTAACCAAATACCTGACAAATTGGACTTTCTCATGAACTAAATCTTGTGTATAAAACTTACCCTCATTCTAATGCATCTATTGATTTGATGTAAAACACGCAGTCCAGTTAAGTTTTTTTCCTACAAAAGGGTGTATCGTCTTTTGCTTGGTTTAAGTAAATTTGGAAACTGAGTCAGTTTCTTAGAAGGTGTTTGGATTGACTTAAAAGTTGATCAAACCTACTTCAAAGTTAGTTTTTGACTTCCAGAAGTGTTTGGCAAATATAAAATTAATTCAAACAAGTAAAAAATGACTTAAAATAAGTTAGAAAGTGTTTGGCAAGATTAAAAATAACTTCAAATAGGTTAAAAATGACTTAAAATAAGTTAAAAACCAAAAATAGGCCTCCCCTACTCTCTTTTTTTTTTACTTAAAAATCATTTAAGTTTGACTTTTTATTTTTGACTTACAAGCTATTTCTTTTAAGCCAATCCAAACAGGCTCTAACCCAAACCCTCCAAAACTAAAGAAAGAAAAGAAAAACTGAAGAAACCAAAAACTCTTCAATAACTCATTCATGAGCAGGCAGTAATTTTCAATTGGAAAAGGAAACATTACAAATCGCAAGGATGAGCTCAACAAATTCTGCCACGGCTTCCCTCCAATCTTTTAACATGTTATCAGAGACTCCGGGTAATCCAATCCAAACACTTTTAAATGAATTTCAGTTTGTATTTTCTGAACCAACATCTCTTCCACCATTTAGAGTACATTCTCATGTTATTCCTCTGTTACCAAATTCTAAACCTCCAAACATCAGAGCTTATCATTACCCTCAATAGAATGAAACTGAGAACCAAGTTGCTGCTTTATTACAATCTTGTCTGCTAACCATCTTTGCTACAAATCTTGGCTGGTTATTCCTGATTATCCTGAGCTCAAAGCCAAGATTCTAGCAGAGTCACATGATTCTCCAACAGGAGGGCACAGAAGTTACTTGAAAATTCTCAAAAAGGTATCTGCAAATTTTTTCTGGCCTTGTTTGAAGAATGATGTTAAGTTGTTTGTCCAGAATGTTTTGATATGCCAACAACATAAATATGAAATGTTAGCTCTAGTTGGTTTCTTACAGCCTATACCTGTTCCTAACAGAGTTTGGGAGGATAGCTCCCAAGACTTCATAGTTGGACTTCCTCCTAATGTCTTTGATACTATTCTTGTGGTGGTGGACAGGTTTAGCAAACACAGCCATTTCTTGCTTTATCTCATCCCTTTACTACTAGAACAGTGGTTGATGTTTTCTGTAATGAAATGTCAGGCTCCGTTCTTTCGGATCGTGATGTTGTTTTACAAGTGCATTTTGGCAGGAATTTTTTTGCCTTAGTCGCACTTGTCTCAGTATGGGTACGTCATATCATCCCAATCTGACGTTCAAATGAAGGTGTGGTCAATCGATACCTTGAAACTTACTTCACTATTTTGCTCACGACAAACCAAAATCATGGCTTCAGTATCTACCTTGGGCTAAATACTCTTTCAACAGTGGCTACCATTTTTCCGCCAATATGACTCAGTTCCAGATTGTGTTAGAGAGGGAACCACCACTCTTGCATCTCTTAGTTCATGAAGTGATGGAGAAACTAAAATTGTTGAACTTGAACAACACTTGTGGAGCAAGATCAAATGTTAACAGTACTAAGCTCCAGTCTAATGAAGGCTCAATCATGAATGAAATCTCAAGCTGATTACAAGCGGCGTGACCTATTTTTTCATGTGGTTGATGCCATATTCCTTCATTTGCGACCTTATCGGCAGATGAGTATAGCCAAACATCCAAATGAGAAATGTTCACCTAGATATGACCATACAAAGTTGTTCGCGAAGTTGGTCTTGTTGCTTATAAATTGCTGCTACCTCAAAGATCCAAGGTACATCTGATTTTTCAAGTCTCGTTGTTTCGTCCTGCTTGTGATTGTTGTGATATTGCTTCCCCTCTACCTTTACCACTATTGGGTGAATTGGAATTCATAATGGAACCTGAAAAAGGTTTATCACATCCATGGGTGAAAGAATTGGGAGTGCCAACTCTGAAATCACTTATTCAATGGCGTCGTAGACCTGTTGAAGAGGCTAGTTGGGAAGACTATGGCTTGCTTGCTGTTCAATATCCATTTTTTGCCTCAAGGACAAGGCATCTCTTCGGAGGGATACCAATCCACCTTTCCAGACGTACTTCAGAAGAAACTATCCACAAAAGGTTGAAGGTTTGAAGAGTTCTGGACAAACACAACTGCTACAACATTGTTCCCTTGATTTGCAGCAGTTGGTCTAGCAGTTATTATTCCTAGTTTATAGTTTATTGTGTAAGTTTTATCCTTTTATGTTCTCTATAAATATGTGATTAGGATTATGTTTATTTTTTGAAAAATGTTACTTTTAAATATGTAATTAGGATTAATTATTTGGGTTATACAACAACATACCCAATGAAATTCCACAATTGGTGTTTGGGAAAGGTAGAATATACGCAAACCTTACCTCTACCTCGTGGAGGTAGAGAGGCTGTTTTTCAAAGACCTTCGGCTCAAGTCTAGCAAATCCAGGTACAAAGAAGGAGACAATGAAGAAAATATAGCACGTAGCAAGAAATCAGTAAAATTCTACCAGAACGGAGCAAAGATAACAAAATAGTGCGATAATCAATACATAATAAACAACATACTAGGATAGGTTATTGAAAACAATAGTAAACAATGATAAATATCAAAAACAAGAACTACAATAATATAACTAGTACGATGGCAAACACCAACCACCCTAAGCAGGACAACACTACACTACTCTACCTACTAACCTTCTAACTTAATATGTGTCCTTCATGCCCTCTTATCTAAGTTCATGTCCTTGGTAACCTAAAGTTGCATCATGTCACGTCTTATGAGCTCTCTCCAATACTTTTTCGGCTGGGCTCTAAAAGTTTCCAATGATGGGATATCCTCATATGAGAAAAGTAAACCCTTTTTGGGGATCGTAACCCTATTTATAAATGCTCAAGTTAATGTAATTCTAGTTTAGCCCATCATTAAACTAGAAATAAGTCAATAACATCCAAGTATATACACATAAGGCCTCATACTTTATAGACCTCATACTTTATGAAGAGTCTTTAGACCCATTTAACTTCTAACCTTACTAGATCACTATTAATTTGGGTCAACCTTTTTAAAGAGAGCAACCAGCATACAATTATTCTTAATACAATATATGTGCAATTCCATAAAAAGCTCTAACAATCTTCAATTAAAACAATTAGTTTTATGACTTCCGTGCAATAATGCAAAGCCGTTTCCAACCCATCTATATTTGATCTGCCCATTTGTCGTACATCTATCACACACATCACACTAGACCAAAAGCCATGGGAACTATACAAAAAGAAGTTTACACCCATGCAAATATTATAAAAATAGTGAATAAGAACAATGTAACTTCAGTTGGAAACAAAAAGGTCCATAAAATAGGAGATTACATGAATAATATTATATCATACAAAATATAAGTTGCATATGTGCTTGCTAGTAGACAGACTATATTCATACCAGCAACAAATCTCAAACCTCCACGGATCTCCCTTACAGGCATAGCTTCAAGTTGGGCCATATATAAGGAATTGACCAGATAGAGAATCAACACACTGCAACCCACAACAAAATATTGAAACAAACCATTTATCATTCCATAAATCATTCACGAACAAGCATAAATGTAAAAGCCCTTAACATGTAATGATAATGTTATTACAAACAAACTCATCAAGACATCCATCCAAAACTGCTCCAGTTCTGAACAGACATTACATCAAGGCAAAACAGTGTTAACCTACCACATCAATATTTATTTCTATAACAGTGTTAGAAATTACAGCAAGAAAGAAAGAAGGTACAATGTTGTTTACAGCCCACCACCATCTTCTTCTTCACCATTTGTTACTTTGCCACTTCAAGCAACAGAGGCTGCTACTAATTTTCTTGAGATTACAGTTCTGCTGTTTACTAAAGCAATTTGAGTGATGATTCTGTTAAGGAATAAGAAACAGGTTCGATGTTAAAGTGGTAACAGCATAATTTCCGAGCGAAGTTATGAAATTGTTCGCGAGAATGGTGCTGCTGGAAAAGGGTATAACTACGGTATGCCTGATCAGCATGAATTTCAGTCACCCAATTTAAATTCAACAGGAGCCATTAATTTATTGAGTGGAACACAGTAGTTGTGTTTTCGGGAGCTCTCTTCCAACTTCTTTTTTGCTAGTCCAAACACTAATTATTACCTTTTCGGTTGTAAGAAGTGATTTGGAGCTTCTGATTACCAACATATCTTTTTTCTGTAAAGGCTCAAATTTCATTTTTCTTGATGTGCTATTTGACCGAATTTGCAGAAAAATGGTGGCGGAAATCTGTTATGAAAGTTGGGCAGATCAATTTGTTGAAAAATAATAGCCGGAATATGTAAAAAATCAGTCATTGCAGATTTGTTTTGCCCAAATAAGCTGGAAGACCCAGAAAGACACTTCGGCCACAGTCAATGGAGGGTGGTGATGGCAGGAAGAGAAGGGGGAAGGTAAGAGATCGAGGTTGGTGGTGGGAAATATTTGCTTGGACTCTTCAAGTCTTCAATCTCAATCTACGGCTTAAGAGAGATATTAGGAAAAACCGCATAGAGAAAGTTAAGAATTTCCCCCAAAATGTGGAATTTTGGCTGCCAAATTCCAGGAATGTAGAATTTTTGTGAGAATTTTGATAATATGCAAATTCCATGAATGTGATTGCATACGTCCTAAGTTAACTGAGTTAATGATCAGTCTGGTAGTAGTAATAGCTCAAATCACATTCAAATGTTTTATAGAACTCAGTGCTGGAATGCAATTTATGAATCTCAATTGCCAGCTGTGACTTGTAAGTCTCAATGGATAATTATGTTTTACTATTTCCAAGATTCTGATCATGTTGCAGAGAGTATTCGTAGTTGAATTTTTATTTCTGATTTTGAGAACTAATATTCGTAGTTGAAAATTGCAATAATGGACACATTCATAGTCTGCAACTTATCTTTTTAGATTCCTGACATGCAGAGAAGATTTGTACTAAAGCATATTCACCAGTTGCAACTATGTGATATTACTTGTCAATTAAGCGAATCAAATTGTACAGTTCTCAGAATTTCTGCAATCAGTTGTACTTAAGTCATAAGTCACCTTTGAGCTAACTTGTAAATAACATTTCTTAAATGTGTTATCTGTGTTTGTAGTAAACACCCGTGCCTGTTGATTGACCTGTGTACATTGTAACTCAAGTCGCATTTGATGAATACGATTTCTTTCAACTATTTAAGCGTGGATGCAATTTTATGCACTTTATACACAATTACCATCTGATTAAAAATTTATACTTAACGAATCGTTGAAGGTTAAAAAGATTGTCAAGGTATGTACCATCATTTTATAAAAATAAAAATTGTGTGCGTATTTACATGTTAAATGTTCACCGGACATGTCAACATTTCAAGATAGGATTCAAGTCAGTTTACATTGGAGTGGGTGAAGTCATTACAGATACTGAAGAAGTGAAGTATAGTTTTTTGACCCCTTACATAGGGGTGGTGAAGTCCCTTAAAAACACAAGGCATTTAAACTCCATAGACTTTTTTTCGACCCCAAAGTCTTTATGTGAATGAGAGAGCACAAGGGAAAAAGAGAGTACAAATAATGATATGCAATTCCTTCTAGTGTAGCTCTAACTTGTCATGGCAAAGAGACGACCACAGTGAACAAAGTAAAGAGGATTTCCAGTTTCTCCAATGTTAGCTAAAGAGCCTGCTATATATACAATTAGCAGTTTCTACTCTGGAATCTATTATGGGACAACAACTAATGAACGCAATAATAACAAAAACAAAGATTCAGTTTCAATGATCACATCCAACATATAATTTTGAACACGTCATTGAATTCCTTTCCATGGTGCTGAACATTCAGCCCTGTTGTTGTTGGTACAGATACCAAAATAAGTGTGGAATCATAATTCCTTCATGGTCCCTTAAACAATGACCTCTCGCAACTAGCTTCCCTGGATTTCCTTTCCAACAGCCATCAGTGTTTAGTTTAAACCTGTTATGATCAGGTAATTTTTTTACCATCTGATGACTCTTTTATGTTACACTGGATTGTTTGTATTTTTTTTCAAGTCGAAGTATTAGTATATCCATTCATGAATATGGTCAAACTGGCCATATACAAGGGTTATACCACAAAGTAAAGAATCTACGAAACATAATTCTCTACGAACTCCACCCCCTCATCTATACAACTATACAACTAAGACCTTATTGTTTACACCAAAAGAAAATGAGGGATCGGAGACTACTCCTCAACTGAGAGAAACTCGACTCTACTCCTTCAAAATCTCTCCTATTTCTCTCAATCTCCAAACAACCCGCACTAAAGAAAGCATAACCATATGCCAATCCCTTCATTTTCTTCTCCTCTCGCTCTTCCAACTGAACATCAACTCTTTCACAGTATTTGGTATTGCCCATGGGGTCCCAAACTACCTTCTTGTCCATTATATTCAACAATTCAAGAGTGACAAGAACTTCCAAAGCATTGACGGAAACACTAGATTATTATCCAACTATGGGGAGGCCATATTGTTGTCAAATAAAGCGAGCAGTTTTCTCAAAGAGATTAGGGAGACTGCAGAGAACCCTGGACTTAATTATGATGATTATGGTTGGGACCAAAATCCAAAAGAAGAGGAAGAGGAGGAAGAAAATGACTGCACCGAAGTAGTGCATGATAGCGAAGAGGATGATTAGCACGTTCTACTTGAATTATGATGCGTGGTGCCTTAGAGATATTACATTGTTTCTTTAAATCTCTCTACTTTGTTATGAATAAAATTTTAGCCTTTACAAATTATCATCTTAAAGTCTACGAAAGTTTTCAGAAATTACAAACAGCTACCAACTCTCCTAAAACCAACTATTTAATTCATTTATCTTTGATAAACTTATGATAAGTTAAACATTAACCAAATGACTTCAGTATATTCGGTTTTATTTATATTTAATGCTGTAAAAGCTGTCAATACTTGTATTTTGTCTGGAAAAGTTATTGCTTTACCTTAGTCCGAGATGAGTACAAAAACTCAAATTTCACAAATATACTTAGGTTTCAGAAGATTCAAGCCGTTTTTCAACAACTATGTGCTTAGTAAAACTATCCTCTTCCTTTGTGTTTCTGAGTACAAACTCAAAACCACAAAATCTGAACAACAATGCGAATTCAATAACTTACCCAACAAAAACAGTAACATATTAGAGAAAAGCAATAGCATGCAAATCAGATTATGAGAGGAACAAAAGGAGCAAAATTTCTGATGAAATTTAGCAAAAGCTACATATATATATATACAAGCAAACATGGAGTCTGGGAATCAGGAAAATTCAAAATGCAGACAAATTCATCAAAATTAAAATAGAAGGTTGAAATCAAAATATTTTATGCCTCAATAGATTAGTTAAAGACTTACCTAAAATCGGAGTGGAGTCCGGAAGGGCGAATTGCGCACTGTTGGGGATTTTCCGTGAAACCTGATGAAGAAGAAGTGAGAGAGCCTGAAGCATGGCAATGACGTCCCGCCGGCGACCAGGAATTCCGCCGGCTACATTGAAGATTAGTAGAACGTCTCTTTGTAGTTAATTAATAAAAGCCTAATCACATACCTACACACATTTATTTTATTTACTTAATTAATACTGGTTAAAAATTAAATTTATTCTTTTATCCGCCAGCCAATCTTTAAATTGCAAGCGTGAGACTATTTATTCAAGGGAGAAGTATCAAAAACACTCCTAAACTTAGCGTAAATTATTAATTTCATTTCCGAACTATTAGATACAGCTCTGATACAATCTCGATATGTAATGTGTTGCTTCACTGAACTCGAATAAGCATTTGTGTTCTATTCAAGAATCAATCGGCAAAAGCATAAAAGAACTCGAACATAAGAAGGCTGAGGCCAATTCAGGTAAACAATAAAAAACTTGGCCAAATTATGTTAAGGTTATTGGGCGTGGACGTGTAGTTTCTGGTAACAACAACAACAACATACTCAGTGAAATCGCGCACAAGTATTGTCTAAAAAGGATAGAGAGTATGCAGACTTTACCACTATTTCTTCAGGCAGTTATCTCTACATTCAGTGGCCAGCATTATATGTCTATTTAGTTATTAATGTAGTGGCAATTAATACTTTACTCTCACTAAATAATTGCGGGCTAAAGGAACTTTTTGTAGTAGTGACAACTATTAAATGCCATTGCTTCTACAACAATAACTAACTTGTCAACTAAATTTGTATGTATAAAAGAAGAAAACTTGGACATAATCTCATCACCAAAAAAACATTTTCCGATCAATGAATGCTTCAAATATATTATTGTTGCTCATTGCTACTGTAGCATTATTTGCCTCAGTTAATCTAGCCTTTGATGATTCGGAAAACGCATTGAAATCCCAAAATGTCCTCTCAAAATCCGAAATCATCCAACTTAATGGAGCAATTGGACCAGAGAGTGTTGCTTTCGATCCAAATGGCGAAGGCCCATACATAGGAATAGCCGATGGACGAATTCTCAAGTTTCAAGGATCATCTTGGGCTGATTTTGCAGTCACCTCTTCTCAAAGAGAGAATTGTACATTGCCTTTTGCTCCAGAAATGGAGCATATATGTGGGAGGCCATTAGGCTTACGATTCGATACCAAAACAGGGGAACTCTACATTGCTGATGCCTATTTCGGGATCCAAGTTGTTGGACCAAAAGGAGGATTAGCTACACCATTAGTCCAAAAATTAGACGGTAAGCCTCTCGTCTTCACAAATGACGTTGACATTGATGATCACAACGATGTGATTTACTTCACGGATACAAGCACAAGGTACCAACGCAGACAATTTGTCGACTCTCTTTTAAGCAGAGATGCGACTGGCAGGCTAATGAAATATACTAAATCAACCAAAAAAAACCAAATTTTAATAAGAGGCCTTGCTTTTGCAAATGGTGTAGCTTTGAGTAAAGATCGGTCATTCGTGCTAGTGGCTGAAACTTCTAATTTTAGAATTTTAAGGTACTGACTTAAAGGCCCCCTTGAGGGAACACATGATACATTTGCTGAGTTGCCGGGGTTTCCGGACAACATTAGAATAAATTCGAAAGGGGAATTTTGGGTAGCTCTACAAGCAATAAGATCACAATTGAGTTTTTCAAATTCGGAAATGGGAAATGCATTGTTGAAGCTCCCGTTCATCGCACAACAATTGGACGATTTGTTAAACGGAGGGCTGCTGCACGCTACAGCAATCAAGCTAAGCGAGGACGGGCGAGTTTTGGAGGTTCTAGAAGATATTGAAGGCAAGACGTTGAGGTCTATTAGTGAAGTTCAGGAGAAATATGGCAAGTTGTGGTTTGGTTCTGTTATGATGCCCTTTTTGGGACTTTATGGATTTTGAGTTCAAGTAAAGAGTTCAACTAAATAAAGAATATATCCTTTATCTAGAGACCATTCTATGAGTAATTTAAGTTAAATTCAAGTTCTGTCATTTTCAAGCTTCTAATATGATGATTATACTATGTTATTATGGAGAAAAAAATTATTTTAATCTCTCAAAAAGATTTTTTTTTTTAATGTTTTCATTTAAATTTCAGCAGACCATTGATGTAAAATTGAATTGCCTCAAAAGCATTCATTATGGCAAATTCGGTAGTTGCCATCTTTTTGATCCATTTTACATATTATAATAGTTAAGACTTTATTGTCATTGTTCTTTTCATTTATTGGCATTAAGAAATGATTTGTACATTGGAGCATTCTTATTTATTTAAATTAAAAATAGTCAAAAACATATATGGGATGTCATGTTTTTGAAAGTTTTCTATCAGCACTATTATGTATTTACTTTTTCTACTTGAACTGTCACCCGCTAATTATCAAAACACTTTTGAATTATCAGTTGTTTCTTGTTCCTACCTGAATCATCACTCGAATTGGCCCCAAACCGCCCCAAATCAAAAGAGGGATGTTCTGGTCCAAACCCAACCCAAATCAAAAGAGGGATTTATTTCTTTTAGTTGAGTGGGGTCAAAAAGGGTTTTAAAAAAACGGGTGAGAAGATTGTTTTAAAGTCGTGTGGCATTTTTTGAAATTTAATAAAAACAGTTTAAGATTTTCTTTTAATTCAATAAATATAAACTTGTTAATGAAAAGGGTAATATGCAACTTTTGTTAGACAACGAAGGTATATATGCATCATTTATTAGATATGACGAGGGTATATATATATATATATGCGCAACGTATCATGTTTCTCCACAATTTCACTGATAAACTTCAACGTCTTGCCTTTAATATCTTCTAAAACCTCCCAAAAACTCTTCAATAACTCATTTATGAGCCGACAATAAACGTAGAAATCCTTAAACATGTAATGACAACAAACTAATCAAAACATCCATTCAAGAAATGCTCATGTTCTGAAATAGCCGTTACAACAAGGCACAACAAAGAGTTATAATACTACATCAACGTTTCTTTTCGTTTTTCAACTTAAACTTCTAAGCAAAAGATTGAGATCAACTTAAATCTATGTAGACAATTTCTGTTTTAGGTGATGCACACGAAAGCTTTGAGATCTCAGTGAAGAATTCGAATCTTGTATCAAGAGGTTTTTAATCTAGAAACTGTCCATCGATTAACATTCTCTCCAACACCAGGAAGTTGGCTAAATAAGGTTGATAAGCTGCATCTCATGTGTTTTTCCAATAAAGTTTCCTAGTTTAACTTCTCCAAGGTGCTTAAATATCATGTTTGACAAATTTTTGAGTTCAAGGGATTATTCATGTCACGCCCCGATCCTACACCCCGGACGTGGCTGGCCCTCGAAGACCATTGATGGCCTCGAGCGAACCCTTGGCCTAGCTTACTTAACTCAGCGGAAGACAATATTCATATCTATAGTGATCAATGAATTTAACTGAACTGAATAATAGAATAACTGAGAATGTTTCAAAGATTAAACATTCAACTTGGCCAAAAGTGGCAACCCAAGTCTTTAACATAAAAATGATAATGCAAAGACTACTGAACTACTAATTGTTTATGAAGCCTCTAAAACAACTGAGATAGATGTTGGGACAAATTCACAACATCCTAATGAACTAAACTAGAAAGCAATAAAAGGTCCTACGGAATGCAAGGAGGCTCACCAACAAACTCTGAATGCTCAAGCTGGATCAACGAGGCGCTGGATGCTGATCCTGGTTACTTGCGTCTGCATCATAATACGATGTAGGCCAACTGGCATCAGTACATTGAATGTATGAGTATACGAGTTGGAATGCTAACAAACATAGGCTCGTTAAAGATAAAGCAATAACAAACTCAACTTTACTCATTTAAAAGTAATATAACTTATGTGGGAGTTTCTCTAACCGACAACCATCACTATGAGTCTAAGTGATGGTACAACGTTTTACCTCATGCTGCCAAGGACCGCTCTATACCTTGCCATCAGTATAGAACCTGAACTACTAAGTGGATCCACTAGTATATGCTAAAAAACACTTAAGGAATCATCTAAAAAGTATGATCCTTTACTACCCATGATGGCTACATGGTTTACGGGGGCTTGAGTTAATATGAATTCGCGTCCCCATATCGGTGCTCAATACTACTCCCAAAAATATACTTAGCTCATATGTTTTTAAAACAACTTCTTCTCTAGTTTGAGGTAATTACTCAAAACTTAGCTTAAAAGCTCTTCTTGGAATCGATGTTCCCTTTCTTTCTCAAATGTGAAAACATTTATAAAGTTTTTAGGAATACTTAGTTCCCATATACTTCTTTGAAGAAATGAACTTCAAAACTTTACTCTTTACTCTTTACTCAACTCGGACTTTAAGTCTTAAAACAAAGTTAAAATGTTTGTAAAACACTTTTGAAAACTTTGGTGAACTTCTCTTGACTTTACTTGAATTGACTCTTAACTGATCCTTGAATTGAATTATGGATTTAAGGATTAAGATTTGTGATTGGAAAGATCTCATGATGTTTAGGAATGATTCTAGATAGCTAAACATGAGAAAAGTTACGAAATCACTGTCTTGGAACAAGTCCGCAACACGGAGATGTTTCTAAATAAATGCTCGCAAAATTAAATTTTGAGACAGAGCAGTCCGTGTCCTAACCGGGATGCAGAGCAACTTTTTGGTCACTGGGGGAGCAAGTCCTCGGCGCGGACTTGCGTGCCAGATCACGCTCGACATTTTCCTTCTCCATTTTACTACCCCAATTCGCCTAAATTCGGATATTTTTCTCAAAAACTCTTTAGATTCAGATACTCAGCATATGTACCTAAGGACCTAACTCAGAACAACTCTATTATTTGACTCAAAGATCTCAGAAACTCCTTAATTCATCCCAACAAGAACAACATTCAAATACAAGAATACGTGTTGAGAACGTCAACTTTCAAACTCTTTTAGGACAAATTTCCCTGAACTAAACATGCTTGGCACGTAGGTGAACGAACCCAACGCTGTGAAAGACTCACATGCCTTGTAGGATCAATTCCTTGGCGAAATCCACAACCAAAATCGATTGTTCTTGGTGAATCTGAACTAACTCAGTCTTGACCCCAATTATTTTACTAAAAACTGATTTAATTAATTGGATAAGGAAAAGACCAAACTACCCTTTAAAAATCCGGATTGGGCATTTCCTTATTCGAACAACCCAAATTCCAAAGGACATAACACACTCATACGAACTCGCAATTGCTCAAACTTGGTGGCGTTGAAAAGATAATTCCAAGATCTTTCCAACCATATCTAGAAATACACCTAAATCATTCTGAGCTAAGAGTTATGGCCAATTGAAGTTGACCAAAAATTCAACTTTAACTTGCTTAAAAATTTCCAGATTTTCCTTCTAGCTATCTCAAGTTGCGAGATGTTACATTTCATAATCACTATCATCTTCATCAAAACCTTAAGAAAGATAACAAGAAGTCAATTCTCAGATTATTGAGGATCCAAAAAGTATGACAAATAACCACTAAATAAGAAAGAAAAGTGTTAAAGAACTACAAACCTGCATTTTGAGATATTCCGAATATGGGAAGCTTTTTATCAAGCAAAGAACGTATGAAAGCTTATAAGATTCCACATCAAAATATCAGACATGTACAATCGTTTGACAATGTTAAGATTAAGAGAAGCCTTGTTGGTGCTTCATATCATTCTTCAGCAAAAAACTAAGAAAATGATGATTTCAATTACAATGTACCTTTATTTCCTATCTAGATAGTTTGGGGATTTCATTCCTTCTTGTAACACCTCGGATTCAAAAGAGTAGAAAATATCAGTTTTTTAGAAAAATATTTGGTGCCAGTACCGACGGACGTCATCAACAGTCTGTGGTCTGACTCACGGACCTTAGGTAGGCCCGTGGTTGGTCAGTCCTAGTTTTCCAAATCTTGAAAGTCCCAGTACTTAGTGACGATTCAACAGGACGGTATGTCGTCCTATCTATGAGCCGTAGGTAGGTCTTGTTGGTGAGTCCCAAACTTAGAGAAATTTTAGGGTCAACAAGTTGAGACCCACAGACCGTAGGTGGGTTCCGTTGTTCGAAGGCCCAGAGAATAAGTCTCTGAACCCATCGACGTCGACTAGGACGGTTCGTAGGTGGAACCATGGACCGTAGGTCACTACTGTCGATGGAGGCTGGCAGTTATTCTTAAAGGGCTTCTAGGTATTTTCCCTAATTATTTTATTTCAATACCCTGCCGTTTTGCCCTCTATTAGAACCCCTATATAAAGGTTTTTACCACTAAAATTACCCATTCAATTCATTCTCTCAATTTACCCAAAAAAATAGAACAAGTTCATCCTCCCCAAAATATTTCTTTCTAGAAAAAGAAGAAAGAGTCAACCTAGGGTTCAAGATCAAGTCTCCAATTCACTAATTGCTTAAGGGCTTTGAGTATTAAGGTATAATAGTTTTCATCTATGGAGCCGTTCCCTCTATAGAGTTCCTAAATTTCCCAATTTTGAAGTTAGAAATTCTCAATTGAAGTTAGGGTTTTCTTCTGGGTTCCTTTCAATATTGATTTATTTGATTGATTTATGAAGTATTAAGTATGAATTGATATTATTCAATGGTTTTAAGATGAATACCCATGAACCTATACATACCCCCATGTTTTCTAAGCTATGATGATAATGTGGGTTTTTAGCCATGAAAGAAGAAGTTTATGAAGATATGCATGTTCTTATGAGATTGATGAAATATGATGCAAGTTGTTGTGAGAGTAAAGCATAAATGTTGATTGTTGTGATTAATTGTTGTGAAAGGATTTCTCACATAATTAGTCAATGCATGAATGTGAAAGGTTTTCTCACATAAAGGATTCTAAGGTTGAAAGGTCTTCTCACCTAAAATGAATCAAAGTTATGGAGCTATTCTAATGATGAGGCAAGCAATGATTACCCACGACCTCTAATAAGAAAGTACAAAAGGTGATTATACCCATGTACCCAAATGATAAGGTAAGAAGCGATTACTCATGCCCTTAAAAGATAAGATGAATATGATTGATGACTATTCTGTGGGAATTATGCTTAGTACCAGGTGACAAGTGGCGATTACCCATGTCCCATAAATTATGTGCCAACATAGATTGTCTAGATAGACATTAGCTAGTGAATCCACGTAAGCTAGAAATTAAGGTTCTTGCCTTGGCAAATGAGAACACTCTTTTTCAGTGTGGTGAAGACACTAAATTCCATGTTATAGCTCACATGGTCTTGTCGGTTAAGGCTAATTTCCCACAAACATGTATAATGATGAACTAAACTTACTTAAAGAAGTATCTCACAAGTGTTATGATATGAGCATTACTTGCATTTGACAATGACTACCATGATGTTTTCTAACCTTTTATTATGGTTTTAACTTGGTCTTTGCATGAGCATGAAAAGGTCATTTTTAGCATGATTTTTACTACTTTATGCTTTGCCATCATACTTGGTACATTTTTGTAGTAGCGCATTGTAACACCCCGCTATTTGAAAGAGCTGGAATTAGAAAGAACCATTTTTGAAAGGAATAAAAATCTAAAATTTGGCAAGTATGTTAAGTATGAGTTTTGGGTCAACTTCAAACGATCATAACTCTCAGTACAGGATAAGTTAGATGTGCCATAAGATATCAAATGAAAGGTCTTTGAATTATGTTTCCAACGCCACCGAGTTTGCTATATTTTGAGCTCGTATGAGGGAGATATGCCTGTTCGAAGTTGGGCTGTCAAAGATAAGGAAGGTTAACCGGATTTTAAAGGGGTATTTTGGTCTTTTCATTACCCAATTAAATTATTTCATTTTTAGTAAGTTATTTAGGGTCTAAACTGAGTTAGTTTAGTTTACGCAATTAAGAATTACGCTAGGGTTTTAAGAGAAGAGAAAAAAGGAGAAAAGTCAAGGCATTCTTGGAGATTTCTTGCGGAATCTAAAGAGGTATGTGAGACTTTCATAGCATTGGGTTCGTTCACCCACGCGCCAATCATGTTTAGTTCAACGAAATTCGTTCTAGAAAGTTGAAAGTTTGATAATCTTGAATTGTGTTCATGAAATTGGCTTTCGTTCTTGAGATTTGATGGGATTGTTAAGTTCTTGATGGAATCATGTTGATTTTAGAGTTGTGTTTGATTAGAGTTTTGTGTACATATACTGGGTGTCTGAATCTAAAGAGAAATATAGTAAAGAATCGAATTTAGGTGAATTGGGGTTAGAAAACGAAAAAGGAAAATTCGGGTGAAACTGACAACCCAGTCCGCGTTGCAGACTTGCCTCCCATTTTTATAGAATTTTTCTCCGCGTCGCGAACCCCTCTACCTCAAAATTTATTTTGCGACCAAATATTAAAATGCATCTCCGCGTCGCGGACTTGCTTCCAAACAATATTTTTTGTTCGTTTCTCATGTTTAACTATCTAAAAACACTCTTAAACATCACGAGATCTTTCCTATCACAAATCACAACCTTGAATCCATAAATTTCAAATTCATGGAAAGTTAAGAGCCAAGTCTAGAGAGTTCTTAGAGTCCTTTTAAAAGTCTTTTGCAAATGTTTTAAACTTGTTTTAAGACTTGAGTTTTGAATTGAGTAAAGAGTAAAGAGTGAAGTTCATTTCTTCAAAAAAGTATATGGGGACTATGTATTTCCAAAGAGTAAATGTTTTCACATTTAATCAAGAAAGGAAACACCAATTTTCAAAAGAGCCTTTGAGCTAGTTTTCAGTAAAGAGTAAATATTTAACACCAATTTCCAAAGAGTCTTTGAGCTAGTTTTCAGTAAAGAGTAAATGTTTTCACATTTAATCAAGAGAGAAAACATTGATTTCCAAGAGAGCCTTTCGGCTAGTTTTTGAGCAATTATCTCAAATCACAGAAAGAGTTATGTTTTTAAACATATGAGCTAGTTACATTTTTGGGAGTAGTATTGAGCACCGATATGGGGGAGAGTTCAAACAACTCACAGCCCCCATAAATCATGTAGCCAACGTGGGTAGAAAGGGTCATACTTTTTAGATGATTCCTTAATGCTTTTAGCATAGATTAGTGTATCCACTTAGTAGTTAGGTTCTATACCTCCCGGCAAGGTATAGGACAACCTTGGCAGCGTGAGGCAAAACGTTGTATCATCACATAGCTCTTAAGTGATGGTTGTCAGTTAGAGAAACTCCCACAATTTTTTTTTTTATTCTTATCTACACAGAGATTACTTGTATTTTCACATACAACGAAAGTTTATATTGTATCCTTGTATACAAACTGAGTTATTATTGTATTCCTAAATACACAGAATTGTTATCCATGTTTTAAAAGCTTTTCTTTGTATTGCATTTATATTGAAATTAGTTGAGTTGAGACCAAGTATGTTCCTTCGGTTCCTTTCAAGCTTATGTCTTGTTTTATTATTCATCTCTCATGCTCGTACATTCAATGTACTAGTACCAGTTGGCATCTTTTTATGATACAGATACAGGTAACCAGGATCAGCATCCAGCGCATCGTTGATCCAGTTGAGCTTCAGAGTTGTTGGTGAGCCTCCTTGCTTCCGGGGGATCCCTTTTTTATTGCTTTATCAGTTTAGTTCATTAGGATGTCGTGGGTCTTGTCCCGACGTCCATCTCAGTTATTAGAGGCTTCATAGACAGTTAGTTGATGTTAGTTCTTGAGCCTTTTCCATTTCAGTTATGTTGAGACTTGAGGTGCCATTTTGGCCAGTTGAATGTTGATCTTTAAAACATTCTAAGTTATTTGTTGAGACGGTTTAGTTTGATTGTATTTCAATACTTTCTTTTATCATGAGTAAGTCTTCCACTAAGAGTTAAGTCAGGCCAAGGGTTCACCTAGGGCTAGCAATGGTTTTCGAGTGCCAGTCTCTCCAGGGTGTAGGCTCGAGGCATGACACGCATACTCTTGCCTACATTGTTTTCTCCAATGTAGGGTCCGACGTTGCAGGTTCTCATTCCCGTGGCTAAGAGTCACCTTCAGCTTTACTTAGTAGTGGTGATTTCTCATGTTTCGAGGATCGAACCTTTATTGCGTTCAGTTTTACTTTTTTAGACATTGTACGTGACGCCAGGGTTACGTCCTGGTCACTCTTGATGTAATAGATGGTTTTGAGACTTAGTAGACTTCCGCTTCATTTTATAAACTCTTTGATATGAAATATTATTTTTAAATCTCTTGATATTCTACAATCTATGTATATGTATGTTAAGTGGCTTGTGTAGGGTCTCTCGGGGTCCTATATGCCATGTTACTCCTAGTATGTACCTTGGGTCGTGACACTTCTATTCTTCTATTGATTTGACAATATGAATAATAATTTCATTTAGATAGTTTGGAGATTATTGCAGTATTGTCCATCTAGATTGGTGATTCATTGCCTCACATTATTTCTTATTTTCTACAAGTGTTAGGTGGTTTATGATGTCTCATAAGGGAAGAAAGCATTGTCGAAGTTTAATGTCTGACATCTTTAATTAGCAATCTTCCCCATAATGTGATTGATGTCATTCTGATACATTTGCCTTGTAAAAGGTGTAAGGACAAGTATAGTATCGAAGAAATAGAGGTATCATTGGTGTAGACTTACAAAGTTGACCCTTTTTTTTACCCTCCATAGGAGTTCCCACACCTTTTGCTCCCTTAGTGACTCAAACTCGCAACCTTCGGGTTGGAAGTGATGGGTGCTTACCATCCGAGCAACTCCCTCTTGTCTATAGAGTTGACGCTGGAAGATCTCTTTGGGAAACAAAAAGGCTTTTACTCTCCGTAAATTTTTGTTACCTGAAGAGATCTATCAAGTGTCAACTCTATAAATCTACTACAGTTATACATCCATAGTTTTGATAAGACGTTTATCCTCACAACATCTATAAAGGCAAATGCATTA
This sequence comes from Solanum tuberosum, assembly GCF_000226075.1. Lineage (NCBI taxonomy): Eukaryota > Viridiplantae > Streptophyta > Magnoliopsida > Solanales > Solanaceae > Solanum > Solanum tuberosum. Next base: position 1,218,266 of record NW_006239028.1, on the reverse strand, counting down.
AAATGACATCAATTACATTAGGAGGAAGGTCGCTAAGGATGTTAGGCGGTAAACTTTGACAATAATTTCTTCCAAAGAGGGCATCATAAGCCACCAAACACATGTGGAAAATAAGAAATAATATAAAGGAAGGAATCTTCAAACTATATGAAGAATACTAAAATAATCTCCAAATTATGTGGATGGAACTATTATTCACATTGTCAAATCAATTGAAGAATAGAAGAAATGGAATTCCTAAACTATCTTAATATGAACTAAAAGTACAATGTACTGAAATCATCAACAATCTTATATTAATATTTATGTTACATGGATATTTAACTTTACTTGATATACTAAGTATTACACAAAAGAGTTAGTAAGTGGTGTCGCTATTTAAAATTTTTTTTAACTGAAATCATTTTAACATATCATATAAGAAAATACAATTCAAATCATGCTCAAGAAACTATTGAGGATCAAAATAACGTAATTGACCACAAAAATTTGACAAACCCCAAATTGCTTCATAAAATAGGTTGTCTATATCACGCCTCTTAGAGTCCGGTCTTTTCTCGAACCCTGTGTTTTGTTTCGAATTTTCCTTTGTTTAATAGAGCTCAACCCACAAAGAAAAACAACGAATATTTTCAAGTAGTTCCAATTTGCTACTACTAAAATCTATTCATTTTCAGTAATAAAATAAATAAACATAAGAAGTTGTTTTATTTGCTAGATTTAGAATATCAAATCAATAGTTTTTCTAGTACTAAAATTTGAAGACCATTAGGAACCCATGTAACTATAGCATAGCACTGACCGATAAGGAAAAGTAATGATATTATTTTAAAAAAATGGTAAAGTAAATTTTAAGTACCTTTTATGAGTGTTTTAGTTATAGGACATTTTTTTGGACTCTTCAAGTCTTCAGCCTTAATCTAGAATAAGCAATTTAAATTTTAACTCTTTAGAGGAATTGAGAAAATGATTTTATACTTTTATGAAAAGCAATCAGGTTCTATATAGGTGTATCATCAAGAATTTGCAATACAATCGTCTACGGTCACAAACTAGTCAAATCATTGTTTCTTAGGGTGTTCCTAAGTGGACTAAAAACGAACTTAAAAATGATGTTACGATTCACCAAAATAGTTTACAGAAAAGCAATAGCATGCAAATCAGATTGAGAAGAACAAAAGGGGCAAACTTTTAAACAAAATTGAGTAAATGTAATATATATACAAGCAAACATGCAATGTCTCAATATATATATATATATATATATATTTCCCTCATACCTCAAAATAATAATAAAAAATATATCAATAGATTAGTTAAAGATTTACCTATAATCAGAAGGGAATCGAGGTAAATGGAGGGGAGCGCAGAAAAAGCGAATTGACAATATTAGGGTATTTTTCTTGTACAAACAATGAGGCCTAAATGGTCCAGAAGGGAGGGGGGGGGGGGGGGATTTTGCTCCTTTTTTTTTTTTGAAGACTACTATGTGTGAGTCTCTAACTTCACACATAGTACCCTATGTGTGTACATTCTACACTTCTATCTCTGATGGGATATATATAGTCTAACTTTGCGTACATTTTACGCTCCTATATATATATATATATATATATATATATATTTAAACCTTATTTGACTAGATAATAGATATGTTATTGTTGTAATATGATTAATGATTGCGTACATTTACATTCTTATCGTTGACTGAATATATATACATTTAACTCTTCTTTGACCTTTGACTAGATATGTTATTGTTATAATATAATTAATGGTCTTTTTCAATACAACATAAAAAAATTGTTTTTGCCTCTAATGATTTAATATTATGTATTTTTCATTCAGTATTCCTACATAGATGTCACGCCCCGAGTTACCGATCTACCCTCGAGACGCGAACACGGGACCTAGGATCACAAGTGACCCCAAGCTAACCCTGCTGGCATAATCATGAGCATACTAAAGATAAACTAAGAAATAAAACTGTTGCGGAAGCTAATAACAAGTAAATCTGAAATGATGGGGAATACCAATGTACTAAAACTGAATATGAAATCTGAGAGGTTAATACAAAAGAAACATCAAACTCAAATACTAAGTTAAATCTAACTATGTCTGAAAATAGCCTCTAACTGACTAGAAGTGCTGGGACATGCCCCAACTAAGTCTAGAAAAACTGAAACTAATAGACTGAAATAATGAAAAGATAACATGATTGTTGTCCTCGAAGAATGATGACTCACCACTGATATTGTTGAACTGGAGATTGGGAATCGATCTAAGCGTGATCTGGATGCAAAGAACCTGAACCTATATCACGAGAAAATGTAGCATACGTATGTGTCAGTACTTGAAATGTACTGAGCATGCAGGATAGAGTAAAGATGAAATAACATATAACTAAACAAAGCAAATAAACAATGATATAATATGAACATGATATAGATGCTGAATACTGAGCTAAGTGAAAGCAATGACCAATTTATAACATGCTGAGACTGAATACTGAATATACTGATACATGGTCAATGCAATAGAATATGACTGAACAGTGGGAGCTACTAATAACTGATAATAAAATCACATGAGCTAAATGTGGAGTCTGATGTATACGCCTCATCGAGAGGACCCAATATACTATGTTAGAGGTATAGAGGCATGCTGGCGTGATCACTGAAATGATGCCATGGAGAGGACTTACAACTTACATAGCTAGTAGTTCTAGGACTATTTGGGTACGTTGAACCCTAGTCCAACTCGGTATTATGCTACTCCCAATGGATTAAGTAATTAACACATTATGACTGAACTTCTGTGAGTTACTGGATAGCTCAAACTAAACATGCAAACTGAGTATGCAACAATTAAACTGATATTGATGCATTAATAACTCAGGCATGCATAACTGTATAATTGAAATATCTTACCTAGCATGTGTAATTCAAGAACTAAAGAAATACATAGCTAGGGTTCTGGAATTCATGCAATGACTGAATGTTAACATACTAATCTAATTTTGATCATTCTGACAGCTAAGAACCCAATAATTCTAACATTCAAGAAACCCTAGGTCTAATCATAATAAGGGAATCGAGAAACTGACTGAAAACTAGGGACCTAATGGGTGAAAGGAACCCACTAGTGAAATCCCACATACCTGGTGACGAATTCCACGGAGAAATACTTCGATTTCAAGGCTGGAACTGGAGGAAACTTGATGCGTTCTTGAACTAGGGTTTGTCACCTTTTTCTCTTCTTACGCTTCTAAACTTCTAAGTTTTGATGCAAAATCTGACTTAGGTAAGTTCTAGTTATGTTTCTAGGCTAAAATTAATCAAAACCACGTAGTTTAGGGTTAAAATGATGTAGTTTAGAGGTTCAGCGAAATAGGAAAAAACTGAAATAACCCTGACTTAAAACTGCAGATGGGCTGACCACGGCCATCTTCACGGACCGTGAAAGGAACCACGAACCGTGAAGTCAGTCGTGATCTGGACTTAGTTTTGAAAATTTGGGGGTCTGGACTACGGCCACTACCACGGCCCATGTAGAGGACTACGGACCGTGAAGTTCCCCATGGTCATCACTTGGGCTGAGGTCTAGAGGCTTCATATTGGGAGTCTACTAGTTAAACTCCACGAAAGCTCTCACGGACCGTGAGAAGGCCCAGGGACCGTGAGAGTGTTTGTTGTCTTCACTTAGACCTAGGGGGTTCTAGGGCCAAGCTGAGAGGTCTACTGGTCTGACACTACATGAGCCACCATGGCCCGTCCTCGTAACCACGGCCCGTGAAGGGTCCCGTGGTCTGACACCTGGGCCTGGTGAAGTCCAAGTCTAGACCAAGGGCAGGTATACGGACCGTGGACCCTATCACGGTCCGTGAACCCTGCAGTGGTTCACTTCTTCAGGTAAATTCTATTATTTTTTTCTAGGCTTGGTTTTTGAGGAGTTACAATATCTCCCCCTTGGGAACATTAATCCTTGAATGAAGGCTAAACTAGCCGAGATGGAGGGAAAAACTACAACCCTACCATTAAACACTAAAGACTGATTTCTGACTGAAATGAGTTTCAAGAACATGCAGATACACTAAAAATGCAGGTACAAACTGAAGAAACATGATACTAAGACTGATTTCACGCATGAATGACTAAAAACTGAAGATGAGCTATTATCTCAAGCTGAAGTGGAATTGGAAGGAAAGATGTAAGGATACTTGGCTTTCATGACTGCTTCTACTTCCCAAGTAGCTCCCTCTACAGACCGACTCCTCCACCAAACCTTGACTGAAGTGACTTCTTTGTTTCTCAACCTTCTAACCTGACGATCAAGGATTTCAACTGGTACATCCTCATAAGAAAGGCTATCTTTCATATCCACACTCTCTAATGGCACTACATCACCCACGCACTTCTTTAATAGTGAAATGTAAAACACTGAATGCACTACTGCTAAATCTGCTAGCAACTCTAGCTCATAAGCCACTTTACCAATCCTTTTCAAGATCCGGTAAGGGCCTACATATCTGGGACTGAGCTTTCCTTTCTAGCCAAATCTCATCACCCCTTTCATAGGTGACACCTTCAGGAAAACCCAATCATCAACTTGGAACTCTAGTTCCCTTCTCCTTACATCTGCATAAGACTTCTGGCGACTCTGGGTTGTCTTAAGTCTATCTCTAATGAGTTTTACTTTTTCCGTAGCATCAAGGACTGAATCTGGTCCTATCAAGGCTGTTTCACCTACTTCAAACTAACCGATTGGAGATTTACATCTACGCCCATACAATGCCTCATAAGGTGTCATCTGAATGCTGGAATGGTAACTATTATTGTAGGCGAACTCTATAAGAGGAAGGTGATCATCCCAACTACCCTTGAAATCGATCACACAAGCTCTCAACATGTCCTCTAATGTGTGAATGGTATGCTCTGACTGCCCATCCGTCTGCGGATGAAATGATATGCTAATGTTAACATGAGTACCAAGACCTTTCTGAAACGACTTCCAAATATGAGAGGTAAACTAAGACCTCTATCTGAGATGATAGACAAAGGAACCCCATGCAACCTCACAATCTCATTAATGTAAAGCTTGGCATAGTCCTCCGCCGAATTTGTAGTCTTGACCGCCAAAAAGCGTGAAGACTTAGTAACTCTGTCAACTATCACCCAAATTAAGCATGTTGTCTGTGACTACGAGGTAAACCTGTGATGAAATCCATGTTGATGACTTCCCACTTCCATGTAGGAATGTCGATCTCTTGAGTTATACCCCCTGGTTTCTAATGTTCTACCTTAACTTGCTGGCAATTTGGGCACTTAGCCACAAAATCCGCTATATCTCTTTTCATACCATTCCACAAATAGACTTCCCACAGGTCGCGGTACATCTTAGTGGTGCCTGGATGAATATAATATCTGCAGTTATGGGCTTCTACAAGAATATGTTGTCTCAACTCCCCCACATTAGGAACACATAATCGACTTTGGTAGCGAAGCACACCATCTCCTCTGTGACGGCCTTAAAAACGAACTAGTGAAACTAGAGCCTCACATGTGAATTTGGAGTTGAGAACATGATGAAATGATGAGAAATGACCGTGACGTCCGGAAACTAGTCATTTGAACTAGTGAGTTGTAAGGGTCAACTTTAAATGGTTATATCTTTTAGCTCT
>NW_006239028.1:1200241-1212023 GCF_000226075.1 Solanum tuberosum | reverse complement strand
AAAAAATGTTTTAAATGATGATTTATATTGTTAGTAATGATTATTAATGGTTTTTAAAAAGAAATCCCATGAACCCATGTTTTCTCAAATTCTCTAAATTTCACCATAAAGTGGGTGTATTGATTTTGAGTAGATGATTATAAAAATTGTGTTTAATATGGTATGGGTTGTTCATACATGGTATTATATATGTGAATTGTTAAGAATTTTTATTGAATTAAAGGATGTGGGATGTTGGCCTTGAATGGGCAAAAATTGTGAATTTGTCTTCATGTTGATTATGGGCTTATGCTTAGCTTAAATGGTATAGTTGAATACCATGATTACCTATGCTTTCTATTGTGAATTGTTTGATCATGAGAATGGTGATGGTGGCTTGGAAAGGATGGTAAGTAGACCTACTTTATGAATAATGTTGAATTAGTAGGGAATTGAGTAATGTTGGTTATGGCTTTGGAGAATGGTAAGATGGCTTAATCTCTTAGTATTGATATAATTGTTATTGATTGGTTTGATCCACCTATGGTGGAGGTGGTTATTATTGTGTTATTGTGAATTGAGGCCATGAAGGGCATTATATGAATGTTATTATATTGTTGTATTATTATACACATATGAGGCCATATGTAAAGTCCTATATGAAGTTATATGTGAAGGTATGATGTGAATGAGTTTTATGTGAAGCTATATGTGAAGGAATGATGTGAATGAGTTTTATGTGAAGCTATATGTGAAGGAATGATGTGAATGAGTTTTATGTGAAGCTATATGTGAAGGAATGATGTGAATGAGTTTTATGTGAAGCTATATGTGAAGGAATGATGTGAATGAGTTTTATGTGAAGCTATATGTGAAGGAATGATGTGAATGAGTTTTATGTGAAGCTATATGTGAAGGTATGATGTGAATGAGTTTATGTGATCTTGTGATGATCCTATGTAAAGTGGATAGCATTGTGAGTTAAAGTATGATTTCTCATGATGTATATATGAAATGATGTTGGATTATGAAGTATCCTTAAATGAAAATGTTGTGACTTGGTTGGTAGACTAAAGTGTCCCTCCTTGTTACTTAAAGTCTTGAATGCATGAATGTGTGAAATGGGCAAAACTAAGAAATGGTGCCCTTTCATAAGTCTAGCTTTCCTAAGTAAATGTAAAACCATGAAATCGGTAGACCTAATGGTGGTAGCCCTTCTCATGTGTGAAATGATGAACCTTGGACCAGTAGGCTTAAGGCACCCTTAATGAAAAATCGGTAGGCCTAAGGCACCCTTCCAGGGGGATTTAATGAGCTATCCTTATGAACCTTGATTGGCCATGACTAAGAAATGGGGCCTTTCTTGGGAAGAGGTACTATGAGTTGGTTGAACTAGAAAAGGAACCTTCTCTAAGTACATATGTGATTGAATACTCTATGGGAAACAAGGCTAGCACCGAGTGGATGTGGTTAGGAAGGTGGCCTAGTTGAGTATGAGATTAGGCACAATGAACTTCCTTGGACATCCCCTAAACCATGTGCCTACATGGGATGTGTCCTAGTTCTACCCTTGGCAAGTAGAACACCTTCCACGGTGTAGGGTTTTATGACACCGGATTCCATGTCTAGCTTGCATGGTCTATGTCGGTTAATGCATATTTCCCATCATGTGGGATGTACACTCTAGTTATTGCTTTTTGACTAAAGTGTAGGGATTTGGAGATGGTGATATGTCATGGCTACTTGATAGGTTCTTAAGAGTTGAAGATGAAGACTTGGTGAGTCCTCATAGATTCGAGGACAATACCCTACATGTTCCTTTTGATGTATTTCTAGTATTGTTCAAGTGTTGTATGGGCTTAGTCCTTATTTTGTACTCTAAAGTATTAGATAGTTTTGAGACATCATGTATAAAGTCTAGAAAGTCTTCCGCTTGCTATTTTTAATTAAATGTCTTCTTTGTAAAGAAAGTTTTTAATTCCTTGGTTTTTAGCGTCTATGCGATGAATGAATGCTAAGAGGCTTGTATTAGACCTCTTCGAGGTCGAGTACGCCGGTTACGACTAGGGGGTGCTCCCGGGTCGTGACATCCTCCTTGGGAGAAAATCTCAACTCTCTGTTGGTGGACTGCACCCTTGAGTTCAAGCAATATCGGATCACTGTCTTACTTTTCCTTAACTTCCACTACCAAAGATGATTCTGCCCCATTCTAAACCATTACACCACCATCTGATATGCTCATAAGAGGAACTCATAGGCGAGCAAGTCTGTGAACATCCTTTGCTAGCTCTTTTCTTTCTTCATCAACATGTGCTACACTACCCATAGATTGTCTGTTAAGGGCATCTACTACTATATTTGCCTTACCAAGATGGTAATGCACACTCATGTCATAATCCTTGAGGAACTCAAGCCATCTTCTCTGGCGAAGATTCAACTCTTTCTGGGTGAATACATACTAGAGTCTCTTATAGTTTGTGAACACATCTACATATACACCATACAAGTAGTGTCTCCAAATCTTGAGTGCAAACACCACTGTTGCGAGCTCGAGGTCATGGGTCGAATAATTCTTCTCGTTTACCTTAAGTTGTCTAGAACCATAAGTTATAACCTCACCTCGTTGCATCAACACACAACCTAGGCCAACCCTGGATGCATCACAATAGATCACATAACCATCTGAACCCTCTAGTAGAGTCAAGACATGAGTTGTAGTCAACCTAGTTTTCAGTTCTGTGAAGCTTTTCTCACAATCATCTAACCATCGAAACTTGACCATCTTTTGAGTTAACCTAGTCAATGGTGAGGCTATGGATGAAAATCCTTCCACGAACATTCTGTAATAACCCACTAGACCCAAGAAACTTTTGATATCTGCAGAAGAGGTAGGTCTGGGCCATTGTTTCACTGCTTTTATTTTCTGGGAATCCACCCAGATCCCTTCGCTGGATATTATATGTCCAAGGAAAGCAACTGATTATAACCAAAACTCGCACTTGTTAAATTTGGCTAATAACTGGCGATCTTTGAGAGTTTGTAAAACATCTCTCAAATGACTCGCATGTTCCTCTTCATTCCTAGAGTAAATGAGGATATCATCAATGAGGACGATAACGAACAAGTCCAAGTACTACTTGAACACTCTGTTCATCAAATCTATGAAAGTTGCAGCAGCATTGGTTAGTCCAAATGACATAACTACAAATTCATAATGACCATATCGAGTTTTGAACGTTGTCTTCGGAATGTCACTATCTCTGACTTTGAGTTGATGATAACCCGATCTGAGGTCTATCTTTGAGAAATGACTAGCACTCTAAAATTGGTCAAACAAGTCATCAATCCTGGGGATGGGATACTTATTCTTGATTGTGACCTTGTTCAATTGCCTGTAGTCAATGCACATTCTGAGAGAACCATTTTTCTTCATTATGAACAGCACTTGTGCACCGCATGGCAAAATATTAGGTCTGATGAAGCCTTTATCTAGAAGGTCTTTCAACTGCTCCTTCAATTCCTTAAGCTCAGTTGGAGCCATTCTATAAGGAGGAATAGAGATAGGATGGATATCTGGAAAGAGATCAATTCCAAAGTCGATTTCCCAATCGAGAGGAACTCCAGGAAGGTCTTCTGGAAACACTTTTGGAAACTCATTAACCACAGAAACTGACTCAAGAGTTGGGATTTCGGAGCTTGAATTCTTAATCCGAACTAGATGATAGAGACAACCCTTAGAGATCATCTTTCTGGCCTTAAGGTAAGAAATGAATTGACCCATAGGCGCTAAGCTACTACCCTTCCATTCTAAGATTGGTTCATCTAGAAACTGAAAACGAACAATCATAGTTCTACAATCGACTGAGGCATAACATGAATGTAACCAATCAATGCCTAGAATGATATCGAAGTCTACTATTTGAGGTGATTTTCTGAGAGACTATGACAAGGCAATTTATGTATACCCGTCTAGCTATAACTGGGTCACCGACTGGAGAAGAGATTGAGAAAGTTTCTGGACTAACATAAAACTTAACTGCTATTTAAGGAGTTACAAAGGAAAGAGTAGCCCCTGGATCTAACAAAGCATAAACATTGAGATCAAAGACTTGTAACGTAACAGTGACTACATCAGGAGAATCTTCCTGATCCTAGTGAGCCTGAAGAGCATACAACCTATTCTGGCGTTGTTCGCCACCTGTACCAAATGAGTTACCCTACTGAGTCGGGCAACATGCTGGTGATGTTGAAGTTGTAGACTGAGCTCTACCATTATTACCTCTTTGACCCTATGTAGAACGACAATCCTTCAACCTGTGACTAGACTGATCACACCCAAAGCATCCTTCTTTTCCTACAAGACACTCGCCCGGATAGTTCTTACCACACTTAGGGCAAGTTGGGTAGGTTTTGGTACCTGTAACACTTCCCTGAGACTTAGACCCTGATGCTCCACATTTCTGAATATTCTGAAACTTGGAGGATGGAACACTGGCTAATAAAGGTGCTTGAGTCGAAAACTTCTGCTGAAACTGCGAGCGATTTCCACCACCCGAATTCTGTTGGGAATACTCATAGTTGCATGTTCTTGCTTTCTTACTCTCCTTAAATTGTTCCCTAAGCTTATCACCCTCAACCTGCTGAGCGTGAGTCGTGAGCCTAGAGATATTCATGTCTCCCAACAACATAGCATTTCTGCACTCTGTCTTCACTAAGTCTGACACTCCATACAGAAACGTATTCATCTGAGCCCTGGAATCAACAATCATGTGAGGAGCATACCTGGAGAGGTGGTTAAACTTGACCCCATACTCTTGGACCGCCATGTTACCCTGCATTAAGTTTATAAATTCCTAGGCCTTTGCTTCTCTCAACCCTATGGGGAAAAACCTGTCCAGAAAGGTTTTGCTAAAACAATCCCAAGTAATAAGAGTTGTATTTGTACCCATGTTCTCCTTCCACTACGTATACCAAATATGAGCTACATCTTTCAGTTGATACGATGCTAACTCAACCTGATCATTCCCGATTACCTACATCACTTCAAAGATCTTCTTGACCTCATCAATTAAGTTTTGGGGATCTTATCCAACTTGCGATCCTAAGAACTCTGGCGGATTCATCCTAACAAAGTCTCGCATTCTGGTTGCAGCTAACCCAATATTAGCATTTTCCGGAGCTGGTGCCCGCTGATTGTTCTGGTTGGCAATGATCTGAGCCAACATCTGAATGGCGTTCCAGAACTCTACATTTGAAACTTCTTGATCTGGGACTGGAGGAGTTGCGTTTGCATTCCTAGCATTAGCTCTACGAGGAGGCATGATCACTAAAACGTAGAAAGTCGAGTTAGAATGGAATTAGATCATACCTTACGCACGATAAGAGTTACAAAAAAATAAAGATTTTCCCTAAAACACTTTGTAGCCTCCCTCTCATTAGATGTGGTACAGTTCACATCCATAAAAAGAACTCTACTTAGTGCGGCTTTTCAGACATCCTAGGACTCTTAAACCTAGGGCTCTGATACTAAGTTTGTCACACCCCGAGCTACCAAGCTACCGAGCAACCCTCGAGACGCGGACACGGGACCTAGGATCACAAATGAGCCCAAGCTAACCCTGCTGGCATAATCATGAGCATACTAAAGATAAACTGGGAAATAAAACTGTTATGGAAGCTAATAATAAGTAAATCTGAAATGATGGAGAATACCCATATACTAAAACTAAATATCAAATCTGAGAGTTTAATACAAAATAAACATCAAACTCAAATAATAAGCTGAATCTAACTATGTCTGAAAATAGCCTCTAACTGACTAGAAGTGCTAGTACATGCCCCAGTTATGTCTACCAAAAATGAAACTAATAGACTAAAATAATGAAAAGATAACATGATTGTTGTCCTCGAAGAATGATGACTCACCACTGATACTGCTGAACTGGAGATCGAGAAATGATCTAAACATGATCTGGATGCTGAGAACCTGAACCTACATCATGAGAAGATGTAGCGCACGTATGCGTCAGTACTTGAAAGGTACTGAGCATGCAGGATAAAGTAAAACTGAAATAACATATAATTGAACAAAGCAAATAAGCAATGATATAATTTAAACATGATATAGATACTGAATACTGAGCTAACTAAATGCAATGACCAATTTATAACATGCTGAGACTGAATATTGAATATACTGATACATGGTCAATGTAATAGAATATGACTGAACTGTGGGAGCTACTAATAACCGATAATAAAATCACATGAGCTAAATGTGAAGTCCGATATATATGCCCCATCGAGAGGACCCAATATACCCTGCTAGAGGTATAGAGGCATGCTGGCGTGATCACTAAAATGATACCCACAGAGGGGACTTACAACCTACGTGGCTGGTAGTTTTGGGACTATTTAGGTATGCTGAACCCTAGTCCAACTCGGTATTATGCTACTCCCAATGGATTAAGTAATTAACATATTATGACTGAATTTATGTAAGTTACTAAATAGCTCAAACTGAACATACAAACTGAGCATGCAACAATTAAACTGATATTGATGCATTAAGAACTCAGGCATGTATAACTGAATAACTGAAATATCTTACCTAGCATGTATAATTCAAGAACTAAAGAAATACATAGCCAGGGTTCTGGAATTCATGCAATGAACTGAATATTAACATACTAATATGATTTGGATCATTCTGACAGCTAAGAACCCAATAATTCTAACATTCAAGAAACCCTAGGTCTAATCATAATAAGGGAATCAAGAAACTGACTGAAAACTACGAACCTAATGGATGAAAGGAACCCACTAGTGAAATCCCATATTTCTGGTGACCAATTCCACGGAGAAATCCTTTGATTTCAGGGATAGAACTATAGGAAACTTGATGCATTCTTGAACTAGGGTTGGTCACCTCTTTCTCTTCTTACGCTTCTAAACTTCTGAGTTTTGATGCAAGATATGACTTAGATATGTTCTAGTTATGTTTCCAGGCTAAAAATAATCAAAACCACGTAGTTTAGGGTTAAAACGACGTAGTTTATAGTTCCAGCGAAATAGAAAAAGATCGAAATAACCCTAACTTAAAGCTGCATACGGGCTGACCATGGCCATCTTCACGGATCGTGAAAGGGACCACGGACCGTGAAGTCGGTCGTGATCTGGACTTGGTTCTGAAAATTTGGGGGTCTAGACTATAGCTACTACTATAGCCCTTGTGGAGGACCACAGACCGTGAAGGTACCCATGGTCCTCACTTGGGCTGAGGTCTAGAGGCTTCATATTGAGAGTCTATTGGTTAAACTCCACGGAAGCTCCCATGGACCATGCGAAGGACCACGAATCGTGAAAGTGTCCATGGTCTTCACTTAGACCTGGGGGTTCTAGGGCCAAGCTGGGAGGTCTACTGGTATGACACTACGAGCGCCACCACAGCCCGTGAAGGGTCCCGTGGTCTGACGCCTAGGCCTGGTGAAGTCCAAGTTTGGACCACGGGCAGGTTTACGGATCGTGGACCCTATCACAGTCCGTGAACCCTGCCGTGGTTCACTGCTTCAGGTAAATTCTGCAATTTTTTTCTAGGCCTGATTTTTGAGGTGTTACAATAGACAACACTTATTTTGTGATGATCATAATAATAATAATTAATTTTGAATTAATTGCTTTTATGATTTTATTGTGTGTCATCAATGCTATTACAAGTGTTATATCTTTTCTCTTCTTCTTTCTTCAAATAATATCTTAAATATTGAAATTTAGAAGTTACATAGAAAATTAAATAATTATATGCTAAAGAAAGTAAATGAAAAGAAAAGGGCAAGTGCCAAAAAATAAAACGATACTAGGAAATTGATCTCATCATGACTATACATTTATTTGATCTTTTTTTTGTTTAATTTCATTTCTTTTTCTACTTATAGAAATAAAATTATAAACAACTTACATCACTAAGTAACATTTACAATTCTATGATCTTCTAGAATTGATGATATGTGTAGTAATTGTTCAAGAATAAAAGCATGTGGACATGAATTGAATTAGAATAAGGTATATGTGATGGATCATGACTAGTAAGGCTTGATATTGAACTTTTATGATGATATATGATTATAATCACTTAAGAATGAAGTATGTGATTAGAATGCCTTGTGATCTAGGTGTGTATGGTGATTGTAAGAAGTAAGGCTTTGAGAGTAAATCTAAGGTGTTGAATTGTGTATGTTAAGGCTTTAAGAGTGAAGCTTATATAATAATGGTAGACTATTAGATAGAGTTGTTGTGGAAGAACCTTACTCACCTAATCTACCTCATGAATGTTTGAATGTATGAAGTGATAGTATCACTTGAGTTATGATGATATCCATGTCTAATGTAGAATTCTAGATGTGATTATTAAAGGAAAGCTTAGAAACCTCAAGGAGGTAAAGTATGAGATTCATACATGTTTTATGAAATCTATGTATATGCTTAAGAACACTTTGAGAGTAAAGTGTTTATGATTATGATATGTTGTTGTGTTATGAAAGGATATTCTCATATACACACTTATTCATGTATATGATAGGAGATGAAAGGTTCTTAGGTTGAAAGGTTTGCTCACCTAAAATGAATCTAAGTCCAATGACTATAAAATGTGATGAGGCTTGTGGTGATTCCCCCAAAGACCTTTATATGAGAAGGATGTGAGGTGATTTCCCCTATTCCTAAGTTAGTATACATGAGGTGATTACCCATGTCTTCTGATGAGGAGTGTGAGATGACTACCCTTTATGTATATGACTCATAAGGCAAGGCAAGAGGTGATTACCCATTAGCCTTTATGTTGATCATGGAGGCGAATATCTATGGTCTTTATTAAATGATGTGGAGGCGATTACCTATATCTTATTATGACGGACATGGAGGTGAATACCTATGATCCTTATAAAGTGATGTGGAAGTGAATACCTACATTACATCCTATTGTGAATATGGAGGCGAATACCTATGATTCCTTAAAATGAACATGGAGGTGAATACCTATGCTTCCTTAATATGTATTATGTCATGAACAATGAATTGTATAGATTGTAGCTTGATAGGCCTTCCATGATATGTATGACTAGAGGTGATTCCCCTTGTCCATGAATGTTGAGCTAAATATGAGATCAAATAGATAATCAATATGTATGATGGCCTAAAGGAGTACTTAACATAGGTAAGATTATGGGGTCTTATTCATGTATTGCACAAGTATGACTAGAAGCTACTTATGAAGTGTTCTCTTATATGTTGTATGCTTAGCTTGGATTGTTGCTATAGTTGTCTTCCTTGATATGTTTGACTAAAGGTGAGAGATTCCCTTGTCTATGAGGATTAAGCTAAGGATGAGATCCAAAGATGGTAAGTATGATTATGATGACCTAAAATGATACTTAGCGTGGGTGAGATAATGGGGTCTTATCCATGCATTGCAGAAGTATGCTTTGAGGTTACTTGAGAAGTATTTTTTCTTATGTTATGAAGATCTAAAGATTTACTATGCTTATGAACATGATGTATCTCTTATGCTTATGGATTATGTCTTATGTTGACTAATGTTTATAATATATCTATGTTGGAGATTATGCTTATGACTATGTTGTTATGCTAGCTATCATATTTAGTACATTTTGTACTAACGCATACTCTTGCCTACATTCTTATCAAATGTAGGGTTCGGCGATTTTGAGTTCCATCTCCGAGGATAAGTTCATAGTATAGCAAGGATTGAAGACTTGGTGAGTACTCCTCATAACATCGAGGATTTGATCACCTTTTCCTTTATGTCTTTCTTTTATGTTTTAGACTATTGTATGGGTTGTGTCCCAAGAGTTATTCGAAGTTGTTTTTATATGGTTTGAGACAATGTTAAAGACTTCCGCTTTGTTTTATGAGACTTTGATTGTATGGAAAATGTTTTAAATTTCCGCACTTTTCTATTATATTATGTTATGATATGCTAAGTGGCTTACATGGAGTCCTTCGGGGTTCTATGTGACATGTTACATCTAGGGTATACCCATGTTATGATAAATTAACACTTAAGTTAGGTAGTTCATATTTTTAAGGTAGTATAGATATAAATAGATAATAAGATAGATACAACTTTGTCTAATTTTAATTTGATATCAAATTTTAAAATAAAAAAGACTTTTAATTTAAGGATATATAGAATATATAAGAATGTATTTTAACTTTGTTGTCTTAAACATGCCCAACCCCCCCAACCCCAAAAAAAGAACATTCTATATTAAACTGAATAAATATAAAAGTACAACAAATAAATTAAATTGGAAACGGAGGAGTACTTATTAAATCTAATTTGGACTCTTCAAACAAGTTTTGGATCAAATCATTTCTCCAATAGCTTGAGGTTTTTCACAACTTGAACACCAACTTGTAGTTTCTGCAAAATAAAATCATTGAACTTCTTGTCAAGTATAATTTGCTGCAAAAGTATATTTATTGGCATTGCAATGAAAATGAGTACATACTGATTATCTAGATAGTCTTCTCGTTTGAAGTTGAGTTATTCAATTCTTCTTGTTGCATTAAATTTTTTTATCTGTCTAATTTACCCACAAAAATAGTGTAATTGCATAATTGAACAATTCTCACAATCTACCTTGTTTTAAGAAGAAGAAGAAGAAGAATATAAATCTTACAAAATTCATAGATTAAAAATGTGAGGAAACCTCTCTATTTATAGACAACAAATGAAACTATGAAAAGGTGCTTATCGTGCCTTATCAGATAAGTCACAACCCTTCAAACAAAAAATCACAACCATTCGGAAATGTCATAACTCATCAACAAAGTGACAGCTTTTTTTAAAAAATCACTACCCTTCGAAGAAGTCACTATCCATCTATGTGAAAAGGTGTAAGCTTTTAATATAATATAAAACAAATAAATAATTAAATATAATATAATATAAAATATAGAGTATATACTAAATTGGTTCTTTTAAGTTGGGCCGGGGGTATTATAGTAATTTAACATTCAAGTTAGGGAGTTCATGTTTTTAAGGTTTTATATATATAAAATCTTGCTTACATTTTACCATCTTATTTTTGATTGAATATATATACGTTTAACCCTTCTTTGACTAAATATATTATTGTTGTAATATGATTAATGATCATTTTCCATTCAAAATCAAAAGCTTTTTTTTATTTTATTTATTTGTCTATAATGATTTAATATTTATGTATTTTTCATTTAATATTCCTATACAGATAACACTTATTTTGGCAATGTCACGCCCCGAGGCTATCCCCTTTGTAACGACTCGGAAAATGATAGGTTAAGCAAGAGCATATGACTTTGCGATGACTTTATAATGAGGTTCTATGAGGGGTTTTTATGTAATTTCGTTTTAATTGTGTTACATCCGACAATTTAAAATGAATATGAAGTAGCTTGAAATTGGAAGTAGTCACTTTTGGAAAAAGTTCAGAACCTGGAAATTTGGTTAAGTGTGGGAAATCAGTGAATTTTTGGCCAACTTTGAGCAGTCATAACTCCTAGCTCAGGATGACCCAGGAGTAGTTCCAGTTATGTTTGGAAAGCCCTTGGAACGATCTTTCCAACGCCACCGAGTTTGCTCGATTCCGAGTTCGTATGAGCGAGTTATGCCCTTTGAAAGTTGGGCAGTTAGCAAGGAGTCCGTCCGGAAATTTAAGGGCATTTTGGTCTTTTCACAAATCTTTTCTTTTGAGGTTATATTATTGTGTTAGGCTGATTGTGGATCATTTTGTTCCATTTT
>NW_006239028.1:1199025-1200034 GCF_000226075.1 Solanum tuberosum | reverse complement strand
GAACCCATGTTTTCCCTAAATTCCTAAATTTGCTTATGAAGTGGGTCTTTTGCTTATGATTCAAAGTTTATGAAATTGTGTTTGGATTGGATTGTATTAGTGACTCTTATGATTTTCTACATCTATCTATGATGAATTGATGATGTATGGATGAATGGAAAGTTGTGGCCTTATGGCCAAGTTATGGATGAATTCTCTTATGGTAAGTAAAATGGTTGGGACTTGAGTGTTGTTGATAATGGCTTTGAAGGATGGTAAGTTGACCTCTTTTATGAAAAATGTTGAATTATTAGGGAATTGAGTAATGTTGGTTATGGCTTTGGAGATGGTAAGATGGCTTAATCGTCTTAGTATTGATATAATTGTTATTGATTGGTTGATCCACCTTTGGTGGAGGTGGTTATTATTGTATTATTGTGAATTGAGGTCATGAAGGGGCATTAGGTGAATGTTATTATATTGTTGTATTATTATACACATATGAAGCTATATGTAAAGTTTTATGTGAAGCTATATGTGAAGGAATGACGTGAATGAGTTTTATGTGAAGCTATATGTGAAGGAATGACGTGAATGAGTTTTATGTGAAGCTATATGTGAAGGAATGACGTGAATGAGTTTTATGTGAAGCTATATGTGAAGGAATGACGTGAATGAGTTTTATGTGAAGCTATATGTGAAGGAATGACGTGAATGAGTTTTATGTGAAGCTATATGTGAAGGAATGACGTGAATGAGTTTTATGTGAAGCTATATGTGAAGGAATGACGTGAATGAGTTTTATGTGAAGCTATATGTGAAGGAATGACGTGAATGAGTTTTATGTGAAGCTATATGTGAAGGAATGACGTGAATGAGTTTTATGTGAAGCTATATGTGAAGGAATGACGTGAATGAGTTTTATGTGAAGCTATATGTGAAGGAATGACGTGAATGAGTTTTATGTGAAGCTATATGTGAAGGAATGATGTGAATGAGTTTTATGTGAAGGTATGATGTGAATGAGTTT
>NW_006239028.1:1165539-1197959 GCF_000226075.1 Solanum tuberosum | reverse complement strand
TTTTAGTATTGTTTAAGTTGTGTACGGGATTAGTCCCGAATTTTGTACTCTAAAGTATTAGATGGTTTTGAGACATCATGTATAAAGTCTAGAAAGTCTTCCGCTTGCTATTTTTAATTAAATGTCTTCTTTGTAAAGAAAGTTTTAAATTCCTTATGGTTTTTGTGTCTATGCGATGAATGAATGCTAAGAGGCTTGTATTAGACCTCTTCGAGGTTGAGTACGCCGGTTGCGACTAGGGGGTGCTCCCGGGTCTTGACACCCTTGACGTAAACACGGGACCTAGGATCACGAGTGACCCCAAGCTAACCCTAAACTTGCATATCATAAGCATACAAACATTTACTGAAATAAGAGATATTGTGCGAAAGCTTAAAACATGAGATAAACTGAAATAGTGGGGAATACCCAATACTAGTCTGAATATATATATTGGATAAGAGTTAATAACACTGGGCTATAACTCAAAATATTAAAGCTGAATATGTCTATCTCTGAAATAAGTCTCTAACTAACTAGATATGTTGGACATGCCCCCAGCTAACTCTAACAAAACTGAAACTAAAAATGAAAGACTTAATGTAAAAGAACATGTCTATCCTCCTCGAAGAATGAGGACTCACCAATGATACTATTGAATACGGATCAGGAACCGATTTACACGTGATCTGAATGCTGAGGACATGAACCTACATCACGAAAAGATGTAGCGCAGAGTATGTGTTAGTACTTGAAAGGTACTGAGCATTCAAAATAGCATAAAGTTGAACAACATATAACTGAACAAAGCATACTGAGCAATGATATAATCTGAACATGATAAAGTTACTGAATATGAACTAAATTGAATGCAATGGCCAAGTACTTAACATGTTGAAGCTGAATACTAAAATATAACTGGGAACTTGATCAATGCACTAGAATCTAACTGTGGGAGCTACTATTAACCGACATAAAACCATGTGAGCTAAACGTGGAGTCCAATGTATACGCCTCATCAAGAGGGCCCAATATACCTTGCCAAGGGTATAGAGGCATGATGGCATGATCACTAAAATTGATGCCCACATAGGGGACTTACAAACCTACGGGGGCACATAGTTCTGGGACTATGAGGGTGACTGGCCCTAGTCCAACTCGGTGTTAAGGCTACTCCCAACTGGAAATGTGCACAATACAACATAACTGAAATATACTGGATAGCTCAATATTCTGACATGCTAACTGAACATGCAACATTAACTACTGATAGTGAAACATTTGAAAACTGAGGCATGTATATCTGTTTATCTGTCCTAGCTAGTGTAATTCATGCACTAGACGAATCTACACAACTAGGGTTCCGAATTTCATGCAAGGAACTAAGCAACAGTATTACGACAACATGAAAATCTGATTAGGGATATTCTAACAGCTAAATCACAACAATATTCTAAAGTTCAAGAAACCTTAGGTCTAGATAATATGAAGGGAATCAAGAATCAGACTGAATTCTATGGACCTAGTAGATGAAAGGAACCCACTAATGAAATCCCACATACATGGTGATGAATTTCACGGAGAAATCTTTCGATTTAGGGGCTGGAACTGAAGGGAACTTGTTGCGTTCTTGGAATGGTTTTGGTCGATTGTTTTCTTCTTCTTTTGCTCTGGTTTGATCGATTTTGGGAGAATGAATTGACTAGGGTAAGTTCTAATTTAGTTATTAGGCTTAAACTGACCAAACGACGTAGTTTAGGAGTTAAACGACGTAGTTTAGGTTCCCAACGCATAGGGGAAAAGACCAAATGACCTCTAACTTAAAACTGTCGGGGCCAATGACGGGCTTGATCGATCGACCATGAATGGACCTATGGTCCGTCCTGGTCAGCCGTCGTTCAGCTTCAGAGGATGGGTTCTGGGGGGTCTAGACCACGGACCGTGGTCCCACCTACGGTCCGTAGGTAGGGTGTGGTTCTGGACTTAGCTAAATTTTTCTAGGGTTCTAGGGAGGGAGTTGCAAGTGGCCAACCACGGACCCCACCTGTGGTTTGTGGGTCATCCTACGGTCCGTAGGTGGCCTCCGTTGGTGGCACCTGCAACTTCTGAAAATCTGCATTTTGGTCCATCTAGCATACGGGGTGTTACATGCACGGTCAAAATAATAATAATTAGCATTGAATTCATGAAATATATCAAAATAATTGTGTACTATTACTTTTATGATTTTACTGTTTGTCATTAATGATATTGCAAGTTTTATATTTTCTCTCTTCTTTTTTCTTCAAATAATATCTTAAATATTGAAATATTGAAGTTGAATAGAGAATTGAATAATTATATACTATAGAAAATAAATGAAAAGAAAAAGACAAGTGCCAGAAAAATAAAAAGATACTAGGAAATTTGATCTCATCAATGACTATAAATTTATTTGATCTTTCCTTTTTTGCATTTCATTTTTTTCTACTTATATAAATAAAATTATAAACAACTTACATTAAGAAACAAGTAAATTTTAGAGGAAGGAAAAAAAAACTTACGACATCTTAAGTTCCATACTTATTATTTTATATATTACCAATATTTTCTCCTTTTCATATTTATTTTTAAAAAATTTAAGTCAAAGAAGTGTATCCATATTAGGTCGAAAAGTTTTTAATGGAAGTGAAAAATGTTTTTAACAAATTCTTTCTACTAAAGAATTTTATATAGAAATGTTAGAAGAATTGTGTAAAGATGATTAATTATTAAATTATAAATTAATAATGAATTTTAAAATTTATGACACTATTATTCGATAATATAAATTTATTATTTAAGATCGTGTGAAGCGCGGACAATAATATTATTATTGAAATGAAAGAAATTTGATGTCATTTAGTTTTCTTATAATTTGCTTTTCATTTAGACGTGATTGATGGAACAAAAACAAATTATACTTTTCATGTTCTGTTTTTATGATTGTAAAGCTTTGATGTAGCTTGTGTCCATTCCGATAAATTCACTAAATTTTATTATGTCTCAATAACACAAGTATCAAATAACTTTATTTTTTTAATAAAAAATATAATATATATTTTTTTTTAAACTTAATTTACACATGGCAAAGTTTGTCTCCTCTATATCATGCTTCGCAACTATTCAATTATTTAAGTGTACGTGCTTTGCTTTGATAATATTGGGTAAAAACTTATCCATATAGAGTTTACATCAAATTACAATTGAGGTGGCTGTACTCTTCAAGAAAATTAATTACTGAGAATAAAATGGAAAATGCATTTTGTCTTCAATAGTTTCGCCTCTACTCGTTCTCTTAATATTCAATCGCGCTACCTTATAAATGAATTCCTTAATATAAACAAGACAACACTTACTACGATCTGGATGTAATATCAATCAAGATCTTATCTTGAATCCCCTAAAAGAAACTAGCCATCACAAATTAAAATATACCTAAATAACCAAACTATAATCAGACCTCTTTATAACAATTTTGTTTGTTTTTGACACTTTTTTGAATTTTGTAACGATCGATTTTTTTTATACCTATAACAATATTTAACATTTAAATATGATTTGACTTTTATAGCAAAAGCTATTCAAAAATCTTTTTTTCATTTCTTAATGTTAAAAAAAGATATTAAATTGTTTTACTTCGAAGTATCATAGATATGCTACTCCACTAATTAAAAGTTAATACAAATTCGATAAATTATAACTAAATGCACGTATAAAGATTTGTTCTCTAAAAAACTGTGTTAAATCTCCTTGAAAATTATTTTTTTTCATAATGAAAAACATATTATGTAGAAAGCCGTTCTATAAGTGTTGATATATAAATTTTATACAATACCAAATGCTAGCTTCGTCACAGTACTTTGTATACCAAGAAAAATCTTGATTGATCTTAATTGACAGTTAAACATTCAACTTCAAAAATGTACATTCAAACATCTTAATTAAATTGGTTTAAGTTAACCTCATAAACACTTCATCCTCCAAAATACACGCTTTTAAATGAGTATATATGTAGATGTACATTTTCGAAGTTATTGGTAAAGCATACTTATATTAAATTGAAGTGTCTAGATGATCAAGGGGCGAAGCTACTGCGACGCCCCATCTTAAGATAAGAAGTCTCATATCGGCAAAACACAAGAGATATGTTAGGTATATAAGTAGGTTTTATCAATTAGTGACGCGTTTTAAAGTCGTGCGGGCCTAGACCCATAGTTGACAATATCACTAGCGGGCTAGGCCGTTACAAATGATATCAGAATCACTCATGTGTCAGTCTTGTCGATGTGGGCCTGAGTTCAACTGAGTTTAAGACATTGAGTCCATAGAGAGGGTGTATGTGAAATCCATCTTAAGATAAGAAGTCTCACATCGACAAAACACAGGAGAGATGTTGGATATATAAATAAGCAGACCTTACCAACTAGTGACACGTTTTAAAGTTGTGCGGACCTAGGCTCAGAGCGGACAATATCACTAGCGGGCTATGCCGTTACAACTACGGTGATGTTAGAGTGTTCAACTAGACAAACTACATCGAAAAATTACACACTATATATACGTTAAATCTTACTTTATCAATTCCTTGTTATAAGATATTAAAAAAACGCTAAATTTGTCGTGAAGTGAACAGTAGATCAGTGACAATTGGATGCAGAAGTATACGAGGGATGTAAGATTGAATCCCTGTAGAGTTATTTCTTTTACTAGTTTACTATTCAAAATTTGGATACCTTTCATGAAATTCTGCTTAAGTCGTTGTAGATGTCTAGACGCACTCATTATGTCTCTATATATTATGTCATTATTAAATATACCACTTGATTGTTGTTATGTATATCAATCAGAAAAGGACATTATAGCAGACATTGGCAGTTGGCATATGAAGACAACTACTAACTTGTCTAGTATCTACTTTCTCTATGATTTAAGGTTCACGTTTAAATGTTTGTATGTACATTTAAATATAATGATGTGAAGTAGTTTGTTGGGTTTTGAAAGACATGACATATTTCAAAATTTTAATAATGTGATCATTGACTTGTTCTATAATAATTGGTAGAATTCATTATTGAAATTTTGAAAAGATATGTAAAATTATTTATTCTATGAATTTAATGGAAAAAGAATTGTTTGTTTTGAATAATAATGTTGGTAATCATATTAGGATTTTGGCGATTTTTTTGGTAATCTAATTATAGTATTTTATTTTTTTTGGCTAGTAAAATGCTTTAATTTAAAGTATTTGTGTTTTGCGCTTGTTAAATTTTGATGGCGTGACTAATAGTTATGCTTTAATAATACTGTGTACTAATTCAGGTTTTTATTTAATTATTTTACATTTAGGGTGTGTTTGGTGTGAACAATATTTTTCTTTTTTTTCATGTTCGGTTGGTTAAAATTTTTTAAAACATACTTCTTTTAGAAAAATAAGCAACTTCTTGAAAATAAGAAAAATGATTTATCGAATGAAAATAAGAAAAACAAGTCATATTGCCTCCTTTAATTTACACCCTCACAACCACCCACCCTACCCTATATAGTAGCTCCGCCCCCTACCACACCATACCCCAATCCCCACCCACCTCTGTCACCTATTTTGACCCCATCCTTCATAATTTTGTCTTAGGTGTATTCAAATTAAATGTTTGTAAAATAATATTTTTTACTTGCATATCAAACACAAGAAAATAAGTATATCTAAAAAATGCGCTTATTTTTTGAAATAAATATTTTTTTGTACCAAATACATACAGCCTATTATGTCGTTTTAGCCTATTCTAAGTGAGATTAAGGGAAATTTAGTCAACCTAAGCCTTCTCATTCACGCATACACCCTACTATGTCGTTTTAGCCTATTTTAAGTGGAATTGAGGGGAATTTAATCGACCTAAACCTTTCCATTTATGTTTAACACCCAGAAATTAACATTAGTACGTTCTAAGTTCTCACTTTCAAGCCTCAGTTCAAGGATTCAAACTAAGGCTTCCACTCAAGATATGTGAATTATTTCATTAATGGATATTCTTTCGCCCATTGAATCCCAGAAAAAACTCTATATTTTCAAATAATCAATATCACATAAAATTTTCAAATCTTACTAACTTGTTTTATCTTCAGTATGAATGCATTTAATTTTTTGATAGAATTAAAAAGTTTGATATGTATAGATAATTATTAAATACAGCTTGCTTATCTTCTGACAACAATTACTAACTTGTCCAGCACTAAATCTGTATAAATTGTACGTAGGATACTATATAACTTTAAGGTCCAATATGATTAAAAGTCAATCCACTTGATACGTACAATTAGCTCCTACAAAAAGAAAAAAAAAACTTGGACATAAATCTCATCACTGGAAAATTAACCACGTATGCTCTATGAATGCTTCAAATCTATTTGTCCTTTTTTTAACTTGAAACGAAGTTGAAAAATAAAATAATTGAATCTTATGCTCTAAATAAATTAAATATATATATGTAGATCTCGTACTGTCCTTAACCATGTCTAATGCCACGTAGAAAGTTGTAACTGAAAAAATATTTAAAAGGAAAATGAGACATTCTTTTTTAAATAGACTAAAAAAAATAGAATAAACAAATTGAAACAGAGCAAATATTGGTTATCATCACTGTTGCAGCCAGGGGCAGATCTTAGCCAGGGATTCACCTGAGCTTCCTTGACAAAAAATACACTAAATAGAAATATTATTTGAATTTTTTAATGTATATATATAATATATAGATTTAGAACTTTTCTTGAACATAAGATTAGAGGTTGACTTAGTGGTTTAGACTTTTCAAAATTTAGTTTGGGGTTTCAAGTTCAAATTTCAACCACTACATTTTTTTTTTCGAATTTCCTTAATGAAAATTATGAATCCGCTACTGACTACAACAACACTAATTGTCTCATCTGTTAATTTGACATTTTGATAAATAGTTGGTGATAGTTTAAATAAAAAATATAAACATTTGATTGTTTAAATATAAGATTTGCGAAAATAATTATATTTTATATATGTTTTTGACTATTATCTTTTTATTTATTATATATGGAGTAACTAATTATGGCAATACAGTTCAAAAGAGCTACCCTTTGGCCTACCATAAAATAATGACAAAACAGTTCAAAATAGTTACCTTTGGCCTACCAAAAAATAATGTCAATACAGTTCAAAATAGTTTTTTTTTTATTTCTCATTCGGTGTTCGATATCGATATTAAAGCTTGACTAAATTTGAATTCGCGTCGGGAAGTCCCACATTAGGGGTAAAGCGCTCTCTAACAAAGGCGACTCCGTACCCAAGGGAAATCGAACCTGAGACCTTTTGGTTAATGATGAAGGAGTACTTAGCACTCCACCACAACCCTTGTTGGTCAGTTCAAAATAGTTACCCTTGGCCTTAGGGACAGCCTCTATTTATTGATTAAAAAAAAAATTAAAATGCTTACTTTTTTTTAACATATTGTACATGGTTGAATGCCCTATTTGAGATTGACTTTAGCGTTAATACGGGTCATTTGCATTTTGCCCATATTGATCTTTAATTTTTGCCTCTCACGTTAAATAATTTTTTCGGGAGGTATAAATTTATATTCTTGCTTTATAATATTCCACAAGTCATGTACCGCATCCTTAAGGAACATATAGAACTCGTATTTTATAGTTTTATTCAGAATACAAAATAGCCCTTTTGAGTTTTACAAAATAATTCATTTTACGAGTAGAAAAATAATCCATTAATCAAGCTCATACCAAAGAATCGAATTAGAAAAAAATGAATTGAGTCAAACTAATTAGGTTTGATATTTTGTACATACTAACGATAATAACAACATCAATAACATATCCAGTGAAATCTCACAAGTGGATCTATAGAACTCATATTTTATAGTTTTATTCGAAAACAAAAAACAAAAAAATAGCCCTTTTGAATTTAAAAAAATAACTCTTTAATCAGCTCATACTAATTTTATTTTATTTTTAAAAATATCATACTAAAGAACCAAATTAGAAAAAAATGAAATCGACTCAAACTAATCGGGTTTGGTATTCGGTACAATATATTCGGTAAAATTTCACAAGTGACGTCTGAGGAGGGTAAAATATACGTACCAGATCTTATCACTACCTCGTGGAAATAAAAAGATTATTTTCAAAAGACACTCAACTACATACTAACAAAGAGTAGAATCGAAATTCGAAAAAATCAGACCGAAAAACAAAAAATGCTCGTCTTTAAATCGTAGATAACGAATAATAGTAATCACACCTAACTATGGACGAAGTAACCCTACTTGTTTATTCTTTTGCATGCATGCATTTTTCTATCGATCTAACCAATTACTTTATATAAGGCCACTTGCTTCTGACCACAATTAATACTCCCTCCGTCTCAAAAAAAGATGATCTCCTTTCTTTTTTAGTCTGTTTCAAAAAGAATAATTTTTTATTTTTTTTGGTAACATTTTAGTTTCAGCTTTCCATGTAGCATATTTAAGGCCACAAGATTAAAGAGCAATTTTATACGTTTGACATAACTTTAATTTAGAACTACAAGATTCAAAAGTCTTCTTTTATTTTTTAAACTTTGTGTCAACTCAAATTAGGTCACTCTTTTTTAAACGGATGGAGTAATTAAATTGTGTAGGGTCTACCCACTGTGTATGACTCTGTCCACATTTAAATGTCTGTCCGTATAAGCCTATAAACACAAATATATGTCCTATTAAAGAAGAAAAATTGGACATATATCATCACACACAAAAAATAAAAAAATCTTCCATCCATGAATACTTCAAATTTATTGTTGTTGATCGTCATTTTACAAATTGTTTCAGTAAATTTAGCCTTTGATAAATCTCAAAATGTTCTCTCAAAATCGAAAATTATCCATCTTAATGGAGCGATTGGACCAGAGAGTGTTGCGTTCGATCCAAAAGGAGAAGGTCCGTACATAGGAGTAGCCGATGGACGAATTCTCAAGTTGCAATTAGGGTCACAAAACCGATTAATTTGGGCTGATTTCGCGGTTACTTCTTCTCATCGAAGGAATTGTACCTTACCATTCGCTCCTGAAATGGAGCATATATGTGGAAGGCCATTAGGCTTACGATTCGATACAAAAACAGGGGATTTATACATTGCTGACGCGTATTTAGGACTACAAGTTGTTGGATCAAAAGGAGGACTAGCAACGCCATTAGTTCAAAAATTCGAAGGTAAACCTCTAGTCTTTACAAATGACGTTGACATTGATGGTGATGTGATTTATTTCACGGATACAAGCACAAAGTATCAACGTTGGCAATTTCTCACATCATTTTCGAATGGTGATACGACTGGTAGGCTAATGAAATACGTTAAATCAACGAAAAAAGTAACAGTTTTATTAGGTGACCTTGCTTTTGCAAATGGTGTTGCGTTGAGTAAAAATAGATCTTTTGTACTAGTTAGTGAAACTACTAATTTTAGAATTTTAAGGTATTGGCTTAAAGGTCCACTAGCAGGAACACATGATGTATTTGTTGAGTTGCCCGGGTTCCCTGACAACATCAGAATAAACCCTAAAGGGGAATTTTGGGTAGCGCTACAAGCAATAAGATCAGTATCAAGTATTTCAGATTCGAAATTTGGAATGTTACATTTCACTCCTCAGCAAATGGACGAAGGGGAGCTACACCCTACCGCCATCAAGTTAAGTGAGGACGGGAGAGTTTTGGAAGCTCTAGAAGATGTTGAAGGCAAGACATTGAGGTCTATAAGTGATATTGAGGAGAAAGATGGAAAGTTATGGATTGGTTCTGTTGTGATGCCTTTTTTGCGAGTTTATGGGTTGTGAATTTTAAGTATCAGATCGCTCTACTAGTAAATTTAATAATTTCCTTTATTAGGTGATATTCAGTCGTGTGAGATATAAAATAAATTTTTTCCAACTTGAGTAGTACTTGCTATAGTAGTAAGTAGTAACAAACATTTGTAATATGATTTTGTCATTTCTTTCAAATGTTTGGTGATATAATAATGTTTTTTTTTTTTGTCAATTTAAATGAGATTGGCATAAAGAAGTTGATTCCAAGTATCAGGTACACCAGGTAGACACCAATGTGTACAATCCATGCCTTTATATCTAGGGTTTCCATAAATAGAAGGATGACCATCAACTCTATATTGTGACATTTTGTTGAGTTTCAACATATGTATTGGCTTTCTTGTTTTGCTCAAAATATTCCACAATAATATGTCTGCTTCATCTTGACCTCCTAAAAAACTTAGTTTTTTTACTGGATTTTGTTCCCCTTTGCATTGCATTTGGTTGGGTTTTTTACCCCATTGGGTGCCACTGTAAAAAAAACATTAATTAGTATATACGTTGTAATTCATATGACATTATTTGATCAGACACGAAATTTAACTGAAATCTTACTTGCTATGATCAGGGGAGATGCCTTGAAAAAAGACCTTAGTTTTCTTGAAATTAATGTTGTTGGAAATCCATTTACCCCATGTTATCAAGGCTTTTTCATAAGCTTTTAAACGATCCATATCTTGATGTAGGACTTTCCCATCGCGAATCATATCCCATCTAAAAAATTAGTGTCAATTTTAGTGGAATATATAATTTGTATAGAATACGAACTAGGGTGAACAACAGTAACATATTCATTGAAATTGCATCAAGTGGGGTCTGGAGGGAGTGTACGCTGAGCTTATCATTATTACCTCGTGGAGGTAGAGATGTTGTTTTTGAATGACCCTCGGCTCTAGGAGGTCAATCATATAGATTTTGATATGAATTATGAGGATTATCATATTCTCTAAGTCTCCATCCCGATAATAATGAAGGGGTTCAAAGTAGGCTACAATCAACTAATATAATTTTCGTTCTCAATTTTGACATTAATTTTTCTAAAACAACCTCTCTACCTTGCAACGGTAGAAGTAAGGTTCACTATTAAAAATTGGGTCAAAGTCAAGCTAAAACCGACGGATATGGTCCCTTTTTTAAAAGAAAAATCGAGGCTAAATTGATGAATTATGCATCGTCAGTTTTGACAGGATCGGTTAAAACTTAAAACCAAGGACAACCAACTCTGTCAGTTTATGAAAAAAAAGTTAAGAAACTAGGGAATGCATCGGTTTTTTTTCAAAAAAAAAAAAAAACAATTTGAAAAATTATAATTTTTGCGTGAAAATAAATTTACAAACATCGTCAATTTTTTTTAAAAAAAAAGGGAAAAGGGTCTGAAAAATACCTCAACTTTGGTCGAAAGATGTTACGATATCAAACTTTATGAAGGACCTTTTACCCCCTGCACTATTTAATAGTGTATTTTAAAGGTATATATGTGTCCACATGAACACATTACTATTTATAATGATGCAATATTTATGATGTCCACGTGGGTACATAAATACCTTTAAAATACACTATTAAATAGTGTAGGGGGTAAAAGATCCTTTTCAAAATTCGGTATTGTTACAATAATTTCGATCAAAATTCGAATATATTTCAAACTTTTTTCCTAAAAAAAAATGTTTTTCTCTCAAATTTTTGGACCCACCCTGTCTATCGATATTCTCTCAATTTTTTTACTTGCGTATTATGTTGTTCTCAATTTAGACATCAAATCTCTAATATATTTTTCATAAAAATAAAACTTACGGTTGTTTTCTTCCAGTATGAAGCCACCAATGCCAAGTATCAAATATCAAAATGTCATAACCAGTCCACAGCTTTGAAGAAGTTGCAACTGAGTCCAACTTTAGTACTCTTTTTGATTTCTCCTTCACTATGTCTACCAGCAATGCATTTCTCACATAACTCAATCTCACTTGCTTTGACTACATAAATTCAACAATATAATTTTAAAAAAAACATTATTTGAGAGATTATTATAACTATATCAATTTGACATTGACAATATTAAAAGACAAATGTGAGAAATTAAGCACAAAAGAGGATGATAAATGATTTGTTAGAGACGATTTAGAGCGAGTTAATTAACATGTTCAGTTGAAACTAGTATTTTTGGCTCGAATTAATATGTGTATAGCTTGAAATTTTACAGTATCAGTCCCTGAAATATCAATAAATATCGATGTTGATCCTTGTGGTACATATTTACATTTGATTAATTGAAATATAAAATTTTGATTCCTGTACTCCCAAACAGATAATCCAATAACAAAAAAATATTCTAAATGGTTACAAAATTATCAATAACTTAATACAAATAAATTAATAGTGGAGTAATATTTTTTTGAATCTTTACAATTTTTATCTTGTGTTGCACTTTATGAGGTAAGGTCATGGCCCCTTCAATGTACCTTTCCCTCATAAATTCAACTCCCCCCAATACATGGGAAATTTTCTTTTTTTTTTATATAAAATAAATAAATGAGAATCTTCACAATTTATCCAATTATTATGTGTCAAATCATTTAATTACCCATATTATATGTTAAATTTGCATCATTGTCTGTATTATGTTAAATTTGTAATAATTTACTCACTTATTTTCTAGTTAATTTACCATTTATTAATAACTATCATCGCTTGTCAAAATATTGAGTCTATTATATTCAATTTATTGCTCCTTAAGAGGTGTGTCAAATCAATATTGCACAAATAAAAATGAATAGAAGAAATAATAATACTATATATACTAACAATAACATATTCAGTAAAATCTCACTACGCAAACCTTATCACTATCTCAAGGAGGTAGAGAGGTTGCTCTCGATAAACCCTCCGCTTAAGTGCATCAAACTCAAATAAAAAAACGAAAACAATGAAGATGCATAATATATACTTAACAAATCATATTTATTACGAATTCATTAAATTTAAATTCTGAATTCACCTTGATTCACTTACGGGTATAGAAAAGGTTGACATGAGTGGTCCATTTCTAGTGACAGAGTAATTAAGACTTGGAAAGGCAGAATGAAGCATGCAAGCCAAAGATTGCCATTGATTCAAGCTCAATGAATCTCCCACGAATAACACCTTCTTGTTTTTAATTCTTCTCATAAAGTCATTTCCATCCCACCTATGTGTATATACAAAAATTAAACTCAAGAAAAAAAAAAATTACTAATATTTTTCATGGAAAGACATATATATATATATATATATATATATATATATATAAGTTACTTATTTGGTCATTCAGCTCGCCGAAAATATTTATAGTCGTTAGCCAGTATAAATATATTTTAAGAAAATATTATTTGTTTTTTTTTTACTCTCCCCCTAGGAGCTCCCACCCCTTTTGCTCCTTACTGACTCAAACTCGCAACCTTCGGATTGAAAGTGAGGGGTGCTTACCATCCGAGAGCAACTCATAATGTTTCATGGAAAGACATATAACAAAATAAAGAGGGAAAAGTTATATATTCGTCGTAAATATTTATAGTCGTTAGCCTGTATATATATATATATATATATATTAACACAAATTGTACATATATTATACATTTTTCAAAAAATTTATGTGTTGGTGCATATTTAAGTTAATTTCCCTTTTTTTTTTAAAAAGGGACTTTTAACACATTTAATCGCTTGTTCAAAATAATTATAATGACTAGTTAAATATATAAAAGATATTTATTTTTATGGTTATTTTAATAGATGACTATATGAAAAAATTCCTTAATATATACATTTTGAAAATATAAAAGTGGAATCTTAAAAATAAAACAAGTTAATTTGTCAATTGTTACAAGTTATATAACATGTGAAATGACACAAGATAATATAAAATTATTTATATTAATGATATATATAATTAAATGACTTAAATTCTAATAATAAATGATTTCACGAGACCACGAGTTGGTGCAATTAATACTCAACGTAGGCGGGAATACCGCATTTGTTAGATTAGTAATTGATCAAAGAACCTTTAATTATTTCCTTCGTTTTAATTTGTATGATATTTCAAGAATCGGTTTTTTTTCATTTAGATCGTGCATTTAGTCGTACAATTTTTAATTTTTTTGAAAAATAATGTATATATTTGAAATTATATAAAAATAGTATAATTCACAAGAATTAACGATTTAAAAGACGATTTTTTTTGTTTAACTCTTTGAAATTTTGAATTATGTTATACTAAGTTGAGGCTTGAGACAGATAAGCAGAAAGGAACCTTTTGGTTTGTAGGTAGGACTTAGGAGTACTAACTACGTAAATGGCAAAAGACAGAATGCACGAAAACAAATAATTCAACTATCAAGCAAAACATGTTCACCTAGATAAACGAATATTTACGAAGCACGATATAGATGAGACAAGTTTCTCCATCTATCCTATATTTATTTTTATTTTTAAAAAAAATAAATTAGAATAGGGGATTAAAGAAATGGGGAGAACATTTTTTTTTTTGAAATGAGGGGAGAACATTATAAAGTAGGGAATCGATCGTTTAATAATAAGGTAAAAACTTCAGTACAAAGTTGTTTGTCTATGAAATTGTTTCACTTTTTATCTAGAGTTGAACTTTGGAAAGCACATTTAACTATAAACATCTGGAATTCAACTTGAATGTGAAAAATAGAGTTTAAAAAAATAACAAAAAGTATTTTTCACTTTTTTCACTCATAAAAAAGTTAAAAACAACTCTAATTTGTATCCATAATTAAGCATAACTTCAATTTCCAAATATCATTTTCAACTTTAAAAATAAAAATTATATTTGTCAAATTTCACAATAAAACATGGTCTCCACCCAGTGGCTCAGCCATATACAATGAAAGAATGTCACTTAATCATCTTTCCTCAAAAATTTATATTATAAATAAATAAAACTATATATACATCAATTCTTAAAAACTACTTAAACGAAATTTCTAACTTCCCCGCTCCTTACCATAAGCATTGGATTTTAAGTATGAGTAACTTTTATCAGCCACTTGTCATCAATCAACTTTCGATACATACGAGATGATGCAGTTCAATCAAAAAACTCCCACCTCTATATATTTATTATCTATCTTTAAGCTATTTCAGCACAATAATAACGTATTCAGTAAAATTTCATAAAGTACGATATGGAGAAGATATCGTGTATATAGACCTTATCGCTATTTTATAGAGGTAAAGAAACGTTTTCGAAAGAAAGCATAACAGTTAATAAGAAAATCACGATAAAAAAGGTAGATGTAATTTATTACCTGGCTAAGTTACAATCTGTGGGTTGCCATCTATACTTGAGATATGCTTTATCTGGTCTACCATTCTTTACACAATCAAATTGTTGAAGTAAAAATGGACAATTTTTTGCATTGTAAAGTGGATAATTATAATCTATAACCCATTTTCCATCATATAAATCACAATTTGCACCCAATTTTTTGAAGGGAGGGTGTAGTAGCTTGTTATGTTTTGCTTCTACTAGAAAATCAACATTATTGATAAACAAAATAATGTTGATTATGAAGAAGCAATTATGAAAATTTATTAGAGGATTTTTCATGGTATGGAGAAGAAAAAAAGAAAAGGGAAAATGGGATAGTTATGTTGTAAGGTATAATGTAGGTGAAGGAGGATTTAAAGGGTGAGATTTGTGATGAAATTAATTAATAATTTACTGAGTCATTTGTTTAATTTAATTGTGATGAGAAGAAGAAGAAAAAATGAAAATGAGAAAAAGGGAGATTTTATTATTTTAATGACCACGTTCATTAATTGCTGAATATTCGGACATAAATTGGCGGTTTATTTTGCTTTTTATACCTGTTCATAATCATGAGATTTACATGTAAGGGGAATTTAAATTTACGGTTTTTATTGTGTCAAAAATTTATTATTTAATACTTTTTTTGTTTATTTTTATTTATTATATTTGGATTTGATATGATTGTTAATAAAATAATTATTGACATGGCTAGTTTGTTATGCTATTCTTATTATTAATTGATGTTTAGTATCAGATTTTGGAATTAATTAATTAATGCTAATGATAAAATATGAAAATGAATAAATATTTTTTCTTGATATGTTAAAACTGAAAACTGAAAGTGAAAATCTATTTTTGAATTAATAGACAAATAAAAATGAACGAATGAGTATTAAGTAACAAAAATTGCATGTTTGCTCAAATTTAAGAACAAAAGTGGGTGATGATATTGTGTCCTAAATATACTTTTCATTAGTATTCTCTAGTTCATTTTTACTTATTTATTATTTCAAAAAATATTTTTATTTTTATATTATATATTAAGAAAATAGAATTAATTTTTTTTCATGTTTTACTCTTAGTATTAATTACTTATTATCAAATTAGTTTCTAAAACCTAATACTAAACATTAATTTATAGGAATAGTATGAGATATAGTCATGTCAATTTTATTTATTGTTGAGATTATGCAATTAAAGTATTTTAGTTTGTTATAATTAGTTAGACGTTAGTTAGATGTGTTACAAAATAGGGAATCAAGTTAGTTAGACTGTTCCTTCTAGATTGTTCCAATTACAGCTTGTATATGTAACACTTTGTAAAGACTAATTCATTCAATCAAAAATACATAGCTTCATGCTATTCTTCTCTCTAGTTTCAGTTTCCTCCATGTGAGCTTAGCTTTCATCAATGGAGTTTCTCAGCTTGTGTTGCTGATTTCATCATGGTATCAAGAAAAGGGAATAATACACCAAAGATCATGTCCTTATACCCCTCAACAGAATGGTGTAGTAGAAAGGAAACACAAATATCTTTTGGAGACATCAAGGGCACTTCTTTATCAATTACACTTCCCATGAGATATTGGGGAAAGTGTGTCCTAACTGCTACTTACATCATTAACA
Organism: Solanum tuberosum; assembly: GCF_000226075.1. NCBI lineage: Eukaryota > Viridiplantae > Streptophyta > Magnoliopsida > Solanales > Solanaceae > Solanum > Solanum tuberosum. The sequence goes on along the minus strand of NW_006239028.1, from coordinate 1,181,142 downwards.
GATTACCTACAAAAATACAGAAAAACAAGTCCCCATATGAATTGTTGTACAAAAGAAAGCCTACTTATTCTCACCTTAGAAGTTTTGGATGTCTTTGTTTCCCTACCACTTTGAAAACTCACAAAGATAAATTTGAACCAAGGGCAACACCTCACATCTTTGTTGGATACCCTTTCAACACTAAAGGGTACAAGGTACTAGACTTAGCTATCAAAAGAGTTCATGTATCTAGAGATGTTCTTTTTCATGAGGCTATTTTTCCTTTTGTTGTTGCTCCTAATGGCTCTAGTTTTGATTCTGTCTTAAAACTGCTTGTCTATTCTGATAAATTGTCTTCTATACCTAGTCAAATAAGTATTTTTGCTAATGATGAATTGCTGGAAACAAATGCATCTCCTGAAATTGTTAATAATCATCCTGAACCTGTTCCTAACCAAGACACCAACAACACTGCCCAGTCCTCATCCTTGCCCCATCCTCATATTTTTGTCCCACTGATGATCCATCAATACATGCACCTAGGAGAACCACTAGGTCCATTCACACCCCTAACTACTTGAAAGAATACAGTTACAATTTGCCCAAATTGCATTCCCCTACACATGTCTCAAATGCTCCTGATCCACACCATTCCTTAACTTCTTTTATCTCAAACCATGACCATGTATGCTTTACTACCTTGTGTTCTAATAGCCAGCAATTAGTGAAGACTATCTCACATGGGTGTGAACCTGGTTCTTATGAAGAAACAATCATGAATCCTGCCTGGCAAATGGTAATGACACAAGAGTTTGAAGCCTTATACACAAATGACACATGGGAGCTGGTTCCATTACCTAAGGACAAGAAGTCCATTGGATGCAAGCGTGTATATAAAATTAAACACAAGGCAGACGGGAGTGTGGAAAGATTCAAGGCTAGATTAGTAGTCAAGGGAAACACTCAACAAGCTGGGATAGACTACACTAAGACTTTCTCACCTGTAGTCAAGATGACCACTGTTAGAACCTTGGTTCTTTGGCTGTGAAGAGAGGATGGGACATGTACCAGTTGGATGTAAACAATGCCTTTCTACATGGTGATTTGCATGAAGAGGTGTACATGGAATTGCCACAAGGCCTGATGGTGGACAATGACAACATGGTTTGTAGACTTAAAAATTCATTTTATGGCCTAAAGCAAGCAAGCAGGCAATGGTATGACAAACTAGCAAGTAGTCTTTGTTCCAAGGGATACACACATTCAAACAATGACTATTCACTGTTTTATAAAAGGAAGGGGGGTTCCTTAGTATTTGTTGCTATCTATGTTGATGATGTGATCTTGACAGGTACTGATTTAGAGGAAATTACTTCACTGAAGGCCTTTTTGCATGATCAGTTTAAGATAAAAGACCTTGGTAAGCTGCACTATTTTCTAGGACTAGAAATACTATATAGACAAGATGGTGTTCTGATTTCCCAAAGGAAATTTACTACTGACCTGTTAAAAAAGCATGACTTCATGAACTGCAAAGTTACTTCATCATCTCACCTCTTGATTCTACTGAAAAGCTTAAAGTTACAGATGGCAAGTTACTGTCAGATCCCACTCACTATAGAAAACTGGTGGGAAAGCTTAATATCCTCACAAACACTAAGATGTATATAGCTTATAGTGTTTAACATCTCAGTAAATTCATGCAGACACCCAAGGAACCACACTTGAAGGCTGCTTATCATGTCCTTAGATATCTAAAGCAAAATCCTACATTAGGAATTTTTATCTCAAACACACCTGGATTTACTGTCAGCGCTTATTGTGATTCAGACTGGGCAGCTTGCCCTAACTCTAGGAAATCTGTCAGTGGGTACCTGGTCCTTATGGGTGATAGTCCCATTAGTTGGAAGTCCAAGAAACAGGCCACAATGTCGTCATCATCATCAGCTGAAGCAAAATATAGAGCTGTGAGACAAGTGGTGGGAGAGTTGGTATGGTTTGAGAGATTACTTGCTGAATTGACAGTGGAATGTCCCCTGCCTATACATGTGTTTTGTGATAGTCAGACAGCAGTTCACATTGCCAAAAATCCAGTATTCCATGAGAGGACAAAGCATATAGAAGTGGATTGCCATTTTGTTAGGGATAAGATCCAACAGGGACTGGTTGTACTTCAGCACATCTCCACCAACTCACAACTTGCAGATATCTTCACCGAGGCACTAACTTGAGTCAAACATGCTACGATTTTGAGCAAGTTGTCTGCAATTACTTCACCTCCAACTTGAGGGGGGCTGTTGAGATTATGCAATTAAAGTATTTTAGTTTGTTATAATTAGTTAGAAGTTAGTTAGATGTGTTACAAAATAGGGAATCAAGTTAGTTAGACTGTTCCTTCTAGATTGTTCCAATTACAGTTTGTATATATGTAACACTTTGTAAAGACTGACTCATTCAATCAAAAATACATAGCTTCATGCTATTCTTCTCTCTAATTTCAGCTTCCTCCATCTGAGCTTAGCTTTCATCAATAGAGTATCTCAACTTGTGTTGCTGATTTCTATCATTTTTAAATGTAGGTGCCAAATTAAAATGTGAGAAATAAAAATAAATGGAGGAAATATTTACGAAGTGTAGTTAATTATAGCAAGGCACGTTCCCAAATAATAAGTAAAATATATCGCGTATTGTATGTTTATTTAATTTTAATATAATAATGAAATAGTGTAGACAGAAAATGAAGGCAATTTATTTTAAAGTCCTTTATAAATTAATTTTATATGTTTTTTTATAATTTTTTAAATTTTTTTATGTAAATAAAAAAATAGTTTATTCTCTAAATTATTGCATTAGGAATCTATCAAGCGGTGTCATTGGATCTGATAATTGCCGTCACTGTCAGAAAATATGAGGATTTAATTTTAAAAAATTTAAACTTACCGGCAAAATCCCCTTATATTACTGAGACCTTTCTTTAAATAGAAATTAAATAAATTGTTAAACTAGCAATAAATACAGTAATCATTTATAAGAGTTGACTTTATACTAATGGATATAATTAGTTGGCAAATTAACTCTATTGTTTTAATTTGGAGATTGTTATTAATGGCACCTTAAATTCCTGGAAGTTAAGTTTACACTTTTATATTCCTTCACCAGAAATCACAATAAATTATTGAAAGATACCTCATATATGTGGTCACATAGGACGATCCAAATGAGAAAAGAATATAGACGTCCATAAAAAATAAGGTATTTATATAGGATATGCTTGACTATAAAAAAAATTCAATTTTATTTTTGGAATTCACTTTTAAAAAATATGTTTGATCATAAAATTTAGAATTTAACTTAAAGTTGGATGGATGTAAAAATTATTCCAGTATGAAAAATGACTAATCTTGATTAGTTGATTAGTCTTGACGTAACTTATTTTCAAATAGCAATCTTGGTTATTTGTGAATTTTACCTAGACAATATGTTTTCATAATTTATACTATAGTTTATACAAGTGGCTTCGAAGTTCCAACCAATTGGAAAATAAGGAACATTTATCATCATATTAGAAGCTTGGAATTGACATAACTTTGACTTGTATTTAACTAAAATTACTCGTAGGACGGTCTTTAGGTAGTCGATATATTCTCATAAAATAAAATTTCTTACCCAAACTATATATATAACTTAAACTTGTAATCCATAAACGCCCAAAAAAGGCATCAAAACAGAACCAAACCACAACTTGCCCTGTTTCTCTTGAACTTCACTAATCGACCTCAATGTCTTGCCTTCAACATCTTCTAAAACCTCCAAAACTTGCCCGTCTTCGCTTAGCTTGATTGCGGTAGCGTGTGGCTGCCCTCCGGCTAACAAGTTGTCAAGTTGTTGCGCGGTGATCGGGAGCTTCAACAATGCCTTCCCGAGCTCTAAATCCGAAATACTCAATTGTGCAAATAATGATCTCTTTGCATGCAGAGCAACCCAAAAATCCCCTCTCGGATTCATCCTGATGTTGTCTGGAAATCCCGGTAACTCAGCAAATGTATCATGTTTTCCCTTGTAAGGACCTTTTAGCCAATATCTGAAAATTCTACCGGTAGAAGTTTCAGCTACGAGCACGAAGGACTTGTCTTTGCTCAATGCTACACCATTCGCAAAAGCAAGGCCTCTTATTAAAATTTTGGTTTGTTGTGTGGATTTAACATATTTCATTAGCATGCCTGTCTTATCTCCGCTTAAAAGAGAGGCGAAAAATTGCCTGCGTTGATACTTTGTGCTTGTTTCCGTGAAGTAAATCACATCGTCATGATCATCAATGTCAATGTCATTTGTGAAGACCAGAGGCTTACCTTCGAATTTTTGGACTAATGGTGTAGCTAGTCCTCCTTTTGGTCCAACAACTTGGACCCCGAAATATGCATCAGCAATGTATAAATCCCCTGTTTTGGTATCGAATCGTAAGCCTAATGGCCTTCCACATATATGCTCCAATTCAGGAGCAAAAGGCAGGGTACAATTCTTCCTATGAGAAGAGGTAACTGCAAAATCAGACCAATATGATCCTTTCCACTTGAGAATTCGTCCATCGGCAACTCCTGTATAGGGACCTTCTCCATTTGGATCGAAAGCAATACTCTCTGGTCCAACTGCTCCTTTAAATTGAATGATTTCGGATTTTGTGAGGAGATTTTGGGAGCCTGGTATATGAGGTGGTTTCAAAACATTTTCGTTGTCAAATGCAAAAACTAATGAGATAATTGCTAGTGCTGTTGTTGCACTGATCAACAATAGATTTGAAGCATTCATGGAGACTGGAGAGTGTCTTTTGGTGATGAGATTATGTTGAAGTTTTCTTGTTTTATACTTGTTTTAGAGTGGACTGACTTTAAACATGGAAAAGTCACAAAGAGAATGACATAAAGAGTAGACAAAAAATGACTCACTCTATACTATTAATGGCTGAAAATGAACTTTTATAAAATGCTACTAAGTAGTCAAGAAGGGACGGCAGAGAAACTTGGGAAAGAAAAACGGGCGTTGATCAAGTAAAGGTTTAGTATTATTCGTCCACGTGGGTGTTTCTGGTGCAAAACAGAGAAATTGGAGATAAGATAAGGCTATGTTGCTCGGACTCTTTAAAAATATCAATAGGTACGTGACGGGAACTCCAAAAGTAGTGCCTTTTTGGAGAATCTGACATGGGTATGGCAACATTTTGGAGAGTCCGAAGAAAGTTAGATCATTTCACATCAAATATAAATTTGGTCTTTTTCCCCATATATATAACTTGAACACTCATGACATGAACATTTATGTATATACTCTTATATGGCTACTAATGTAGCATTACAAGTATAGCTCATAATCAATGGCGATTTACACTAGTGTCCATTAAAAAGCATGCGAATACTTATACATGGTTCAAGTTGTATGGTAACTTCTGTTGCGAGTATATATTTTACACGTATATATTTGCCTTGATTGATTGCCATGTTTCTCAAAGTTTCGGGATTGCAATCTGTAAAAGTCCGTCCCTGCATTATTTTACACTCATGAAATTTCACAAGTTTATATGTAATGAAGTGTTTGTCTTGACTAAAAACATTAAGCATGATGATATATAGGTAAACGATTACAAAGATTGAGAACTTACACAAACTCAGCTGAGACGCGATCTTTATTAGCATTACTTGGAAGAGGCCAGAAAACTCGGTATGGTCCCTGAACAATCTCCTTTTTGTGATAGGCTGATACCAAGCCATTCAAGTATGATGCCACTTTACACTGAGTTGAACGATTTCCAGAAACTATTAAGCTGTCAAGGAACATAACACGCGTCTATTAGACCAACGCAAATTAAACTCATCATTGTAGAAAATGGAACTTTATAACGCATGCTGATCTCACAAAGAAAGTGACTTTCTGAGATAATAGTTATTAGTTGAGTGACAAAACGAGAAATCAACTCCCTATTTCTATGATATCCTTTTAAGTTGTGACAATGGAACAAAAAACTAATGGATATTGTCATTTATTTACCTTTTGTCACTGACTTCTACCTTTATATCATTTATATTGACACCGGGAAGTTCTATAGATACGACGTACATGCTTCCAGATTCTGCAACATCCATCTTAGGAGACCATTCACTCCCTGTATTAGCAAAAACAAAAGGGAATTTTTCAACATTCCGAAGAGTATGTGTAACGACCCATTTGGTCGTTTTGAGTACTAGGTTCTTTTTATCTCATAAAAGACTCTTTCGATAGATTTTAAATGAATATCTTGAACTATTCGTGTAACTATGGTTATTTAGTTGACAGATATTTATTAAGTAATTTATTTAGTTAGTGGGTATGTATTAAATAATTAATTTTTAGTTGATTATAAATGGGCCAAGCCCATAGATAGGAATAAAATTAATAAAGTTTAGCAAATTTTGATTTATTATTAATTTAGGGAAAATAATTAGGTTAGAAGTCTTACATGTACAGGCAGATTAGGAGCGGGGGTCGCCGAGCGCATGCAGGTAAGAATAATAATGCTATAATGTCTGTTGAATGGCATCATACTATGCCTATTGTCTTATGATTTTATATTATTATATGGAAGGAGACTAACAAATTATGTATGTAATTTGTGATATAAGAAATTAATGATGCCAAAGCTAAGGAGGGATAGAAAGAATCAATTGTTAGTTGGAAAAGTTTCTGCATATAATTCTCTTTTCGTTCTTTTTTTTTTTTGGTCTTGCGCAGTAACTGCTACCATATGCAATATACATTATGGTATTGTTTGGTTAGAAAACAATAGAAAAGGTAGGTTCTTAAAAACCTATGCTAGACAAGTTGTGGTGGGTAATGATTGACAATAATGTATAAGAATGTAGGATGGTCTTAGATGTTGTAATTTTATTTACTTGCGGATTGACACTACAAATTCACTAATATGGTTAGGATGCTGGAAATTTGTTAAAGGCATAATGATTGCTATCTTTAAAATAATAAAAGTATAATGATTTGAGGAATTGAGAAGAACAAAGTTAATTAAATTGTGGCCATATAGTAACGTTCTGTAGTTTGTTCTCTGGGCAGGCTATTGGTTCATAACCAATTAGTTTTCGTTCTAAATTTGGTTCTTCTAATTATCATATTATAAAACAAGTTTTGGATATGTTAAGGTAGGTGTATTGTATTATTTAAATTCCATTAAAGTTATGCTAATTAGAAGAATTTAGAAAAACTCTTAGGCTAGAACTTGAGGAAATTGATTATAGTTTTGGGTTCCTATAGACTCGTTAACTTACAAATTATGCATATATACTTGATAGATTGGAAAGGTTCGGAGGCATTGTGGAGATCTAGGAGAGGAAAAGTATTGGAGAAGTAGTTTGCTTGACTTCGGTTCTTCGGTGGAGGTAGGTTATGGTTTATTCTATTTGATAGATAAACTCTTAATAGCGATTGATATGCATTGAATGATACTGTGAAGTTCTCTATGTACTTGATTGTGTGATTGTGTGGCTTGGTTGTGTGGTTTGTGATTGGTCTAAAATCCTGAGACCGTGAGATTTATAATCTGAAAACCTCTCTATCAAAGTGATGCCTTGAATAAAGAAGGCTTGATGTAATATTATTAATGAATTGAAAAGTGGTGATAATAAATGATAAATTAATAATATTATTGGATCGAAGTGTCACGTTCCGACACGGTATTTTTGGATCGGAGTGTCACGTTCCGACACGGTATTTTTGGATCGGAGTGTCACGTTCCGACACGGTATTTTTGGATCGGAGTGTCACGTTCCGACACGGTATTTTTGGATCGGAGTGTCACGTTCCGACACGGTATTTTTGGATCGGAGTGTCACGTTCCGACACGGTATTTTTGGATCGGAGTGTCACGTTCCGACACGGTATTTTTGGATCGGAGTGTCACGTTCCGACACGGTATTTTTGGATCGGAGTGTCACGTTCCGACACGGTATTTTTGGATCGGAGTGTCACGTTCCGACACGGTATTTTTGGATCGGAGTGTCACGTTCCGACACGGTATTTTTGGATCGGAGTGTCACGTTCCGACACGGTATTTTTGGATCGGAGTGTCACGTTCCGACACGGTATTTTTGGATCGGAGTGTCACGTTCCGACACGGTATTTTTGGATCGGAGTGTCACGTTCCGACACGGTATTTTTGGATCGGAGTGTCACGTTCCGACACGGTATTTTTGGATCGGAGTGTCACGTTCCGACACGGTATTTTTGGATCGGAGTGTCACGTTCCGACACGGTATTTTTGGATCGGAGTGTCACGTTCCGACACGGTAACATTAAAGGAAAAAGATATTGAATTAACTTAATGTACTCAATCTCAATGAACGCATTTTCCCAAACAAGTGTGATGTGGAGGCATGAGTCCTCGTGTGTGTGCTTGATATTGTGATTGATTACATACTTGCTTCAACTGTCACTTGTGCATGTTGTTGTTTCTTATCACCTGCTAAGTGCTATAGTTGACTTTATACTATTATTCATTGTATATTAGTTTCTATTTTGGGTTGGCCGATGATACCTACTCAGTACATGTTGCCCCGTACTGAGCCCTACTTGTATTTTTCTTTGTTTTCCTTTTATATAGTGCAGCGAGTGTACCAGCGACTTTGACTCGCCCTCAGCTCTAGCCAGTCTCAGCATATCAGGTTTAAGGGTGAGCTATTTATTCGAGCTTGTGTTGGATTCTCTCGGTCATGACCTGATGTCCATAGTTTTCGGACACAAATGACTTTATTTCATTTATTTCGGTGTCTTTGATACTCTTAGACTTAGTATTTAGAGATTAGATGTCCTTGATGTGATGACTTTCAGATTTTTGGAATAATATGTAATAGACTTTAGAGGTTTATTTGATTGGTTACTTTAATAAGTTTTGGAGCTTCCGCGTTATTGTTGTTATTTGTAGTTGAATTATTGGTATATGTTGGGGTTTAGATTCCTTGGTCCGCCCACTTAGGAGGTTAAGTGTGGGTGTCACTCATGACTCAATTTGGGTCGTGACAGTATGTACCTCTCAATTACGCGATCAAAAGTCACTACTGCAATACATTATTAATTCCAGCAACAACAAAAAAATGCCAATCAAAGTTAAGCATATGTTTACCGTTAGATTCAAGTTCATTTCTTCTTTCTTTCAATTGGAAACGAGGTTCGTTAGTCCTTGTACGTAGCCTAGCAAATTTAGGAGCTTCTTCAGCAGTTCCATTGTGTTTGCAATCTTGTGTAGTATTATTTGCAGGTCTAGAAAACATTGGTCCTTCAAAGGCGCGAGAACTCTTTTTTGCATAATCGTTAGCCTTGAAAGGCGTGGCAGATTCAGTACAGCTTCCCTGCCCCAAAGCAAGAAAATGAAAAAAGATAACACTGCAGAACGAATATCACAAACTCATTGAAACTAAGTAATGACAATTCTATTACTAATTTGCAGACCTGTTCACTTGACTTAGGCCTCATGAAACAAGCTTGAGAACTGGAACTTTGTCGTGCATAGTTCATTCTGTTATCGTACCTCGGAATTGCAGAATTCAAGCTACTGCTACAGCTCTAGATATTAAAGCAAGTGAAAATCCAATTATTACATAAGCAAATGAACACACATCAATAGAGTTCTTACACTTTTCGTAACTCAAAAACTAAAATTAACGAAGATTAAGTGCTGAATTGATCAAAGGGCAGAGAGATAGTTAAAAGAACAGGGGAAATGAATAGTTCTATGACTTAACCACAACTTTCATTTTTGAATTAGCTCGTGACAAGTCCTACCACTCAGAGGTTCTGAATTTTAAAAAAGACGCCTTTGACCTTACTTTTAATAAACTACTATTCGTACATATTAAGTGAAATTTTAAACATAAATACGGAATCTTGGCCAAAGCTACTAGTTCTATCGAATCTGCAACTCCGCACCTGCTAACATTACTATGAGTACAGACAGAGAAAGAAATTACCATAGGAAAGAGATGAGTAGCGGAGGCAGAAATATCATCATGTGCAGTTAAATGTGCAGTAATCATGTTAACTCTTCGTCGAACAATTTGACTCTCCATTGCTCCAAACAGAGTGAATATAATACAGAAAGTGTTTCTCTACTTGCTATGTGAATATTGAATAGATACAAATGCTCTTTAAGCTAGTGAAATTTAAGATAAAAGGAATTTGGATATGGTGATGACTGATGATTGATGACGTGTAGATTATTTTTTTTAGTGTGAAAGTAAACTTTTTTGGTGGAAAAGATCTTTCATTCCACAAATATCGGCAATCAGATTAGATACTATTGGCACTTGCAGCAACGCCATATTTTAGAAACTCGAAAATATTTGAATTTTTATGAACAAACACATATTTGAAGATAATTTTTTAAAAATTATTTCCAGAATCTATTGTCAAATGCTAGCTTACTCTATTCTACTGAGATACATTTTTCTAAAGTTTGTTCTAAAAAGAATGATACACTTTTAAATTTGAAAAGACTCACTATAAAAAAAATCACTATTTTTCATTAAAAATGTCCATGGTTAATTTCACACTATTTTTTTAATTAAATAGATGACAAAAGATAAAATAATAATATTTTTAAACAAAAAAAAATTTATGAAACTTCCACTATTTTAATGAGAATTTATTTTCCACCATATATTTTTAGTGAAAAATGAATAGAAAAAAAAATATTTATAACATAATTTTTTCAATGATTCACAGAAAAAAATCTTTGTTGTCAATAGTGAAATTAAGTTTATGTTTTCTCATTCCTAGATAACACTTTTGTGTTTCCTAATATACCTTTAACGTGAAGATCACAATCGCAAAAAATTTATGACATAAATATTATGACACGGTTATATTACAATTTTAAAAATTATTTATTCTTGTTTAAATTTCAATTCAAATTACATCATATAAATTAACGAGGACTCGTAATATCCACTGTTTCAATCAAATTATTTGAGGTTCTTATAATAAGGGGATATAACAAGTCATGTAACAAGTGAAAAATATACTTGAAGACCAACTTCATACACGTGGCATAGTCTAGTGCCATAATAATAAATTCCTGGTCATCTTATATTATCAAGAAGCTTCTTTAAAAATAGTATAACAAGTTGTAAGAAAAAAGAAAAAGAAAAACAAAGAGTAGATAATACTGTTATTAATTAAATTAGATTAGAAGGGTAACGACCAAGAAAAAAATAATCACATGATGACAAAAAGTTGATCAAATAATATCATTGACCCAATTTTTTAATTACGTTACGTCATTAATTACGATAACGAAGTTGTTCAGCATAAAATAATTCAGCTATTTATTCTATGGAGAATTTCATTAGATTTTAATTAATATTCACTTACGTCTCATATTAGTTAACATTAATATGTTCTTTAAAAAATTCATAAATAAAAAATAATTTTATTATTTGACCCTTAACTCTCTTCAATACTTGCACTTTATTTAATAATAAGATTAATCTAATTTATTTTTAAAATATTTAATACTATAAATAAAATAAGATAAAAATAATTAATTTTATCTTGATTTTACAAAATGACAAATAAATTGAAAGAAAGATTTTAATGACTATTTGAATTTTCACTTTGTTGATGAGAGTTCGATTTCTCACCTCATAATCTCATAAAATGTGGGACCGGATGAGTATATTAATTATTATTAAAAGTGATTTCATTTGGTTAGTAGACTAAATGATAAGATTAAAAGACAATGTTGTCGGCTTAACTAATGCAATAAAAAGACACAAAAAATAGAAAATTAAGGATACATAGCATGTAGAAAACTTTGAATTTTCATGTAAAAGGAATAATTAGAGTCCTAATATACTATAGTGAATATCCACTAACCTGTTTGCCACATACACTATAATTTCATAATCTAAGTACTAACATGCATGCTTAATTAAATTATTAACACTAATCATCTAATGTTAATTCTTTGTCTTTTTCTCTTAATAAAATGAAACACCTTATTAGAAATCGAAAATAGTATCTTATCGAAAAGTTTGCATATGGCTAGTCTTTAAATAATATTCCTTTTCTTTATTAATTTTGTTACGAAAATAGGCTTCATTTATTTATTATGCAATGCGAATGATTTATTTGTCCTTTTCATTTCTATATAAGATCATGGCCTTATATTTTTCGCACTTTTCATGCTCACACAATACAGAGTGTTATTTCTTTTGCAAGTAATTTGTACAAACACATTAATGTGCTGTTTAACCTGGTTTCATCTGATATCTATGTCTTTTAATTTTAGATGTGCACAAGTACACACTTAAACTTGTATAAAATTGAACAAATACACACATTAATCATAGGTGGCATAATACACGTAGGACGCCACTTAAGGCACAAAATTGTCATGTAGGACGCTACACAAGAAAATGTATTTATTTATTCAATTTTATACAAGTTTAAGTGTTTACTTGTGTACACTCAAAGTTAGATGACATAGATGTCAGCTGAAAGCCAAGTTGAACGGTACAATTATGTATTACTATATTTTTTAACTTGATCTTATCTAGTATTTATACCCTTTAATTTTGGATATACACATCTAGACATTTAAAGTTGTATAAAGTTGAGCAAATAAACATTAGACATACAAGTTTAATATATGTCGGACTCCATGTGAAATGTCATATATGACATGAATTGTCACATAAGACGTTTATGTCTACTTATTTAATTCTATATAAATTGAAGTATCTATATATATAAATTTAAAATTGAGAATATATATGTCAGATGAAGCTAAATTAAACTACACATTTGCGAATTATGCCTTCTCTCATGATTATAAGTTGGCATCTCTTTGTGAAATAATGATTGAGATATAAACAAGTTAAATTCAGATCTCCATGAAATATAAACAAAAAAAATGATTCTAAAATATATTAGAAGTGGGGTAGTACACTCTATTGATAATAATAAAAATAATAATACTAATTGTTAAAAGGAGAACAGAGAACAGCCGGTCAAAATGGCAGCCTCTGTTTTAATTAGAATTAAAGAAAAGAGAAGAAATCATAAACATACCTCTGACTTCACTATTCTACTCTCTCTCTTTATTATCTCTTCAAACTTGGAACGCTGAAAGCGAACCAAATTATAGTCAAAAGAAAAATTAACTAAAAGACCGTTGAATATTCCATGCCATAATAATTTATCAGTATTTCGATTTATTTGTCAGATTTTAACTTGATAATTTTTTTAAAAAAGTTGTATAGCTTTAAGCTAAAATTCTATAGAACATATTAAAATGTTACTTAGGGGTGTTTGAATTAGCTTTTGTTAAGTAGTTTATAAGTTAAAAGCTCAAAACTATTAGTTAGTCGTATCCAACTTTTGACTTTTAATTTATTTTAATATCTTTTTGGCGTAAAAGTAAGTATTTAAAAATATTTTTTTGTCTTTTTCAAATACTTTCAAAAATAAAAAAAGTATTTTAAAGTCAAAAACTATTTTAAACATATCATGTAGAAAGTTAAAACAATACCACAAATTATAATTTCTTTCTTATATCAACATAAAATATTATACATATTAATTAATTTATTTTTATAATTTGAATCTCTAAAAACGAAAATACTTCATATATACTTGGACAAAAAGGGAAATACACAAACTAAAAAATTTCCACTCTCCCCCAACTTGTTCCACAATCCACATTCAAAGTCAAGTCGTCTACCCTCTCTCAGTCAAGCTGAATAATGAAGAAACACTGTACTTCTCCTTTCCCCTTTTTATATACACTTATTTCCTTTTCAATTTCTTCTATACCCTGTCTTTTCTCATCTAAATCTTCTTATCATTTTCTTCCCCTTTCTCATTCAAACTCAAATTTTTAATCTTCGCAATTCACACTAGATTTTATCTAATCCTTAAAAAAAGAAAGTGTATGAGTGTACATGGTAAGCATAGTTATGGATAATTGTAATGAACGATCAAGTTCTTCTTCTCCGGCGCCTTTTTTGTTGAAGACTTATGAATTGGTTGATGATACGTATACTAATCCTGTTGTTTCATGGAACCATAACGGACGTAGCTTCGTTGTTTGGAATCCACCTGAGTTTGCTAGAGACTTGCTTCCGAAATACTTTAAGCATAACAATTTCTCCAGTTTTATCAGACAACTTAATACTTATGTAAGTAAATCTTTCATTCATTTCATAAATATCTCGATTGAATTATCACAAAATGTTTATCGAAATACAGATAGTTGAGATATGAAACTTTCTGTTTTGATTTGTTATTTGACGGTATTCATTTATTTTTTTGTTCTACAGGGGTTTAGAAAGGTTGATCCTGAACAATGGGAGTTTGCGAACGAGGAGTTTTTAAGAGGGCAGAGACATTTGTTGAAGAATATTTACAGGCGAAAGCCGATCCATAGCCACTCTGCAACAGGGCAATCAGTGGCTGCATTGACGGATTCGGAGAGACAGGAGTATGAAGATGAAATTGAGAGGCTGAAGAGAGAAAACAGTATGCTTCAGTCATCTGCGGAGAATCAAGAGAAATTTAATATGGAATATGAAAGTGGAATTAAGTCTATGGAGCAACGTTTACAGAACGTTGCTCATAGACAGGGGAAATTGATTTCCCTTTTAGCTCAATTACTACAAAGACCTGGATTTTCCTCTGATTTTATTCAATGCGCGAATAATAACAGTAAGAAGAGACGGTTGTTAGTATCGAACTACTTAACTGAGGAGGAAAATGCAGCTACTAACTCTGTAGTTGCACCAAAATTGGACATGGAAATGGTTAAAAAGTTGGATTCTTCAATCAATTTTTGGGAGCGTTTTCTGTATGGTACTCGAATGAATCCAACAGAAGATCAAACGTGTGATTTTGACCATACACAACCTTTACCTTCCCCAATTGTTATACGGGAAATGGATACTTCATCTGATGATTCTGGCAAACGAAACTCTCCTATCGATCATTCACCATCCTCCTCCGAGTTAGGAGGAGGACCTTTGAGTCCTGTCATATCATCAATTTATGTCAATTTAGAATGTCAACTTAAGCCATCTGATCAGGTTAATCAGGTTGAGGGTAAGACCACTAAAACATCTGAATTAGTATCAAACTCGGGTAATGATGTATTTTGGCAACAGTTCTTAACAGAGACGCCTGGTTGCACTGAGCCACAAGAAGTTGAAAACAAAGGCATTAACGAATTAGCGTGTGATATTAGATTAGGGGATAACCATAGATATTGGTGGAATAGCGGAGTAAATGTAGAAAATCTTGCTGAAAGGATGGGGCATCTTAGTAGTCCAGCAACAGGAAGCTGAGTTGGTTCAGATTTCCTTTGACATTTTACAGCTATTGTTGTTGTTTTTTTCTAGTTTTGATTATCTCAGATGTCACATTGGAGCACTTGTTGGTTTGTTGTTGTAATACTAAGTATCAGTTAAGAGTTCCATGTACTGAGATCATTCACTAGAAGTTAAATATTAAGTACCACTTTTTGTGGAACTTTTAGTGTAGACTTTGCTTGTAATTATCAGAGTTTTAGTAAGATATTTATATATATATATATATATA
>NW_006239028.1:1161902-1164152 GCF_000226075.1 Solanum tuberosum | reverse complement strand
TTATATATATATATATATATATATATATATATATATTAATGATAGAAGATTAGTGATATTGAACAATATTGAGTTAAAGCTTAATTTTGTTTAAGTTTAATAATAAAGCAAAGGAAATTGACAGGCTATTCTTTCTTTTCTCTATTGAACTATGGAAATCACTTTATAGTAGTAACACGAATTCACCACAACATATGCCTTTTGCCAATGGGACAAACGAAGGGTACAGGGTACCCGTTCTGGTTGTTATGATTGGCAAGAATTGCATAGGTTCTTTCAATGCACTCTTTCTTACAAAGAATATCCTTGTACAAGTTATAATTCATCTAAGGAAGAGCTTTCCTAAAGTAAAATCCCGTGGACTACAAGCAAGATAAAGAATCTCGTCTTGCAACAACAACTGATTAAAGAGTAGATGGTCAAAGAGCCTTTCACTCAAAGCTTTTGATTCAACTCGAGACAACCAAGGAAGTATGCATGAAAATATGGTTAACCCCCGCGGCAAGCATTATCCGGGAATGATTATCCAGAAGTTGGAAGATGGTTAGCGTGACACACCTAAATCTCCAATCCATAAGGCTTTAGGTGACTAGAACAACCTTTGGAGGCGCTTAGCATTATACACCATTTCCTAACTGAGTAATAGAATGTTTGGCCAAACTTTTAAAAAGCTAGAAGTGTTTATTTGAGAGAATGCAGGACCAAAAGCACACAATTAATTAAATCATAGACTAAATATGCTAGAGTAGATATTACAAGGTCTGAAATCAAATTTATCGATAATTCAGGGACTAAAAGTATACCTTTTCCAATTCTATCATTAGACTCATTTTTAATTTTTTTTTCATGTAACAAGAAATTTAAAGCACTATGGTCTATGGAATTAAACAGTTGCTTACCACCACTTTATATAATAAAAATTATTTTAGGAAATTTTACTGTAAAATTAAGGATCATTATTGGCAACATATTCCATTCACTCATTAAAAAACAAGGTGACTGATAACTTATATAAGGAATAAAAGAATATAGATATCATTGAAAAATAATTCAACTTATTGACCTTCTACGCAAGCAAATTAGAGTTATGCCAAAGAAATTGTTGAAACATTTCCTAAGCAAATCAAACATATAGTTACAAGCTAAAGAAACTTATGGTTTTAGACAAATTTGTCTAATATTTTTAAAAAATAATATTTTTTAAAATCATTTACAGGAGCAATCAAGATTTTTTCAAAAATAATTGAAGTCTTCTTGGTTCCACAAAAATGTTTGACCAATTTTTTAACTTTTTTTTAAAGAACAAGATTTTTTATAACCATTAAATTAATAATCATTGTCTTTTTTATGTCAATATTCGTGAGCGGCTGCTATATGCAAATGACTCATTTATTGAGGGTCAAAGCAGTTATGGCAAGAATACCATTAATATAAAGAAATATAATTAATATAGATATATAAATTATCATATCATAAATTTAAATTATTAATTTATCTGACACATGACTACTTTTTCTTCTATAATATTTTATTAATATATAATTACATTTATTAGTTTTCCTGGGGTGATATTTTTCTGGTCAATTTTATAAAGAATTTGTTTAGGACTTTATTGATTTTTTTTTTCATAATCGTCGGTTAGAAACTCAAAGATATCCTTGAATTTTTCAAATGAAACACTAATAATTCGTTATGTTTGTAATATTGATGCACTTTTAGTCCTCTCCCAAATTTCACCTATTTTTTAACATTGCTTTTGTACAAAATTTTATATTTGAAATGTTCAATCGTCTTTTTATATTTTTTTTTAAAAAAATAACTCCATGTAAGAGAAGGTGAGGAAAGAACAATTTATTCTATTCAGTAGAAATATTATTGAAACTAAGGGTGTGTTTGGTATGAAGGAAAACATTTTCCGAAAAATGTTTTCCAATTTTCTCATGTTTGGTTGGGTTAAATGTTTTGGAAAATGTTTTCCAAATCAACTCATTTTCCTCAAATTTAAGGAAAATGACTTCCCTTCAAAACTTAAGGAAAACATTTTCCAAAACTCTCTTCCAACTTCAAGTTACAATTTTTTTTGTTGAATTTATTTTGTCCCTACCCTCAAACCACCCCCCAAAAAATAATAATTATTTTAAAGCTTGTTTTTAAATTCAATTTTTTTACCCCACCTTCACCCCTACCCCCTCCCAAAAAAATATTAAAAGTTATTTTAAAAAAATATTTCTAATTTCAATTATTTTATTC
>NW_006239028.1:1157846-1161860 GCF_000226075.1 Solanum tuberosum | reverse complement strand
CAAAAAAATTTAAGTTTGTTTTTAAAAAATATTTTCAATTTCAAAAATTATTTTCTACTCTAGTAAAAATAAAAGATATTTCTCAAAAACATTTTTCATTCATAAATCAAACACTAAAATCTTTTCCAAAAAATATTTTCTAGTCACCAACCAAACATGAGAAAATAAGTCAAAAATCAACTTGTTTTCCAGGAAAACATTTTTTAGGAAAACATTTTCTATGAAAAATATTTTCCTTCATACCAAACACACCCTAAGAATCTACATTTGCTTGTCAAACTGTATCAATTTATTGTTGACATATGACGTTGTACAAGTACAAAAATTTCTTTTCTTGCAATATCATATGTCAACAATGAATCGGTGTAGTTCACACAATCAAAGATAGGTTTTTAGTTTAGCTGTAATAATATTTCTACGGAAAAAAATAAGGTGTTCTTCTTCTCACCTTCTCTCACATATAGTAATTATTTTTACTAAATATATAAAAATACGATGGAACATTCCATATAAGGCTGGGCACCAGAACGGGTTGTACCGGTACCATTCCGGTCCGTTCCGGTCCGATAGTATTCGGGACGGGATGGGATACATTGAACCGGTACACGGAACGGAACGATATCATGATTTGGTACCGGTATACCGGTACCGGTTCATTCCGGTTCCGGTCCGGTACCGGTTCGGTCCCGATAAATCATTTTTAATTAAAATAAAAAATAATATTTTTGTCATTATTTACTTTTATTAGCATTTCTTTTTTGTTTATTTAATTTTTTAAAATTACAAACTTAAGTTATTTAACTTACAAGTTATAAGTATAACTTAATAACTTATAAACTTCAAAAGATTCAAATCTTTAAAACTTATAACATAACTACATAAGCTCAAAAACTAAAAAAAAAACTTTATTAAACTTAACTTACAAACTCTTATCCGTAAAAACTAAAAAAAATATCTTTAAAATAAACTTAAGTAAAATTATTATAAATTTAAAACTAATATAACTTAGAAAAATAAAAAAACAATTCGTATTTTCGTAATTCAAAATAACTCAAAAAAATAATTATTTTTTGAAAAAGCTATATGTGCCGTCCTGTTTATCCCATTCTGTTCCGTTCCTTCATTCCGGTCCGTCCCGGTATATAGTGGGATGGGACGGAACTGAGCCTCCATCCCGGTAGTTCCGGTCCGGTTCATCCCGGTACCGGTCAACAACCCGGTCAAACCGTCCCGTTCCGATCCGGTGGTCCCATTCCGGTCCGGTGCCCAGCCTTAATTCCATATATAAACTTGTGGACAAAATCATTGTTGAAAAATAGGCAAAAGTTTGAAAGAGGACCAAAATTGCTCTAATAATGCAAACATGAGGAACTATTAGTGCTTCATATAAAAATAGAAGAATAACTTTAAGTCATAACCCAAAGATGAGAGACTATTTTAAACTTGGGAAAATACATAAAAACCCCTTTAAACTTGGCACGAAAACTTACTTTAGTACTTAAACTACACGGCTGTTTATATACCCCATTAACATCTTTTATGTGAATTATTTTCAATCCTCCGAACATCAGCCCAGTTGAAGGCTGGGCATTGTTACACACGCGCATTTTCATTGGTCCACGTCGCAAAGGGTTTTAAAAATATCTTACCAGTTTTATATAACCCACCCGTTCCCAAAATACAACCCTTACCCATTTTTAAACAAATATCCCTAAATCTCTCTCAAATCTAAAAGACCTAATCTGAAGAATAACAAGTCATTAGCGTGAAGGATTTGCTGAGTTTAGGATTTTCGTGAAGAAACAAAGGATTTGCGTGAAGAAAGAAAGTTACCAGGTTAGTAATCTTCGTTTAGATGATTGTAACATTTGACAGAGTTTAGGGTTTTCGTAAAGCTTAATTTTTTTTTTATCTTTTCAGTTTGACGATGGATGTGTACGTTACCTTAAGGTTTCACCATGGTGGAAAACTACAACAAAAACCTCGTATTAAGTATGAATGAGGTATTGTCACTGATTGTTTTGATGCAGATGTTGATAAATTGTCCTACTTTGAATTTGTTGATATAGTTAAAGAAATTGGCTATAACTGTTTTGCTTGTGTTGTTTATATTAAACCACCTAAATGTTGACTTGTTGTTGAAGTTAAAAGTGATAGGGATATTATGGGTATTGTACATAAATTAAAAAATGGAGATATTGTTGAACTTTATGTGACTCATTTAGTTGAAGAACCTATTGTGCCCTCCCCCCTTCGAAATTGGATATCTAAATGATGTGGTAAGTTAAAAATTTTTTTTTGCCCCCCCCCCCCCCAACCCGAAATTGGATATCTAAATGATGTGGGTGGGGAATCTAATACTACTTTTGATAAGGAATCTAGTCAAACTTTTGAGGGTAGTGAAGGTTTAGGATTTGAAGAGGCTGCAAAACCTGCACAACCTGCACAACCTGCACAACCTGAAGAACCTATTATGGGTGAAGTGTTGGGTAGGACTTCTGTTGGTGTTGAAGAGGACTTGGGTAGGGCTTTTGCTGGTGTTGGAGAGGACTTGGGTAGGGCTTCTGTTAGTGTTGGAGAAGACTTGGGTGGTACTTCTTCTGCTGTTGCTACATTTGATATTTCAGAAGTTGGGTCTGATTGGGAAAGTGAAACAGAAGCAAGTGATGATTCAGACAATGCAAATTTGTCTGATGAAGGAGAAGATGAGTATGGTAGTGATGTTCATGAGGAGGTTATAAATCTTAGGAAAGAGAAAAGGGCTGCTAAATAAAAAGAGAAAAGAAAAGGGCCCTAGATCTGAAGGAGTTGATTTAGGAAAAATGAGTTGATTTGGGATATGATGAATATTTATCCAAGAAACAAACTACTTTTGAGGGTAAGATAGCTGGAGATGAGCCCTACTTTGATTCAGATAAAGCTGTTAGTTTTGAAATAGATACTGATGAAGATGTTAATGAGGAAGATGAGGTTGAACAACCTATAAGAAGACAAAGAAAAGCAAGAAGAGCAAAAAGAAATAAAAAGAAAGTTGTATTTGATCCTACATGTAAGTAAATAGGTTGGGAGACTGGTCTTGCTTTTGAAAGTGTTAAGCAGTTTAGAGAAACTATTACTAGATATGCAGTACAAGAACATGTTGAATTAGATAAATATGTTAATGATGCAACTAGAGTGAGGGTAAAATGTACAGCTGGTTGTCCATGGTTGTTGTTTGGAAGTATTGACTCAAGAACAAGAGATTTTGTGGTGAAGAATTATAATCCAGTAGATAAATGCAATGGCACAACAAAAAATAAATTGGTGAATTCAAAGTACATATCAGAAAGGTAGAAGGACATAATTATTTCTGAGCCTGACATTAGAGTTTTTTAGTTTCAAATTTTAGTGAAGAAAGAGTTGAATGTGTATGTAGGGAGGACTGTAGCAAGAAAAGCTAGAAACAAATTATGGGTGATCATGTGGCGGAGTTTAAAAGAATTTTAGATTATAGAGATGAGCTCTTAAAGACTAATCCAGGCAGCACATGTGTGGTGAGACTTAGTGAAGAAACTTTTGAAGGTGGCAGAAAAATGTTTCAATCATTTTACATATGCTTTGATGCTTTAAAGAAGGCATTCAAAGCTGGAGTTAGAAGATATATAGGATTTGATGGTTGCTTCTTGAAAGGTGTTTCTAGAGTTCAATTACTTGTGGTTGTTTGTAAAGATAGGAACAACCAAATGCTACCACTAGCATGGGCAATTGTTGAGGTTGAAAACACATTCACTTGGAAATGGTTTATCAAGCTTGTAAGACATGATCTTGAGCTAGGAGATGGAACAGAATTGACAACCATTACTGATATGCAGAAGGTATTTTTGTTTTCCTTTTTATTTATTCATTTATTTTCTTTTTAATTTATTCATTAAGTTAGATCTCATGTTATTCTAAATGTTGTTAAAGGGTATTGACAAAGCTATTCAAGATCTTCTGCCAAATGCAGAACAAAGAATGTGTGCAAGACATGTTCTA
>NW_006239028.1:1155730-1155966 GCF_000226075.1 Solanum tuberosum | reverse complement strand
AGGTTATATTAGGTAGAGGTCCTATGGTAATGAAATGACATGTGTTCCTTTAAAGTTAAACATGAGTTGTATATGAATATATGTTGAGTATGTATACGGTTGGCTATGGTTTTATAAGTGAACATTGACTTAGAATGTTATATTATAATGGTATATTTCCTTATCTATGGTAACCCTTAGGAATACTTAGGTGTATATGAAGAGATTGTATGGGCGGTCACTTCATGTTTCACTTA
>NW_006239028.1:1146502-1155156 GCF_000226075.1 Solanum tuberosum | reverse complement strand
GTATTAGACCTCTTCGAGGTCGAGTACGCCGGTTACGACTAGGGGGTGCTCCCGGGTCGTGACAATCTTGAGCTAGGAGATGGAACAGAATTGACAACCATTACTGATATGCAGAAGGTATTTTTGTTTTCTTTTTCATTTATTCATTTATTTTCTTTTTTATTTATTCATTAAGTTAGATCTCATGTTATTCTAAATGTTGTTGTTTAAAGGGTCTTGACAAAGCTATTCAAGATCTTCTGCCAAATGCAGAACAAAGAATGTGTGCAAGACATGTTCTAGCCAATTGGTCTAAGTATTGGAAAGGCATTGAAAGAAGAATTTTTTTTTTTGGAGATGTGCCAAATCTACATATGAACAAGAATTGAAAAGAAATTTGGATCATATGGAGAAGTTAGGCACTGGAATATGTGATGACTTATTGTGGTACAATATAGAGAGGTGGTCTAAATTATACTTTAAGTTTTTCAGCTGTTGTGATAGTGTTGACAACAACATGGCTGAAAGCTTTAATTCATGGGTTTTGGGGGCAAGACACAAAATTATCATCACAATGCTTGAAGAAATAAGGATCAAAGTGATGAGGAGAATAAGACAATTGAGGGAGTTCTGTAATACTTGGATAACAAAAATATCTACAATGGCCCTAAAGGTATTGACAGAGAACACAACAAAGTCAATGAAGTGTAACCTTGGATGGAATGGTGAATATGGTTTTGAGGTTAAAGACAGCTGGGATAACACATTTGTTGTGAATCTAGGCAATCAAACATGTACTTGTAGATCTTGGATGCTAAGAGGTATACCTTGTTGTCATGTTATAGCTGCACTTCATTTTAGAAATTGGAGCCCATTAACTATGTTGCACATTGGTATAGCAAGGAGACTTATCTCAAGGTCTATAGTCACTACATTCAACTAGTTACTACCATGAAAATGTGGCCACAGTCGGCCAACCCTTCTGTTATACCACCTGTTATAAAAACACTACCAAGAAGGCCTAAAAGTGTAGGAGAAAGGAGCAGAATGAAAACAAAACAGGAAAATTGTCCAAGAGAGGTGTTGAAATGACCTGCAGTCTTTGTCATGCAAAGGGTCATAATAAGAGGGGTTGTCATTTGAATAATCAAGCTAATACAGGCAGAGGAAGATGAATGGGGAGAAGATGTGAGCCTAGTTCAACAAGGTCAAGTGTTGGTTCTTCTAGAGCACCAATTGAATCACAATCAAGCACAAAGAGAGGAAGAGGTCGACCAAGAGGTTCTACAAAACAGGTAATGTTTATAATAATTCGTTTAGTTGTTAATTTACATCTTAATCAGTCTAATATTTTTGTTGATCAATTTATGTTATAGGCTAGTGCTACTAGAAGGGGAAGAGGAACTGCAACTGGTAATAGAACAAAGATTGGTGTTGCTGCTGATAGTTCTGGTGCCACTGAAAAGGGAAGAGGAATTAGAACTGGTTTAGCTGGAAGGGGAAGAAAGACTAGTGTAGCTGCTACTGCTACTGATGTTCCTGGTGCTACTGGAGGAGGGAAGAGGCCAAGAATGGTTGGAATGGGGATACTACATACACAAAGTAGTTTTACAATCCACAATGTAAGTTGTCTTAATTATTTACACACTTTTTAATTTTAACTTATGAAGCATCTAAGACAACATATTTTTGTGAATCTAGCCTGGAATGCCTATGAACTCTTCAAAAGTGACTGGAAATCTTGGGCATCATAAACCAAGATCAGGCTTAAAATGGAAAGGAAAGGTTGTTGTAACTCAACAAGGTCTTCAAGAGATGAGAGAAAGCAAAAGAATGAGAACAAGGTCCAATGCTGCTGAAGTTTGATATGGAGACTGCTTTAGTTTGATATTTTAGCTGTTTTTGGAACAATTATGCAGCTGTGACTACATTAGTTTGATCTGTTTGTTTTTGAAACAATTATGGTGCAACTATGACTGCATTAGTTTGATCTATGTTTGTTTTTGAAATAATTATGCAGTGTGACTGCATTAGTTTGATATTTTAGTTGTCTCTTTTTGAAACAATTATGCAGCCAGTTTTGCAATACTTTTATGTGTACAATTATGCAATTGTGACTGCAATTTAGCGAATGCAGTTGTAAATAAAACACAAACAAATACACAAACCACCAAATTACATTAAGAGAATAAGAAGAACTCATTACAAAAGAGTCTTGCACCTAATTGGTTACAACATAAACAGTGCTACACTACACCAACATTGATCTCACTACATCAACAACTTAAGGTAACTTCATTGAACCTTTCTTCATATATATCACCCAGAACCAATAGCTTATAGCTATAACCACAACACAACAACAAGCTACAACAAAAAGAGCACATTCTACCATGTTCTTCTCCATTTATTCTGCATCACTTTCATCTTCTCAACCTCTTCTTGCAACATTTTCAATTTCATACCTAGACAATCATCATCTTGTTTGAAATCTCCCGTCTTGTCAACTTCTTCAGTAACCTCAACCAATTCAAATGCAGTGGCTGAGGTTTGAGAGGATTCTACTATATTCTCAAGCTCACCCAATTTCTGTATTGGTTTAGGAATCACAAATTTCGACCTCGAATCAATATTTTCTTTATCCTTCCAACACCAAAAGTTGCAAGATCTAGGACCCTTCAATAATGAAAAAGGATGAAGGAATTAGTGGTTAATCAAATTCTTAATTGGCTAAACAAATTTAAACAAAAGTGATCTTTACCCCATAATAAGGACATGACCAATATATTCTTCCGGGGTTATTTGAAGTCCAAGATGTTTTCAAACGCACCACAAGTCCATGATTACAATAAACTTTTTTCTTCGTAGTATAATCATCTTCTTCCATACAAAGATTTGTCAAATTAATTGATCGCATTGTGTGCTACAATTTTGTGCAAGAATTAACGAGAATCTGAAAAAAAACAGAAAATAAGAAAAAGAGAGGAAAGAAAAATCAAACTAATAGATGAAGAAGAATAGGTTTGAATCTTACATTTTGAAGAACAATTCCTTCAAAGATTCAACTTTTAGGTTTGAATCTTACATTTTGAAGAACAATTCCTTCAAAGATTCAACTTTTAGGTTTGAATCTTACATTTTGAAGAACAATTCCTTCAAAGATTCAACTTTTAGGTTTGAATCTTACATTTTGAAGAACAATTCCTTTAAACATTCAACTTTTAGGTTTGAAGAGCTAAGATTTGAGAAAAATAATGAATTAGGTCACCATTTTTTGGATGATTGGGTTGGTGAGGGAGAAGAGGTATTTAGGGTTCTTCAAAAGTGAAGATTGTTCTTCAAATGGGTAATGGGTCGGATATTACCGTTAGAGGGGCAAATTTAATTTTTAAAAAATGTTAAAAGATGACTAACGCACCGTTCTAAGCTGTAACAACACGCGCACAAGGTTGGTGTTCGGAGGGTTGAAAATAATTCATATAAAAGATGTTAAGGGGATATATAAACACCCGTGTAGTTTAAGTACTAAAGTAAGTTTTCGTGCCAAGTTCAGGTTTTTTTTTTTAATGTATTTTCCCTTTAAACTTTTCTCAAACTTTATTATATAGGTTAAACTTTATTATTTGATTACAACACCATAAAATTTCACTCAACTATTTTTTTATTTATTAAAAATAAAATTTAATAATTACGTAAACAAAAAAATTGCAATTTTCAATATCATATCATATCATATCGAACCATGCCACCCTAACGAACAGGTGTTGGCACGTCTTAGTCACACAACTAGAGATCTCGTGGAAGAAGTAGAGATCTAGCAACCTAAAAATCTGGTATTAATAAATCCCACTGCCAATCATATCTTACTATACTAATACTTTATTTTAATTTCTTTATCTTATTTTTTGTGTTAGTCCATTTTAAAAAAAATATTTTTTATTACAATTTTTTAATTTTAATTTTAATTTTTATATATTATATTAAAGATCACAAGATTAAAATACATCATGACATGTTATATATACTTTTAATTTGAGATTATACAAGTCAATTTTTTTATTATTTATCTCAATTTTTGTGACAATTTTTTTGATAGTCAATCTCCAAAAGAATGTCAAATTTCCTTATTTGACGACTAGTTAAGGGTATCATCCCCACTTCACATTTATTGGATGCCATTTAACATCATCTTTCTTTATCTAAAACGTTGTCTGATCAAACAACAATGTTAATAACGATTTCAACAAAATTTTATAAATAAGGTTTGTAAAATGTATAGTGTATACCAATTATACCCTTACCTTGTGGAGGTAAAGAAGCTATGTCTGAAGGATCCTCTACTTGAGTACAACATATCAAAATAGATATGTAAAAAGACAGATCCCATCTGTGAAATTTTAACGACGGTGGAAAAACAAAACAACTCATAAAGAAATAATAATAGCTATAGAATGATGCCTAACCTAAACACAATCAACAACAAGCTAAGTGATGGTGAAATCAAAAGCAAAAAAGACACTACAAAAATACAACTAAATTTCTATCCTGATAACCTCGATACCCTCCTATCTAAGATCATCTCTTCGATAATTTGAAGTTGCGTTGTATTCTGTGTAATAATCTCTTTCCAGTGCTTTTTCGATCAGTCTCTACCTCTCTGTGTAACTATTATATCCAATCTCTCGCACCTCCTCAATAAAAATACTTATTTTTTAAATTCCACGACAAGTCTAAAATAAATAAATTGATATAAAGAGAGTTTTTAAAAACATTTTCCAGCTTATTAAAGTATAAAAAAATTCAACCAATTGTAAACTGTCGGCATTAGTTGATTTTCCTTCCATTTTACCTTACCGTAACAGGCGACAAGAATAACCCCTTAAACCAAACACTTTTTTTTTTCTTTCTTTAAACTCAAAGGAATTCGTAGATCAGATCTTCTATGCTTTGTTCTCTTCTACACCATTTGAATCTATTAACTCAAACAAGCTCAGGTCAGTTTTAATTTTATCTTTTATCATTGCTTTTAGTTGTTGCTTTCTTGATTGTTCAATTGCATTTACTCTTATTGATTGATTCAACCTTCTTTTGGGGTTTTTTCGAATCTATAGACCTGTAATAGAAATGGGGTTCTTTTGTTTTCCCTCTTTTGTTGAAAATTTGATTTCAGAGGATTCAAAGTTGTGATTTTTATTGTTTTTTTGGGGTTTGATTTCGGGAGATTTCCTTATTTGTTGTTTTGGGATTTGAGTTGAATATCAAGTTGCTATAATGCTGATTGTTGAACTTGTTTTGGCCACCAGTGAAGCTCAGCTCAGTTTTAGTCTATCTTTTCTCAATGCTTTTAGTTGTTGCTTTCTTGATTCTTCAATTGCATTTGCTCTTTTGGATTGATTCAACCTTCTATTGGTTTTTTTTTCAACCTGCTATAGAAATGGGGTTCTTTGCTTTCCCCTTTTCTTGAAAATTTGATTCAATAGGATTCAAATGTTGTGATTTTTATTGTTTCTTTTTGTGAAATTTTGGCAGATTTCCTTAATTCTTGTATTTGGATTTGAGTTAAATTTCAAGTTGCTATAATGCAGATTGTTGAACTTATTTTGCCCACCAGTGAAGCTCATCTCAGTTTTGGTTTATCTTTTCTCAATGCTTTTAGTAGTTGCTTTCTTGATTCTTCAATAGCATTTACTCTTTTTGATTGATTCAACCTTCTTTTGGGTTTTTTTCAACCTGCTATAGAAATGGGGTTCTTTTGTTTTTCCCCCTTTTCTTGAAAATTTGATTCGATTGGATTCTAAGTTGTGATTTTTACTGTTTCTTTTTGTGAGATTTGACTGAAATTTTAAGTTGCTTTAATGCAGATTGTTGAACTTAATTTGGTCACTAGTTAATTGGATTCGTGAGCTCAGTGCTGGTTTCAATTGCTTATTAGGCGTGTTTATCAGAAATAATAGTGTCAATTTGAAGTTCTAAAGGGTTCACTACAATTAGTCTGGTCAAGATAATTGGAAATATAAAGCCTATATAGACGACTTGGCGGATAAGCTTGGTTGTCAATGGGAGGAAGATGTTTTGATTGTGGAGGAAAAAGGAGATGTTAGAGAGTGAATTGACTATTGAGAAGGTTGAACAGAGTGCAAGTGACAGCTTTCGTAGGGCGCCTTCTTTCTCGGGCTGGTGTGATGATAATGACACCATCCATTCGGCTGAACTAGGGAATGCTGGTACACTCACTGACGACTTTGACTTTGAACTGCCTCTGGTGAATCAAATAGGTATAGGAAATGGATCTGTAGACGTAGATACACAAAATTACAACTTTAAGCCGAGGATGAAGGGTGGTGGTGATTTGGCTGTTGCATCTACTGCAAATGGAAAAGATAGATATGTTCCGTTTGATGTGGAGAACGGTTCTAGAAGTAATCAAACATATTCAAATGTGCACGGGGAAGGATCTGCTCATCTGGACCACCACGATGCATCACAAACAAAGTCAAAGAATGTTGTTTCCGTAGCTGATGTGCTGAAGACACTGTTCTTAATCCTTGTATGGTACATATTCAGTACATTCTTGACATTGTAAGTCTACTTGGTCATGAGCTTATGATTTTACTAAGTGATTTGTTTTCTCTCATCCGTATTGAAGCTTTGGACACGTTGGATCTTATCATGCATTCATCTGGTCTAGGTATAATAAAACTCTTCTAGGGGATCATCTAGGGAGATTCCCTGCTCCTTTACTGATGAATACATTCCACTTTGCAATGCAAGCCATTTTGTCCAAAGGCATTACTTGGTTCTGGTCCCGAAAATTTCAACCCACTGTAAAGATGACTTGGAGAGATTATTTTTTGAGAGGTAACTATGTTTGTCAATTTGTCATATCCTTTTTCTTTAAGCTACACTGAGATACAGGTTATTTTTGTTTCATGCGTTATTATGGGTTTTCAACAGACTGTTCATTGTCTTCTACTGTATGATTATAAATAGCTCTAGATGCAAGGAACTGTTCTGACCTTAGTTCCTTTGGAAAGAAATCAGAAGAGAAACAGAGACCAGAGTAGGTTAGGTAGAAATATTGAAATATTTGAGAGTTGTATGACAATTTATAAGCAGGAGATTGTAACCCAAGGGTACTCTATTAGGTACACTTCTTTTCTTGTAAAGTTTGCATGTAAGGTTCGTTATTGGGAAGACAAACTGCCTGATCCTTGCATAGTTCTATGTTCCCAGTTAGTACACCTTTTTCACTTACGGCTTCAACTAGCAAGCCACTTAGCACAACCCCACATTTTCTTTTTAAATTTTAGTTGTAAAAACAACAGGAAATGAGTGCTGAGATTCGTACAATGTCGAATGACTAGTAGCGCTTATCTATGATCTAAGGAGTCAATAAAGTCCAACAAAGTGTCAGACTAACTTACATCTATCATGGACCTCAAAAAGATAAAGATGGTTAACACCTAAGCTTTATAGTATGAACCTAGAGTTCCTCTCCTTCCACCCTATCCATACAATGCATGATTATAACATTTCGTAGGACTTTAGGCTGCTTTGGTTTCTTCAGGCCTCTCTTGCTGATGACCTCCTTTAGATGAGTCTGACTTTGATACGGATGATAAGAAATGACCTTGGTGCCTAACTCAACTGCAAAAGTTAGCTCATAATGTGGGGATTGTCCAAGACTTATAATGAGACTAATTATAAGCATTTAGATGAAATGGTTACACCCTTCAACATGATATTATAGAAAGAACATGTCTTGGGTTCAAATCTTACTGCTATCCTTTATCAAAAAGAATTTCCATGTGCTTGATTCATAAAAAAGAATCAAGCCTCAAGTAAGGGGGCATATTGAATATATAATAAAATACACAAACGTGTATTCTATCTAACAATTTAAGCTTTTAGATAAGATTATTGCACACTTCAACATGGTATTAAAGCAGCCGAGGTCTTGGATTCGGGTCTCACCACCATCAATTATCAAAAAGAGTTTCTGCGACCCCCACGTGAGAAGTTTTGTTGAAAAAATATATTTTTAATAAGAAAAACGATTATTAAAATGCCTGCAATGGGAATCGAACTCGGACGCATAAACAAATAAAGAATTTTTGCGGCCTACATGAATTAACGGCACCCAAAGCCGATTTTGTGTGTTGAAACATATTTGCTCTCTCTGACAAGTTTTTAATGAAATGGTCACACAACTTCAACAGGTTGAATGTTCCTCACTTTATTCCCGAGGATCAGGAAGCCTTAGCCATATCTGCGATAACTAATACAACTCCTAAAATCACAATTGCTCCTTTTGTCCCCATTAGAAGATCAACATCTCATCAATAAATAGAACATGAGACACTATTGCTACATTTCCAGCATCAGTCCTACTTTAAATATAGAAATCCATCTTTATCTGTTGATACCTTTGGTATCTGACTTATCTTTTCATTACTATTACTAGTATAGATAAGTGATAAGAAAATGGAACTTGACCTAATTCAATCCCAAAAGCTAGATCATGAAGTCAGGATTGCCCAGGACTGCCATATAAAAAGAGTTCAAATACCCCATCCATAGCCGATGTGAAACTTTCAATGCTCCCTACCGAACATCTGGATCGTGGACAATATAACATTGGGGGGGGGGGTAAACAAAGGCCATGGGGAAAACAA
>NW_006239028.1:1141075-1146016 GCF_000226075.1 Solanum tuberosum | reverse complement strand
TTTTGGACTTGGAAAAAATAAAATGGGGGGGGGGGGGTAACATAGGTCATAGGGTAAACCAATAATTGAGATGGTCTGGCTTTGATGCCATGATAAGCAAATGACTTTGGACTTAATTCGACCTCAAAATCTAATGCATGAGGTGAGGCTTACCCAAGCCTGCCAACTGGAGCGTGTACAGAGCATCTAGAAGTCCTTGGTTCGAGTCTCACCGCCACCTTTGAACCAACAACAACATACCTAGTGTCATCCCATAGGTGGGGTCTGGGAGGGTAGAGTGTATGAAGATCTTACCTCTACTTCGTAGAGATAGAGAAACTGTTTCCGATAGACCCTTAGCTTAAATAAAGCCTGCCAAACATTTGAAAAAGAGCTACAGATATGGAAGCAATAACAACAACAAAATAATGTGAAATGGAGAGTAATACACAACAAACAAGAGAAAGAACAATAACGACAACAAAATAATGCAATAATCGGAGCACAAAAAAAGCACCAGTGATAGCCGAAATCAAAGATCAAAAAACAAAAAAAACACCAGTGTAATCTCACTGCCACCATTATTAATAAAATTTCATGTGCTTGGTCCGATTAACACGTGAGGGGGAGTGTTGAAGATATAATTAAGTAATTTAAATTGTATTCTCTCAAACAACTTAATCTTTTAGATGGGATGATCACAAACTTCAACTATAGAAAAAGATGACAGGGGTCACTCCAGCTCAATTGAACCTTCTGAGCGATCATTGATTATAATAGCTATCTGGCTGAAGAATTTCAGAAGTTTAGCCACTCAATTCATCTATTGTCAAAGCCCATATCCTTCATTATATTCAGAGGAAAGACCAAATTTCGTGGCTGTATGCTTTCTCTGAGTCGAACTTGCACACTATTCTGCTCATTTCTGATTCTGTCTCAAGTACTCATTTGCAATTAATGAGTCATATATGATTTCGTTCCCTGTGCAAAGGCATTTTGGCAACTCAGACTAGTTCCCTGATGAAATTTTTTCAATCTCCATTCAACACCTTCGCTTATAATTTTATGTATATACCTTGATAAGCTGATAGGAACAAAATCTTTCTGCTTTTTAGTAACTTTTTGGTCAAAACTACAGATATTTCATTCAGATGTTTGTATTGCAATCCTGAGATATTGGTAATTATTGTATCAACTGAACTTCAATGATTGTTCTATTTGTCTCATCTACTTAAAGTTTCACTACTTGTTCTTCGCTTATTGGAGACATTCAATCTTATGCCCTTTATTTGCACCTGTTTTGTGAAGTCTAGAGAATTTATAGATATTGGCCTCCAATAGTTTCCTGCCAATTTTTATTAACTTTTCTGACGAACTAATGCCACAGATGGCCTTTGCCTTTCACAGTTGTTCCCACAGCTCTCAGTACGGCAATGGATGTCAACCTCAGCAATGCATCCCTTGTTTTCATATCAGTGACATTTGCTACTATGGTTTGTATTCGTTCTCCCTGTAAGTTTTAATATACCAATCAATATGGTCAACAGATTTATTAAGAAAATTAAGTCACTGGGCAAACTCAAAAAGGATTCTCACAACCCAGCATTCCTTTAGGTCTGTAGAAGCACTTACTCCTGAAATTTTAACAACAATTTGTGAGATTGCAACCCAATAACAATAATTTTCTAAGACTTGAAGGGAGAGTGAGTGAAACGATCTTCAACTATTACTCGTAAAAAAGAATAATCCTCTAGTTTCCTTCATTTTCCTCCATAAATTCTTGACTCCTAAACACAAGTTTATCATTGCAGTGCAAATCTGCAGCACCGATCTTTCTCCTACTCTTCGCTTTTGCTTTCAGGTACTTCTTTTAATCATTGCTCTATTTCTCATTGAGTCTTTACTATATGTAGTAGATGCATGTCCTGTTGAATTATTTGTCAATGTGTATAGTAACTACTCCATCTGTCTTAATTGACACTCCCTTTTTTTTAGTCTGCTTTAAAAGAATGCCACATTTCTAAATTTCGAAGCGCGTTTTAGCTGTAAATTTTTCATTTTACCTGCAATTATACGCTTTTAAAGGGTAATTGCAGGTAAAATAAAAAATTTGCCGCTAATGACTTGTATTATACACATTTCAAATTTTTCATTTTACCTGCTTTATGACTTGTATAAGACAATAATTTCTAAGGGTAATTTTGGTATGTGCCAGAAGTCTGTCTTTCTCTCTTAAACTCTGCATAACGAAAACTCTGCCATATATGTAATGGAAGGAGTAGCCATTTTGGCATATAAGGACTCTTCAATCTTTTGAAGGACCTTTTCTTATCCAGGTAGAAAAAATCTATGTAGTCCATCTTTAAAGCTCAGTCTCCATGACCTTAAAAGGAAGCAGGATACAACCATCACTTATTGATTTTCAATTAGTCCCTCTTTAGTGGTACACATACTGGGAAAGGAAGCTTTTTTCCCGTCCATTGCATACTTGACCCTTCAAGGATTAAATTTATCATCCATCTCTCATGAATGATTTCACTTGCTGTCTCTTAGAAATGAGTTCTTATTTGAATATATTTGGTCTACTGCCTTGTTTTTAACCTCAGATTTTTTTTGAAAGGTTGGAGTCTCCGAGTTTGAAGCTGCTAGGGATCATGTTGATTATTTCTATTGGGGTATTATTAACAGGTATCCTATACACTTATTAGCATATCGCTTTTGTTGTTTCTTGTATTTTTTATTTTATTCTTGGGTAATATCAGTTATGCGCATGCTAGGTAGCTTGTCCTTGCGTAGGTAATCCGACTTAAAGGACATTCATAATTCTCAATTTGTACTCTGGTAAAAGTAGTGCTTTGAGTCTACATGTCTTTCATACTTGTTGTTTCCCATCCTCCTTTTAACCATCATGATCTATACATGACTATCATTTTATGTCCAAATATAACTAGGATGGGACCGAAATGTGCTGGACTTGATATGAATTCCATTTGTTTCAATTACATTTCTCCATTGTTTCGGCTGTAGCCTTTAAAAATCATACTTTTTATAAGTAAGTTTTTACTTTCTTAAAATTAAGAAAGGAATATTTTGGGGCTCGAGTTTCTAGAATTGCTATTTCATACCTAATAATCTGATTTTCTATCCTCTTTACTTTTCTTTTTTTTCATGACACATTCTCTTTTCAACTATAAGGTGGCTGAAAATATACATTTATACAAATACTCGCTGGAATGAGAAAGTTGAGATGGATACTATTTTGAACAAGAAAGGAAAGGTACAATAACACAAGTATTAAAAATGCTGAGGATAGTGATAGGGTAGTGGCTCCACAAGGTAGTGTGAAGAAATAGTTTTAAACCATTCGCATTTCACAGTTTTTCTTCTAATTCTGCAAAGGTGAAATCAATTGGATGGAGCACTTCTAGAACCATTAATGCAAAGAGTAGAAAAAATCGTAACAAATGAGATGAAAAGAGTAATTGCACCTAAGGGTGTGGCCTAGTGGTCAATAAAGTGGGTGCAAACCTTGGAGACCCAGGTTTAAATTGCAGTAGAAGCAAAAATACTTGGTGATTTCTTTGTATTTGCCCCTTAGAGAGTTGAGTTACTTGGTAGTTGTGTTGGTGAGAGGTAGTAGGTGGAATAGCCGAGATGCGTGCCAACTAGTCTGGACACCATAGTTATTAAAAAAAAGGGAGATGAAAAGAGTAATTTTAGAGAAATGCCATGACTTATTAATCAATAGTATAGACATTGAATGTAGATAAAAGAAACCGAGAAAAACGGAACTCACGTAGCATAGATGAATGTATTAGAAAATGCCGAAGTAGTTTGTGGTTCTCTTCAAAACTATCTCTGTCCATTTTCTTAACCTTGTTATTTTCAGTTTTTTGAGTGCCTAGCTAACTTTAATATGTTGTGACTAATTCTGTTGTCTGTAGACGGATATATGTTCAATAAGCACATCTGACCTTTATTGATTGACAATACAGTTGCAAAGGAAACGGAGTTTGAGTTTTGGGGGTTTATCTTTGTTATGCTAGCTGCTGTTATGTCTGGGTTCCGCTGGACTATGACTCAGATACTTCTGCAGGTAGGATTACAGAAATTGTTAAAAGTGAATTTGTTTTTAAGTATTTTCATCATCATACTTGTGCTCACTTCGTCTATTTTGTGTTCATTCTCCTGTACTCCATCCAACGGGTGTGCGCTGACAAAAAACTGTCATAAAGAAAGAAATCTACGGTAAGGACTTTCAGCAAATTATAGCAAACTTTCAAAGCTCTGAAAATGAATTTATTCATAGAGTATTTCTGTTAATTAATACTGTTGGTGGATGATTGAATGTTGGTGCCTCAGTTCTTCATTTTACCTAGTTTTGGATTCCCCTAAAAAGTATTTTTTTTTGACAAAGGTAACAGTTTTGTGTATTAATATTTAGCACTAAAGGCTGGAATTCCAAATTTACATCATGGAGCTACATACAATTGCGTGTACTTAAAACAAAACTAAACTAGATCCTACTTCATCTTACAAAGGACCTAGGATATCTCTAACCGCTATAGGATCATCTACATACTCCGAACTACACCAATAGCAAAAAGTGATTATGCAGTTAACTTTAATCCTGTGTAAAGGACTACTACTACTCTCAAAGCATCTCATATTTCTCTCCTTCCATATGGTCCACCAAATCACTGCTGGGACAATCCTCCATCTGCTTTGGTCTGTACTGCCACTGCCTTCATTGTTCCAGCTTTCTATAGCCTGACTTGCCCTTTGTGGCATGGTCCAGTTTGTGCCCCTGAAGCTGGTAAATAAGTGGTAAATAAGTGCCACAGCTGTCTAACCACCTTGCAATGAAGAAACAGATGGTTGATTGTCTCTGCCTGTTGCTCAAAACAAAACATCTAGGACACATATGTATTCCCCTCTTCATTAGATTCTCCTGTGTTAGTA
>NW_006239028.1:1135574-1140699 GCF_000226075.1 Solanum tuberosum | reverse complement strand
AGAGTTGTTTGAGGCTGCCATTTCCTAACCAATTATCCTCCCAAAACAAAATAGAGGCTGCCATTTCCTAACCAATTATCGTCCCAAAACAAAATCTTTCTTCCATTGTTTACATTGAATCTAGTTCTTTGAAAGAAACAATGCCACAAATTTCTGATTGATCTCCATAGGCTAATACCATAGGCAGAAGTCACTTCCTTAGTTTTCCAGTGATCTATCTTCTCATACTTGGCCTGAATCACTCTAACCCAAAGAGCCTGCTCCTCTTTAGGAAATCTCCACAACCACTTCATCATAAGGCTTTTGTTCTGTTTCTTCAGGTTTCTAATGCCTAACCCACCTTGTTTCTTTGAAAGAATTACAGTCTTCCATTTGACCAAATGAAATCCTTTGTATTCTTTCTCTCCATTCCACAAAAAATTCCTCCTTAATGCATCAATTCTTTCCTCCACCTTAGGGGGGAGAGGAGAAAGCTGACTTCAAATATGCTGGCAAAGCATCTAAGACTGAGTTGATCAGGGTCAATCTTCCACCTCTAGACAAATATTGTGCTTTCCATCTAGATAGTCTTCTTTCATATCTCTCCAGCACCCCATTCCAGATTTCATTGGATTTGCTTTTGTCTCCCAAAGGCATCCCCAAGTATATTGTTGGTAGTTTACCTATTTCTCCTCCCAAGATCTCTGTCAGATGTTGCATTCTGTTCACCTCATTTAATTGGAAAAATAAGACTTTTTCTCCAGTTGATATGGAGACTGAAGTTGCTTAAAAAAGAATGAGTATCACTCTCAGGATCTTAAGTTGGCTTTCTCTGCATCACAGAAGATGAGAGTGTCATCTGCATATTGGAGATGAGTGACTTCCAATCTTAGATTCCCCTCATTTGCTACATTAAATCCCCTTATCCACCCTTTAGTGTGAGCAGTCTTTAGCATATTGTTTAGGCCTTCCATCACTATAATGAATAAAAAAGGTGAGAGGGGATCACCTTGTCTTAGTCCTCTGTCTGATGGAAAGAAACCTTCAGGAGATCCATTTATCAGTATTGAGAATTTAACAGTGCTTATACAAAACTTTATCCATCTGATCCATTTCAATCCAAAGCCCATTCTCTGCATGATTTCAAGTAGGAAGCTCCAACTGACATGATCATACGCTTTCTCTATGTCCAGTTTGCACATGACTCCTGGGGACTTTTCCTTCACTCTCGAGTCTAGACACTCATTAGCAATTAAGATTGCATCAGTTATTTGCCTTCCTCTTAGGAAGGCCATTTGTTGAGTATCTACTAGCTTGTGCATCACTTTCTTCAATCTTTCTGTGAGAATCTTTGCAATCAACTTGTATACACTTCCAATTAAACTGATTGGTCTAAAAAGTATTTTATTTATTATTTTTGTTTTGTCACATTTTGTTTTAACCCTAGTCTGGCCAAATTTGATAGTTAATCAATTTTTTGTTTGGATAGTCTGGTAGGCAACATTTATTGCAGGTGGAATTCATGGATAGCCTCTTAAACTTGCCACCAACCATTCTGTTCACCTCATTAATTGGAAAAATCAGACTTTTCCTCCAGTTGATATGTAGTCCTGAAGTTGCTTAAAAAAGAATGAGTATCACTCTCAGGATCTTAAGTTGGCTTTCTTCTGCATCACAGAAGATGAGAGTGTCATCTGCATATTGGAGATGAGTGACTTCCAATCTTAGATTCCCCTCATTTGCTACATTAAAGCCCCTTATCCACCCTTTAGTGTGAGCAGTCTTTAGCATATTGTTTAGGCCTTCCATCACTATAATGAATAAAAAAGGTGAGAGGGGATCACCTTGTCTTAGTCCTCTGTCTGATGGAAAGAAACCTTCAGGAGATCCATTTATCAGTATTGAGAATTTAACAGTGCTTATACAAAACTTTATCCATCTGATCCATTTCAATCCAAAGCCCATTCTCTGCATGGTTTCAAGTAGGAAGCTCCAATTGACATGATCATACGCTTTCTCTATGTCCAGTTTGCACATGACTCCTGGGGACTTTTCCTTCACTCTCGAGTCTAGACACTCATTGGCAATTAAGATTGCATCAGTTATTTGCCTTCCTCTTAGGAAGGCCATTTGTTGAGTATCTACTAGCTTGTGCATCACTTTCTTCAATCTTTCTGTGAGAATCTTTGCAATCAACTTGTATACACTTCCAATTAAACTGATTGGTCTAAAAAGTATTTTATTTATTATTTTTGTTTTGTCACATTTTGTTTTAACCCTAGTCTGGCCAAATTTGATAGTTAATCAATTTTTTGTTTGGATAGTCTGGTAGGCAACATTTATTGCAGGTGGAATTCATGGATAGCCTCTTAAACTTGCCACCAACTGCCAAGTGTACACCTAAGTATACACCTTAACTATTCAGTGATCAGTTAGACACCTCTTTTTGGCAGAACTTTCTCATGACCCCTCAAGATGACATGGCAAAACACATTACTTTCAGTCGAATTTGAGCGCATGAAGCTCCTTAAAATTTGACATAGTACTTAGAGAGCAAGTTCATTGACACATGTCACGTGTCAGATGTGGAAGTGAGGATTGATACACAAGTCATAACCAAGAGAGGAAGTTTCAAGTATTTTGAGTCAATAATCCAAGGAAATGGGGAGATTAATGATGATGTTAGATATCGTATTGGTACATGGATGAAATTGAAGCTCACATCCGGTGTCTTATGCAATAACAAAGTGGTTGTCTCGTATTGCCGCAGGAGTTGGACAAGTTGTTTCGGTTCCAAGACTCATGTCCATACTACTTCGTTAAAGGTTCCTCTGACTTTTACAACCTTATGTACAAGGCCTTAATTCTTGGAGGAAAGCAACAAATTTCCTGTCAGAAAAAATGTTTTGATCTGCAGTTTGCCCAATCCCATAAGAGCATTGCATAAGCTTGTGAGAAAGTTCAAACTAATGTAGTGGTCTATTGATGCCCCATCCACACACCTTTCCAAGAAATGCACGAAGTGCTTAGTCTTTTTCTCGGCACTTATGGGAACTGTAAACAAAAATAAGTAGTACATTGGGGTTATTAAAATGTTAAGCCAGATAAAAGTGAGTACTCTCTCTGAGTACAAAGAGCAATTTTCTACTCATCGAATCTATAAGGCATTCTTTGAGTTGCACGATTCCCGAACACTCCTTCTGTCTTAATTTATGTGACCCTTTCTGCTTTTTAGTCAATCCCCCCAAAAATGGCTCTTTTCTATATTTAGTATCAATTTAACTTTAAACTTCTCATTTTGATCCTTGATAAGGTAATTTATAGCCACACAAATATCTATGGCTTGTTTTAGACCACAAATTTCAAAAATACTTTTTTCATTCTTAACAGAGGGAGTATATCCTTTGTGTTTCTTTCTGACAAAGTCATGTTTACTTTTAAGTAAAGTAGCTAGTTGGAATTTAATATAGTGAAACATGTCCTTTGAAATATTAACCATGTAGCTTGTACATACGTTGTATATGACAGCACTTGCTTCGGTTTTTTCAGGTTTAAAAAATCCACTCACACTAATGAGCTACGTTACTCCAGTAATGGCTCTTTCAACTGCTATGCTGTCTCTTATTTTTGATCCATGGCAAGAGTTTGGAAGCAGCAGTTACTTCGATAGTTCATGGCACATAACTAGAAGTTGTTTGCTGATGCTTTTTGGTGGAACCTTGGCTTTCTTTATGGTATGCATGTATCTAACTCAACGTCAATAAGTTCAAATTGTTGATTATCCAACATTCTAGGAGCAGATTTCTTTGCTGGCTCTTTTTTGTCTGCAGAAAGTGGTTGTCTACTAAATACTATAATATCTAATAGCAATAAACAAATTAGATAAACCTTCCATGCACGTAGTACAAATAATTTTCTTTCTCTGCTTTTTTTTCCAGGTGTTGACGGAATATATTCTTGTCTCTGTTACTAGTGCAGTAACAGTGACAATAGCGGGAGTCGTAAAGGAGGCTGTCACTATCGTGGTATAATCTAAAAACCAAGTTATCTATATCTCTTTCTTAAGTAAAGTAATGTACTGACTGATCAAAGAAAAAAGAGCATACAAGTAATACTGGTTTAGTTATTCAAATTTCATCAGTTCTCTGATAGCAGTTTACTCTATGGAATTTGTTAGTTGTTTCTTCTCAATGAACATTAGGATTGTTAATTTAAAAGCCTGGAAATTTCTTCCCCATGTCCCGTGAGTGGTTATGTCGGATGCAACTGCAATTTTTCGGCTACAAATGCTTTTATTGTTCAGAGACTTCATTTTCCTAGATATCTTCACTTCAAGCCACTGTGTATCTTCAATCGAATTAAACTGATAGTTATTCAGTTTCCACTAGTTGAAAAGTTTCTCTGTTTTGGAATCTGTTGTTGCTTCAGTTTCTGAAACTAATTGGCAATTATGTCGGTGGCATTTTCAGGTTGCTGTGTTTTACTTCCATGATAAGTTTACCTGGATGAAAGGGGTCGGTCTCATGACTATAATGCTTGGTGTGAGTTTGTTTAATTGGTACAAGTAAGTATTTGAGATCTCATATTTTTGCAGGAAGTTATCTTGTGATTATTGTCTCCCAACTGCTGTTGAGATTTGATAAATATTCTCTTTAACGACCTACTGTTGATGTCATCCTTTAATTTTCGGACACCGCTTTGCATTTTTTTTTGAGAATTGGTAAACATTGTATTCTTCAGCATTAAGGATATGCTGGGGACCTTTAAAAAAACAGAAAAGAACAAAAATCATAATACTTACAAGGATCCTAAGAGTTCTAAAAGTTGATCTGAATCCTCTGATCCTATCTCTTTACACCAAAAATATAGAGATACAATGCAATTTCATTTAACCTTGTGAATGGAATTGGATATATCTTCAAAATTCCTACTATTCCTCTCCTTCCACACTGTCACCAAATGCAATGTGGAATCAAATTCCACCAGGTCTTCTGTCTCTTGCTACCTCCTCTCCTGATCCAACAACTAAGTAAATCAGCTGTATGTTCAGGCATAGTCCATTTCATTTCTAAATAGTTGAGAAACATGGACCATATTTGTGCTGTGAAAGTGCAATGTAAGAATAGGTGATTGTTAGTTTCCCCCG
>NW_006239028.1:1103775-1135340 GCF_000226075.1 Solanum tuberosum | reverse complement strand
ATCCAACAACTAAGTAAATCAGCTGTATGTTCGGGCATAGTCCATTTCACTTCTAAATAGTTGAGAAACATGGACCATATTTGTGCTGTGAAAGTACAATGTAAGAATAGGTGACTGTTAGTTTCCCCCGTCTTTCCACATAAAGAGCACCACGGAAGTATGATCTTTCTTTTCTTCCTCAAGACTTCATGTGTCAAGCATGCCTTTCTAATGACCAGCCAAGTAAAGCATTTAACTTTTGTTGGTGCTGCAGTCCTCCAGATATTTTTCCATGAACTCTGGTATCTGCTACTTTGCGAGTTGCACTCCTTTTTATATGCCTTGCCAACTGTGAAGATCCCATCCTTACTGTGTGACCATCTAACAACATCATTGTCAGTATTGGTGCCTGCAAAATCCCCCACTTCCTCCAACAATTTGGCTACTCTCTCTATTTCCCAATCATTTAGAAGTCTTCTGAAATAGAGATTCCAACCTTGTACTGTCCAGCAATCACTGATCATTGCCTCAGAATTGGTGCACAAAATCGCTTTGCATTTACTTTCAACTTATCTAGTATTTGTACAAGCTCTTCAATATTTCTTTCATAGCATGGCCAGGGTCTTACAGGAAACATGTCGGTGATGTATTTCACTTGAGCGACAGCATCCAGTTAAACTGTACTTGTTAATAACTGGTCTTGCAAATCGCTAATAGTATAGGGTTGTCATGAAAATTATAAAAAGATTTGAAGTGTTGGATGGTTTTTGCTAGGTATTAAATTTGTTTTCCGCTTCTTCTCAGGTATGACAAATTACAGAAAGGTAATCCAAGTGAAGATGAAATTTCACGATCCTCAACGCAAAATGGAGCTGCAAAGTATGTTATTCTTGAAGAATTGGAAGATCAAGAGGATGGCCCTTGAAGTTCTAATATCACTTTATCTGCATTTGCGAACCTAGTAAGCTTCTTAATTATAAGGCTCTGATGCATTTTGTATGTTGCGTATGACGGAGGAGTTGCTTTTCATTGTCATAGAACTTCAATATAATATTATTCTCTTTTTTGTTTATCATTCATCCCTACCATTAACTATCACTATCATCCACCATTATTATCAGCCACCAATACCAATGTTAACCACTACTACCGGCCACCATCACCTTTATCTATTACCCACAACCAACACCATCAACTAACATCATCTCCTGTCGGCACCCACAACCCGCCACCGTTGGCCATCACCACCACCAACCATCATATAATTTTAAAAATGTTTTGTTGATATAGTAATTAGATTAATTGGTATGTTATTTGAATTCTGTATCTACTAATTTTTGAATAAATACAAGTTTTATACATTCAGATGTTGAGAAAACAAACCGTCTTAATTATTTGGTATCCAGATCTTAATGCAACATCTTCATATCCAAATGTATATTCAGATTGAGACATCTAAGTCTTAATAAAACAAATGAGGCCCCTGCTTTGATCAGCCTGATTGTTAATTTTTCATTTTAGTATAAGTGATGTAGTTAGAGAACATTTTTTATTTTCTGTGAACTACATCTATCCTTTCTTGTCTCTCAAGACATACCATAATAGACAGTAGTTGGTGTGGAGGAAATTGGATACAAATCCTAGCTGCTTTGTTTCTTTTTATGTACTTGCTCAACTTTCATCAATGCTTGTTATACTGATAAACTATGGATAGATCATAGATGCTTACGAGCCGATCTAAGATAACTTGTAGTCTGCATCTGTTTGATTGTGATATGATTGCTAGATGACTGCTGGCAATGCTGATGTTTTCAAGAGAGGATGAGTTGCCATATTTGAATTAATACCAAATAGAACGAAAGAGGCAGTGTCGATTGATTAGTTTTCGGCTTGACCCTGCACTGGACAGCCTTTGATCAGTTTGCTGGTGAAAGAAAGAAGCTTTTCATTCATCATTATTGTTGGTAAAAAAGATTGATCAGTTTCCATACATAAATACTAAGGGCCTATTTTTGTTGGACAAATTTTCGACATTGTTCTTGTATCTCTATATGAAGTTTTCATCCACATTCATTCAAGTATTTTTCGAGGTCTATCTCCTCCTCGTAATATGATCTTAGTACGAGTCGATTATAGATCTTTAGTTTACTTGTAAAACAGGTTTGCCATTGTATTTTAGATGAGTTTTTGCTTTGATTCAAGAAAGTTTGTCAACTGATCTCTTGTATCATGTCAATGTTTCTTTATCATGAAATAAATAATATTGTGAGGTGTCGAAGAAAACATCGTTTATTTAAGGACATGACACATCTTTCTATTGATATTGACTTGATGAAGCTCTCTGCTCTCGATCGTAAACCATATATTATGTAACATACACCACAGATACATTCAGAAAGCTGGTTGGAGTTGCTCATTTTCATTTGGAGTTTGCACAGTTGGTTGGAAGGTACCTAATTCAATGACACCAATGACGAAGCCAAAGCTATCACGGAATTCAACATTTAAAGAAATAAACACATGAAGAAACCAAAGGAATATAATATTTATTGTATACCATAAGAGAATTTCACTGTATATATATAAAGTCAATATTATTTTTGTGTTGTTGACCTATTGCTTGTGTTATTTGAGCATTATTGGCATAATGTGTTCAATCTACTTACGTTCGAAGCAAGGAACTAATCGTCATATTTAAAATACACGTTTTGTAGAACTCATGCTACTCTCATAAGTAAAATCAGATCGAACGATCTACTATGAAAATACAATAGAAGAGAGACTAAGTAGAACATAGAATTCATGGTCAATGGTTTGAGCGAATAAATCGGTCAAATACCATTTTTATTGTAGGATTCTTTGACTTGTTAATTGCTTGTCCAAGTTACAGAATGTTGTATAGTAGGACAAGTAAACGGTGAATATTTTAATATACCAAAAGCCAAAATTTCAACTAGGCTCTTTTAACGCTCAAATATGCTATCGAACTTTGAGAAAAGAGTCATCTATGCTATCCGTTAAAAGTTCTGCTCATCTATGCCATTTTCGTTTGAGAAAGGTTTATTCATGCTGTTAGCCATTATTTGTTAACTAAAAACAAATACTGACATGGATGAGCCTTTTCTCAAACGGAAATAAGGTAGATGAGCCAAACTTTCAATGGATGACATAAATGAGCCTTTTGTCAAAGTTGCTTTTTCCCTTTTTAAAATAATAGTCAAAGATCATCATGTAGCAATATATTCTTTTTTACATGCGATTTATAGCATTGACAAAGACAACTTGAATTCTATACAACAAACTTCCAGCTGGCTTGAGTTTTACTAGTCAATTTCAATGTTATCTAATTTGTGAAAACTAGGTGCTTGCTGCTTTCTTGATCATACTATATATAGATTCTGCATTAGAAAATGCAATTCATCAAATTTTAACTCATCTTCCTCTAGTGTTCTTAATGGCTTTATGCAAGATTATTCCTTTTGCCTTCATCCTTCTTTGTTGTTCTTGTTATCTGATATCGGGCCAACGTTTCGATTACCCCACTGCAAATCTTTCTACAACTTGGATCAACAGTGTTTCTGCACCCCATTCAGTGGATTTCACTGATGGCTCAAGAGTAAGGGCTATACTACTCAGAGGAACTTTTGGTCCAAAATATGCTTGTGGTTTCTACTGTAATGGCAATTGTGATACTTACCTCTTTGCCATTTTCATTG
Source organism: Solanum tuberosum (assembly GCF_000226075.1). Classification (NCBI taxonomy): domain Eukaryota; kingdom Viridiplantae; phylum Streptophyta; class Magnoliopsida; order Solanales; family Solanaceae; genus Solanum; species Solanum tuberosum. Next base: position 1,131,645 of record NW_006239028.1, on the reverse strand, counting down.
TGCAAACTAATAGCGCGTCCCAAATTACTTCTCCCGCGATTGGATTCCCACAAGTTGTTTGGTCTGCTAACCGGAACAATCCGGTTAAGATCAATTCAACTTTGCAGCTTACAGCACAAGGAGACTTGGTGCTCAGAAATGCTGATGGTACTTTGGCTTGGTCAACTAACACTGCTGGCAAATCTGTTGCTGGTTTAAGCTTGACCGATGAAGGGAATCTTGTTCTGTTTGATTTGAAGAATGCAACTGTTTGGCAATCGTTTGATCACCCGACAGATGCTTTAGTTCCAGGGCAGAAGTTAGTATCCGGGATGAAACTAACAGCAAGTGTTTCAACAACAAACTGGACCAAAGGAGGTTTGTTTTCCCTCTCTGCTATCGATAATGGTTTGGTTGCTTTCATAGAGTCAAATCCTCCCCAAACATACTTTGACGCGACTATTGGTGGATTGGATCCTAGTGGAGGATCCAATTATGTTAAGTATTTGGATGGAAGCTTAACTTTCTTCACAAATTCGAGTGGTACAACCGAGTTGGTTCTGGTTTCTATTACTCCAGCATCCTCTGCTCAGTATATGAAACTCGAGTCCAACGGACACTTGAAAGTGTACGAGTGGAAAAATCGATGGGGAGAGGTGGATGATCTCTTGACAGGCTTTCGTGGTGTGTGCAATTACCCCACAGTCTGTGGAAGATATGGCATTTGCACAATGGGACAATGTAGTTGTCCCATAAGCTCTAATTCAACTACCTATTTCAGACCGATAAACGTTAGGCTGCCTAATCTTGGTTGCTCTGAGGCCAAAAAGCTAACTTGTAACAACTTAAAGAAACACAGACTTTTGGAAGTTGAAGATGTGGACTATTTCGCATTTACTGCAGATATTAGTAACACAGATGTGAATACTTGTAAACGCGCATGTTTGAATAAATGTTCCTGTAAAGCTGCATTCTTTCGTAGTGGTTTAAATTCTTCCAGGGCCATAGGGGAATGCTACTTACCAACTGAGATCTTTTCACTAATGAATAATGAGAAGGACAAGACAAGGTATGACTCTGTCGCGTTTATAAAAGTACAGGTTTAAGCTAAACCAGCTGCTGCAATAGGGAAAAAATCGTGTTTTATGTACAAAAATGAATCTATGGGAGGACATGGATGGAAACTTAGCAAATTATGCACGGGATCTTGAATAAGTTCATGCTAGACATGAACTATATGAAGGTATTATTACATAAATAAATGGTTGGATAAGCCAAATTAGTGTTAAGAGTTCTCTGTATTCCTTCATTTCTCTTCTTCTCTGTATTACACTTTCATTTCTGTTTGTTATCTGTAATTTCAATTCAATAGACAATAATAAAGACAATCTATTTTTTCAATCGTTTGGTGAGTTAAGTGTTGGTATAATATATAAACAGACACTCAAACATGACCTCAACTGACAAGTAAACAAGTGCACATTTAGACACTCTAAATTGGTCTCAACTGGCAACCAAATACTCCAATTTGTTTCCCACTATGTCTCGTGGATACCTGATACTGACATGTCACATAAATTTTGGAGGTGTCTAGATGATCTCATTTTATACGTTGGAGTGTTCAACTGACACAATGGAGACGAGTTAGGGTCATGTCTAGATGTGCATACTCAAAGTTGAAATATTTATTTATCAGCCGAGGTCAAGTTTACGTGCGTATACATTATGCCTCAAGTGGTTGTTGCATTGTCATAGTTCATGCCTTGTCTTTAGCTAAGATTCAGTGAAGCTGGCTATGTAGTAACTCATAAGTTCAAAGAAAATGAAACTAAGATGCAAAATCAAGAAAACTCATAAGTTGCATTTCTAGCTTATTTATGTCATGTTAAGTGGCGGAGCCAGATTTTGCATTAAGAGTTTAAAATATGAAGGATGAACCCCCTGGGCCCTACCTAGCTCCGCCACAGGTCATGTTCTGTAGCTTAGGTTTTTTTTCTTATAATGCATATATAGTGGGGATATAGTAGTTGAAGTTTCCACCAAGCAAACAGTTCTCTGTATTGGTGTCTCCTCCTCTTGACATCATGTTGACTTTCTTATAATCGTCGTTAGTGGCGGAGCTAGAATTTTTAATAAGGGGTTCAAAATCTGAAGAAGTAAACAAACAAACTAATCGAAGGGGTTCGACATCATCTACTTCGGTTAGTTCGACATCATCTACTATATGCATTGACAGTCTAGTCTAGCGTACCCGAGGGCCGGGGCCTTCGATGGGATAGTGACAGATACAGAAAAGGAAAGTTGGAAGGGTATTACAAACACAACATAAATTAGATTATAGATGTTCAAGTTATAAATCTTAGCCAAATTTAGGAAGGATTTTATGTATTATCACAAATTAATATTGTTATGTAAATAATTTGGTCAAATGTGTTGTACTCTTTTAACCTGTCATTTGTACATATATCACTTTCACACGTTTAACTATTAATTAATATATGTGAAAGTAAAATAAATTAAAAAGAAACTACTTTGTGTTTTCCCTTTCATGGTTAATATGCAGGAACTTTTAAGTTTAAGGTTTTTTTTTTTTTTTTTTTTTATGTATTTTCTCTTTGGTAATACATTAAGGTGGTTATTTCATTAGATTACACCTAAGATGAACTAAACTTATTACGGACGATAAGTGTTACTTCAATGGTAAATATTTCCCCCACAAACTCCAACTTTAAGACTGTGACTTTGAATTATCAAGAAAGTAAAAAGGAAAGGAACTCCTAGCTAGAAACGGGTAAAAAAGGAACAAAAACAAAATAATAAAAAAGTATAGACTTCTTTTGAAAATTATAAGTCGAAATGTTGACGACTTGGAAAATTGAAATATTTCTTCAAAGATTAATACATTTCCTTTCACACTTCAAAATTGGTTTCACATTCTATAATTTTATCCAATAAACCTCTGTCGGGTCAAAAAGAAGGGAATGAAAAAGGAACTTTACCTACTCATTTTGTTCATTTCTAATTGATCAGTTTCAAAAATCAAGGAATAATTTATCATTTTATACTTTTTTAATCCTTATTATTAAAGAGTAGTACTATTTTCAATTCATTTTCCAACCTCTAGATTAGAATAAATATATATTCTTGAAGAGCATGTCAAGTTAAACATGAACATACTAAGAATCCAAACAAAGGGATTCAAAATATACTCTCTATGTTTTAAAAAAAAGACCTAATTTAATTTGACATATAATTTATAAAAAAGAAAAAGAAAAATTCAATCTTGTGGTCCTAAATTAAAGTAATGTCAAAAGTATCAAAATACCTTTTAATTTTGTGGCCTTAAACATGTCACATGAATAACTTAAATTAATGTGTTGTTAAATAAGGAAATGAGTCATTCTTTTGAAAACAACCTAAAAAAAAAAAGAAAGCAGATTATTCTTTTTTGAAATGGAGAGAGTATATATTATGCTAAAGCGATTCAGTATTTAAATTTTATGTATATGGAAAAGCTAATTATTTTACCATATTTCTATCGTATAATATTTTAATGAAAGAAGTTCTAGTGGGTGGACGACTTGGTAAGGTCAACGCGTTCATTTAGTCCACCATTTCTCCAAGTTGTAAGAAGTAGCTACTTGGTGCGTTCTTGACCATAATTATATTTTGAATTAAGGATAAAAAAAGATGCATTAATGGGTCAATAATAAGCAAATAACAGCTTATTGCAGAGCTCTTAATTAGACTCTTTCAAACAACCCAACATCTTAAATTTAAGTTCAATCATTTTTCATCTCAATGATGAACTAAAGGCCCTTTGCCTTCTTTGGAAAACCAAAAAATTGGTCTTTATGGCATTAAGCCAGTTTTTACCTTTCTTCTTCTTCATTCTTTCTTGTTCTTTTCATTTGATAACTAGCCAACCTTATGATTATCCATCTGCAAATCTTTCTACAACTTGGATCAACAGTGTTTCTGCAGACCATTCAGTGAATTTCACTGATGGCTCAACAATAAGAGCCATACTACTCAGAGGAACTTTTGGTCCAAAATATGCTTGTGGTTTCTACTGTAATGGAAATTGTGATACTTACCTCTTTGCCATATTCATTGTGCAAACCAACAGTGCTTCCCGAATTACTCTTCCCGCGATTGGGTTCCCACAAGTTGTTTGGTCTGCTAACAGGAATAAACCTGTTAGGATCAATTCTACTTTGGAACTTACAGCACAAGGAGATTTGGTGCTTAGAGATGCTGATGGTACTTTAGCTTGGTCAACTAACACTACTGGGAAGTCTATTGCTGGCTTAAACTTGACCGATGAGGGGAATCTTGTTCTGTTTGATTCGAAGAATGCAACTGTTTGGCAATCGTTTCATCACCCAACTGATGCTTTGGTTCCAGGGCAGAGGTTAGTACCAGGGATGAAGCTAACAGCAAGTGTTTCAACAACAAATTGGACTGAGAGAGGTTTGTTTTCTCTCTCTTTTACCGATGATGGTTTTGTTGCTTTGGTAGAGTCAAATCCTCCCCAAACATACTTTGACGTGACTATTGGAAGATTGAATGCAAGTAGAGGCTCAAATTATGTTGTGTATTTGAATGGTAGTCTAGCTTTACTCTCAAACTCTAGTAATTCCAGCAATTCACAGACACTGGTTTCATTTAGTCTAGCGACCTCAGCTCAATATATGAGACTGGAGTCTGATGGACACTTGAAAGTGTATGAGTGGCAAAGTGGGTGGACTGAGATGGATGATCTCCTCACAGGTTTTAACGGCGAGTGTTATTACCCCATGGCCTGTGGAAGATATGGCATTTGCTCAAGGGGGCAGTGCAGTTGTCCCAAATCGAGCTCTAATTCAACGACCTATTTCAGACAGATAGATGATAGGCAGGGTAATCTGGGTTGCTCTGAGGTCACAAGGCTGACATGTAATGCTTCAAGTAACCACAGATTTTTGGATCTTCAAGATGTGGACTATTTCACGTTTACGACAGATATCAGAAACACTAGTATGAATACCTGTAAAGATGCATGTTTGAGGAACTGTTCCTGTAAAGCTGCTTTGTTTCGCAGTGGTTTAAACTCATCCACGGGAGACTGCTACCTACCATCCGAGATCTTTTCACTAGCGAATAATGAGAAGGACAAGACAAGGTATGATTCCCATGCATTTATAAAAGTACAGGTTGAACCTGAAATAGCTGCTGCTAAAGAGAAAAGGCGTGTTAATGGTGCTATACTGGGCTCTGTTATAGGAGTTTCCATCTTAGGGATCATAGTTGGAATTGCAGTTTTCATATTCTGGAAGAAGAAGAGAAAGGCCAATGAAGATGAGGAGGATTATCTAGATCACGTACCAGGAATGCCGACTAGATTTTCATACGATGATCTAAAGGCTGCAACGGAGAACTTCACCAAGAAGCTTGGTCAAGGAGGATTTGGGTCAGTTTTTGAAGGGTGCTTAGCAGATGGCACAAAGATTGCAGTGAAATGTCTTGATGGAATAGGACAAGTCAAAGCGTCATTCTTAGCTGAGGTTGAAACTATTGGCAGCATACATCATGTAAACTTGGTGCAATTGATTGGCTTCTGCGCTGAGAAATCTCATAGGCTTTTAGTATACGAGTGCATGAGCAACGGATCACTAGAAAAATGGATCTACCATGGGAAACAGGAGCAAACTCTAGATTGGAACTGCAGGAGGAAGATTATTCAAGACATAGCCAAAGGATTAGCCTACCTTCACGAAGAATGCAGGCAAAAGATTCTGCATTTGGATATTAAGCCCCCAAACATACTATTGGATGAGAAGTACAACGCTAAACTTGCTGACTTTGGGCTTTCAAAGCTAATTGATCGGAATCAGAGCCAAGTTATGACTCAGATGAGAGGCACTCCTGGTTATTTGGCTCCTGAATGGCTTAGTGGAGTCATAACAGAGAAGGTAGATGTCTACAGCTTTGGCATTGTGCTCTTGGAAATTTTGAGTGGAAGAAGACATTTTGAAGCATCGGAGTCTGAAGACCAACAGGTAATGGTGAACTTATTCAGGAGAAAGGCAGAGGAAGGGAAGTTGGTGGATCTTATTGATAAGCACAGTGAAGATATGCAGTTTTACAAAGAAGAAGTAGTAAAGGCGATGCAGATTGCTGCCTGGTGTTTACAAAGCGATTTCACGAAGAGGCCATCAATGTCGATGGTGGTCAAGGCCATGGAGGGTGTTATAGATGTTGACAAGGATCTAGACTACAGCTTTAGACCACAAACTGTTTCCGCAATACCATATATCAGTTTTGCAGATTCAACTCCTTTATTGCCTTCGATCCTATCAGGTCCAAGGTGAGGAGGAAGTTCCTTGGAATTTTTGTTAATTTCTTTTTTTTATGCTATTGCAGCTTGCTCGCTGCTGTGTAAATTACTTCTCCAATGTTCACAAAGTTATGATTGTTTTCTTCAATTTATTCATGCAAAGTTTGTCCTTTGAGAACTAATCAACTAATCAAAATGTGGATTTGATGAACAAGGACGGTTTAATTTATACCGTACAGAACATTCCATACCTAATACTTCAAAGGGATTAAAAGCAACATTTTTGAAATTGCATGTTGTCTACGGTAAACACTTACATGCACACCCGGTGTTCACTCCAAACCAAGAAATTCAACGGTAGCAGTTAAAATTTGAAGTGAGAATACATACCCTAAGTCACAGTTAAGTGATAAATGTGCGTAAACACCAGCTCATGGACATCTAGGGAAACACAAATCACTAATTATGCACAAGACCAGAGAAGCTAAAAGCATCCTCTTTTGTCCTTCCCTTGATATAAGTTAAAAACAACAGCACGCCCAATGTATTCCCACAAGTGAGGTATGAGGGAGGTACCTTACCCCTGCCTAGAGAAGGTAGAGACTGTTTCTGATAGAAACTCGCTCAAAACAGTTTTCGAATATGGAAGGGTAGTAATATGTACCTCAATACTAGATTTATAGATCATCAATAAGCAAAAGAGTATCTAAGATTCTGAACTCATGTCTAACTACATGAAGTTTTCAGCCATGGCTATACAAAGTAAAGGAAACGAAAGAACATCATGTACAAGTAAACTAAAGTCTAATGAGGACGATTTTTCCATATAAACAACTATGAATAGTCACAGATTGCTTTATATATAACAAGCTATCATAATCAGAGTTGATAAATATATACACTACTATTTACATATGAATTGTGGAATGACATTGCAACTCCAACAGAATTTACTCAGTAAATTGAGCTTACTGATTCAGTAGACAGATGTAAGTCTAACTGGAACAACCTTCTCTCTAGCTGTATCACTGAATCCACCAGCCACAATTCTCACCACTTTCTTGAACGCAAAATGCAAGCAATTCGACAACGCAGCCCAACACATCAACTCATAGACAAAATCAAAAGCCGGATCCGAAAACGAGTTCGACGAAGATTCTTCCCAATTTGCCCCTCCAAATCCATCAAAATTCCATCCCCTACCACCACCACCACCACCGCCGCCCCAGCTACTACCACCACCAAACGGCCCGTCGTAATTACCTCCGTCAAATAAAAATCCGTTTTCATCACCTTCATCAGCTCCACCGATCAACGACTTCCGTATAATCCGCCTAGTCTTACAAGCCAGTCTTCGAGGTGCGGCTTTGACCTTGTTGTACTTTACAGGCGGCGGCGCTAAGGCATCGATCGGACAAATCACGGCGGAAATTTGACGAACTCCGGCGGTGGAAGGTGATTGCTGCTCCGATGAGGAATCGGAGAGTGAGAAAATGTTGTTTGATGAGAAATTGAGATTGCGATTCAGAAGAAACTTTGAAAAACCTAAGCCTTGAGTGGTGACCACCGTCGTTAGCGTATCGGAGATCATAGAAATTTCCATTGATGATCGATCTATAAGAAGGTGAATTTCGAAAAAAAATCAATCAATTTTTAGAATGGGAAGTTAGATATTTTTTTGGGAAGAAGACAATTTATATGCTGCTGCTTTGGAATTTTCAAGCGGTAGAAGAGAGAAACGTGTGATTCTCTGCAATGCTTATTCTTGCAAATTATAAAGTTTTTTTTTCTTTTTCTTCCCTTTTATTTTTGGATAATATATATATGATTTTAAAATATAATATTAAATTATTTGGTCAACGAAGGAAATAAAAGTATCCAAAGAATAATATGATTTTAAAATATAATATTAAGATTATTTGAAAGAAAATAAAAGTATCAAAAAGATTAATATATGCACTTAAATAAAATTAAAGAGGAGAAGCTCTTGAAATTCAAGACAAGAATGTGTGAGAGAACCTTTATTTATAATATTAAGAAATCAAATTAGATTAGGACTACAAAATTTATTTTGAGTTAGGATAAACAAATTCTAACTAGACATGAATTAAATAAAGACTTAGTTTCAAATATATACAATAAAATAATTAATTTATGAAAATATAGCCATGATTTATTTACATAAAAAAAAAAAAGCCAAAATCAGAGGAAATATACTAAATATATATTATAGCTTGTCAAAAGTCATAGAAAGAGTATACCGAGTACTATTCAATATAATTAATTTATACATGAGCTATACACTAACTATATGCTATGATTAACTTAAAAAATTGAATATAGCTTGCTTATACATGAGCTATACACCGATTATACATTATGATACACTCAGAAAGCCCAATATAGATTAAGTATACATGAAATATACACTGAGTATTCATGAAGTATACACTGAGTATACATGAAGTATACACTGGCTATTCAATCTTGATCAACTCCAAATCACCTCTTAACAATCCTAAAATTTAGATATGAAATCCTCTCAATAATTCAACTCTTTTGATATATAATTCGCTCAAAACAATTCATGTTCACGATACATCTTTTCAAGTCTTTTGATATATAATTCACTAAAAACAATTTAATGTTCATGGTACATCGAAGACGAAGAAGAAACTGGCGAAAATGACGACTACAATGAAAACGAAGGTGGAGAAGAGATTGACTATTTTCTTGTTAATCAAATTGACCAAATGGTCATTGGATGTAATTACACTAAATACCATATCCTAAATAATCTAGGATTCTTACTCTTGTATTGTTATATTATATCATTGTAGTAGCAACTAGCCACCAATGTTCTATTTGTTAGGCATTTTATAGTAGTTAGATGTGATTTGCATTTAGTAGATGAATATACTTTGTATTAAATTACAGTAGTGTCAATTTGTGCGCTAACCTAGATCCCATAAAGGGTGCTTGTCGATTAAGACAGCAGGACAGTGGTCACAAAAATTGAAATCCGCTAAGCAATGTGTAGCAAATCACCTGCCCAATCAAATAGCCCCAAAATGGATGACACTTAAATGCACGACCTACATCTGGCCGTCAAGGCAAGTGCCAGTACCCAATGAGTAGGAGGGCGCGCACCGTGAGAACTGCAAAACCTTGGGTGTGAGCCTGGGTGCAGTGGAATGGCCATCAGTACAGATCTTGGTAGTAGTAACAATTATTCAAATGAGAACTTTGAAGGCCGAAAAGGGGAAAGGTTCCATGTCAACGGCAGTAATGCATTACTTCATCATTTGAGCCAAAAACTTACATTGCTGTGTCCACACAATTGTTTCATCCCAAATTTTAATTTATTGTCCATGTTAAGTTAAACAGGATTTATATCTGTAAAAGCTTAACCTCCTTTTATGCCAAGAACAAATTCTTTTTATGTTTAAAAATAGATAAAATTACAAAAAATGATAGTTAATGTTTGAGGCCGGTAGGTTCAAGATGGTCCCTTAAGTATGCACTCAACAATTTTCGTCATTTTAAGTTATGGTTCTTTGTGTTTACACGGTGACTACACGAAGAAGCCATCAATGTCAATGGCGGTCAAGGCTGCGGAGAGTGTTTTGGATGTTGAAAAGAATCTAGTTTACAGTCAATGGTGGTCATGATATCAATTTGTATAAGTAACATGAAGCTTAAACATCAAATGTAGAAGTTACTGAACATTACTTTTGTATAATTTATATGTAATCTCATACATCATAAAAAGTAGTGCTAGAATTGGAAAATTTTCAATTATCTCACCAACATTGAATTAGTTCAATCAAATTTAAAAGCTTAAGCTTATCGTTTACCTTGGTCCCGATAAAATTGAAGGAAATTTTGAACTGAAAGTGGCTTCCCTCTGTTTGTTGCCTGCCTCAACCTTTGCTACATTTTTGAAATTATAATCCAAGTTTGTTTCAACAGTCACCAAACCTTCCAGTACCTTAACCACCAATGACATGGAAGGCCTCTTGGCGAAATCACCTTGTAGGCACCATGCAGCGATGCTCATCATCTCTGTGACTTCTTCTCGGTGGATCTGCATATCCTCGTTGTTTTTGTCAACCATATCCATGAGTTGGTCTTGTTCTGCTTTTCTCCTAAATACACTTAACAAATGGACATCTTCTTCATCAGCTTGGGACCAATCCAAATTCTTTCGCCCACAGAGAATTTCCAAGAGTACAATTCCAAAAGCATAAACATCAACTTTCTCAGTGATTACCGAGCTCAACCATTCAGGGGCTAAATACCCTGGCGTTCCTCTCATTCTAGTCACAACTTTGCTTATGTCTTTCTCAATTAGTTTCGACAACCCAAAATCAGATATCTTAGCATTGAAATATTGATCTAGAAGGATGTTTTGTGGTTTGATGTCCAAATGAATTATCTTATGGCTGCAGTCCTCATGTAGATAAGCTAACCCTTTCGCAATATCTGATATTATCCTTTTCCTTGTGTGCCATTTAAGTCCATTCTCTTCATTTTCAGGAGAAATCCACCTATCCAAAGATCCATTTATCATATACTCATAGATCAGAAAACTCTCGCTCTTTTCGCCACAAAATCCTATGAGTTTTACCAGATTGACATGGTGAATACTACCGAGTATCTTTACTTCTGTTAAGAATGAATCCTTTACTTGACCTAGACCATCCAGATGTTTCACAGCTATTTTGGTTCCATCACTGAGTGTTCCTTCATATACGGAGCCAAATCCTCCTTCCCCGAGCTTTATGCTGAAATCTTCTGTAATTATTTTCAAGTCATTGTAAGAAAATCGAGTTAGAATTCCTGGTAAGAGCGGTTCTAGATCCAGAAAATTATCACCCTTGCTTGACTCATATCTCTTCTTTTTCATAATAATAAAACAAATAGTGATACTTGAAATTATCCCAAAGAAAGCTGCAAGAGTATATCCTGTTATCACTTTGTAAGGCTTGAATTTCTGTCCAGGTGAAATGTTTGGTGAATGATTGATCTGTTCGTTTGACGAATTATGTACCTTAAGAAAGATGGTCATGTTGTTGTATACTCTTTCCTCTTTGTCTATGAGTGAAAAGACTTCATTCAGGAATAAGCAGTTTTTCATTTGAGTCTGAGCCCAAACAATAGCTTTGCAAGAACAGTTACTCAGACAGGCCCTTTTGCAATCTTCCAACTTTTTTGCCTCAGACCATAATCTCGAACTTAGTTGATAGACATTAAAGTCAATTGCAAAATATGTGGTGTACTTGAGCTCTACGAGACTATGATACTGCGAAGAGTTGCAAGAAATAGACATTAACGCTGTACATCCAAGATGTGGTCTCCTATCGTTAGATGGCCTGAAGAAATTTCCTTCAACTGGACAGCTACATTGCCCATCATTCGAACAAATGCTGTATCTTCCACACACCATTGGGTACCCACAGTTCCCAAAATCCGGCGTTAAAATGTCAGATACCTCTGTCCATTGAAAAAAATTACCCTGTTGGTATACGCGTAAATGTCCATCAGCCCCAAGCTTGATGAATTGAGGTGCTGGTCTAGGAGGGTGTTTTAAAGCAGTAAAGGTTTTACCATCAAAACTGAAATAACGGTTATCCGAATAAGGTGAAGAGTAGTAAAACTGAGGTGGATCAGAGTCTATGTAAGTAGCCCAGCTTCCATTTCGAATAGTAAGAGTAAACAAACCTTCACTCCAATTGGATGCTGAAACACTTGCTATAAGGTTCTGCCCGGACACCAAATTCTGCCCCGGGAGCAAACAATCCGTAGGATGATCAAAAGATTGCCAAATTGCGCGATTGGCTTTGTCAAAGAGCACGAGATTCCCCGTTTCTGTCAAGTTTAAGCCTGAAACAGATTTTCCAGTAGTATTACTGGACCAAACAAGGGTGCCATCAGAGTCTGTCAAAACCAAGTTTCCATCTTGGCCTAGTTGCAACGTTGCATTGACGTTCACAGGACGGTTCCTGTTAGCAGACCATACTAATTGTGGTTCATATATATAATCGATATTCTCACCGGTGGAGCTGTGTTGGAATATTACTAATAGGATACCAAGAACACACTCCGTGGCACTGTAATTGCAGTAGAAGCCACAAATGTGGTACCTAGGGCCAGTGGTTCCACTCAGAAGGATGGGTGTCACTGCATAGAAGTTCGCGGTGGAATTAGCAATAAAAACCGGCCTGTTGATCCAGGATGTGGAAATTCCAGAAGTAGAATTCAAAAGACTGTCATTTAACTTCCACCAATGTTGAGAAAAAGCAAACCTGGATGAATAAATGTGGAGATAAATGATGAGAAAGATAGGAAAATAGAGTCTCGAGACAACAATCATTGCGTCCAATACTTAGTTCAATTGACAAAGATTGAGGGACGAACTAAATCTGGTATTTAAGTGGAGAAAGGTAAAGGGATGAGTCCGTTATCACAAGTTTTTAAAGCTATGATAGGTCTTTGGGGTGATCCCGACGGATTTCTCAATAATAAAAAAAAGAAGAGAAAACCATGAATAAATTCCAACGGTGACATTTCTAAATGTATATTTAGCTTCACAAATGAGTTACCTTTTGAGTGGGTTTCCCTTTCCAATCACAAAAATTCTTTCTTATGCTATCATTTTCCATTAAAGAACAATTCCCAAATTTCAACTCAATAATTGTTCAACCCCACAATCAAAACTAGGGCCAATCTTCTTCTGTACATATTATTTTAATTGTATTTTGCTCCATGATTCAGTTTCTTTTAGCTTGGGTCTCTTTTTTCAATCCGTAAAAGGCTATGTTGCTCGGACTCTCCCAAAACGTTGCTGCATCCATGTTGAATTCTTCAAAAATGCATTATTTTAAGTATCCAACATGCACCTATCAATATTTTTGAAGAGTCCGAGCGCAACATTAGGTAAAAAGGCATGACATTTAATTTCCACCATGTGCTAGTGTCCTTTTCCAAACTTCTGTTGACTTTTAACGCTGTTTTAGCAGCTGACTTTGACTATAATAAATGACTTCATATTTTATTTACTGAAATTGGAAAACGAATCACGTTAATAAATTCAGTTTATAAAGTAAAGTGTGAATATGATTATTAATTTCAATTTTCCAGAGTGTTGACAAACCATTTAAGTTTTCATTAGTTTGTATCTGATTTTTCATGTACTATGTTCATATGGGGAGCACAAGAAATAAATATATCAGTTGTTTAATGTTTTTTTTTTCCTGTGTTGATTATATTTTTTATTTTTTATGATGGGGTGTGCCAAGCTTGGGCTGTAGTGCAAAGCCTAGGCGACGCGTGAAGTAGGGTGGCAAAATCAAGCTCAATTCGATCCAATCCATTTAGGTTTGAATTTGTTATTGACCAGCTCATTTGTTAGCTCAACGCCTCAACCTATCTCAACTCAACCCATTTCAAGCCTTTAAAAATTGGGTTGATATGTAACCCAAATTCATTTTTGAGAAATCTTGTCAAAATCTTATTAGTTTTTTTTTAAAATTATTTTATATGTTATATATAGTTATAATAAAGAAAATAATAATTTTATTAGGTACTAAAAGCTTATAAAATAACAAATAAAACTATTAAAACTTAGTAAAATTGGGGGGTTGGGTTATGACCCATTACCTAACTCGTTTTGACCCAATTCATTTTGGCCCAAACAAATTTGGGTTGGGTCTTGACCCATTTTGACCCGCCCAAATTTAACCCAACCTGCCCAATTGCCACCCCTAGCGTGAAGGCCGTTAACCATACTAATGCATGTGTTGAATATCTTTGCATTACTAATACCTAAAGATCCATGGTCAATTTGGATGGGTCATGACACAACCCGATTTTTAGCCCATTTGAGCCCAAACCAAATTTAGGTGAGTCATGACCCAACCTAATTTTTATTTCAACTCATTTTAATATGTCCAATTTCAACCCGACCTGTCCATTTGACACTCTTAGCTACACTTGATCTTAGCCAAAAGACCGAGAAAGATATTGTGTCGAGGATATTGAATTCACGGAAATGGGAGAAAATAAAATTCTCTTCTGTTGAATGTTTTTTTTTTTTTTTTTTTGGGATGAAAACAAATTAATTTCCTCAATTTTGGCACTCACTCGCAAAGCAAGGAAGGGGTAAGAATGCATACACACTATCCTCTCTAGATTTTACTTGTGAAATTATACTAGGTATGTTGTTATTTTGACAATCGCCTCCTCGTTTAGGACGAGTAATTCATGATGGGCTCATTAGCAAAATTCCATGTGAATTATTGTTCGTTGTGTACAATAAGAAGAAAGAAAACTATAACTAAATTCTAACTATACCTAGTCAATAATTTGACTTCTTCAATTTGTTATTACTCCCTCAATTTAAAAAATAAATGGTGTTTTACATGATAAAAAAGTTATTAATGATTTTCTTCCAATTTTACCCTTACAAATAAAGGGAGTTTCACATAACAAAAAAATGATAAAAAAGCTATGCCTTTTCAAGATACTTCCTCTATTCCTAATTACTTGTCTACTTTTAAATTGACACTTATTAAGAAAATAATGATTGACATAGTGAGTTTATCATTTTACCCTATTAATCATGAAGATGAATTAAAAATTTAAGCTTTTCAAAAGTTCTACCTTTTCCGAAATTAATTAATTGAGAGTATAATAGGTAATTTTTTTTTTTTGTCATTTCTTGATTTGTCAAAATGAACAAATAAAAAGGGACAAGTAGAAAAGGAAACTTGGACAAATAATTATGGATAGATGGAGTATTTATTACTCTCATTCCTTTTAATATATCACATTTTTAGATTTCACTAGCATTAAGAAACTAAGTAAGTTTACAATTCTACCCTTATTTAATGTTTTTTTGAAGTCAACTTTTCCATAAATGATAAATAAATCCATGTTTCATTTTTAATTTGTTTGTTGAGATTTCCTTTTCAAAATCAGATTTTATAGAGTAATGCAATGGTGAGAGTAATTAATCAATGTATAAAGTAATTACAATGAACATCAATTACTTATAATTTTCATAGGTTGATCAAATATCTATATTCAAGACTAATTAACTATCAAAGATATAATAGGAAAAATATTATATTTTGTGCATTAATTTTCTAAAATGAAAAATATTATGAACCAATTATTTATAGGAAGGATGACATATTAAAAAGGACGGAGGGAGTAGCACATTTTACTTTTGTCTTGTAGGACTGAGTGGTTTTCTTCAGAAGTGTGCCCACACCACTTATTTTGAAGTAGAGGGACTATCTTCCAAACTTTTATTTTCTTCACTTTTTTCAGCAGCTGACTATTGACTAGAGATGGAAAATGGAGCTGGCGAGCAGGAGTGGCTCAATGAAATTGGTGGCCTATAGTCGACCCACACTAAGAGTTTTAAGAAAATAAAAGGCGGAAACACACACTCACAAACAAATTTGTCAGTACACAAAAGAGGGTTAGTGATTTAAAAGAACTTCTATACTATTTTTTTTTCTTGAGCCGAGGGTTTATTAGAAACAACCTCTCTACCTCCAAGGTAGAGGTATGGTCTGCGTATACTCTACCCTCCCCAGTCCCCAGGCCCCACTTGGTGGGATTCCACTGGGGATGTTGTATACTGCTATTTCCCTGTTACGAGGCGATGTGCATTATTAATATTTTTCCCTCACAAAAAAGAGGCAAACTTGGGTACTCTGATTAGGACATGATCATTGATCAAGTTGTTCAATAGAGAATTTTTTTAAAACTTGCTTTGTAGACCTTTCCCGATAGCATAACACAAAAAAGCTTACTGCACACTACCATTTGAATTCAGTAGCTGTACCACCGCGTACTGCGTACAATATTATACTTATTTTCGCACATGAATTGAGAAGCCTCTACATGATAGTAACATGAAGCTCAAAAATTCAATATAGAAGTTACTGAACATTACATTTCATGAATTATAAAAAGTTATGCTAGAATCGGAAATGTTGCAATATTTGATATTACGCAACCATATGTTGGTTCCTTCAATGACAAAATCTTAAGCATATTGTTTACCTTGGTCCCGATAAGATTGAAGGAAATTTTGAACTGCTAATGACTTCCCTCTCTTGGTTGCCTGCTCCAACCTCAGGTACATGTGTGAAATCATAATTCAAGTTGGTTTCAACAGTCACCAAACCTTCCAACGCCTTAACCACCAATGACATGGAAGGCCTCTTGGAAAAATCGCCCTGTAGACACCATGCAGCGAGGCTCATCATTTCTGTCACTGCTTCCCTGTGGAGCTGCATATCCTCATTTTTGTCAACCATATCAATGAGCTGCTCTTGTTCCGCTTTTCTCCTAAATACACTCAGCAAATGGACATCTTCTTCATCAGGTTGAGACCAATCCAAATTCTTTCGCCCACAGAGAATTTCCAGAAGGACAATTCCAAAAGCATAAACATCAACTTTCTCAGTGATTACCGAGCTCAACCATTCAGGAGCTAAATAACCCCGTGTTCCTCTCATTCTAGTCACAACTTTGCTTTTGTCTTTCTCAATTAGCTTCGACAACCCAAAATCTGATATCTTAGCATTGAGATATTGATCTAGAAGGATGTTTTGTGGTTTGATGTCCAAATGAATTATCTTATGGCTACAATCCTCATGTAGATATGCTAACGCTTTGGCGATATCTGATATTATCCTCTGCCTTGTGTTCCATGTAAGCCCATTTTCTTGATTTTCATGCGTAATCCACCTATCCAGCGATCCATTCACCATGTACTCATAGATTAGAAGCCTGTGGCTTTTTTCGGCACAAAATCCAATGAGTTTTACCAGATTGATATGGTGAATGCCACCGACTGCCTTTACTTCTGTTAAGAATGATTCCTGTACTTGACCTACACCATCCAGATTCTTCACAGCTATTTTGGTGCCATTTCTCAGTGTTCCTTCATAAACACAGCCAAATCCTCCTTCCCCGAGCTTTATACTGAAATCATCTGTAATTATTTTCAGCTCATTGTAAGAGAATCGAGTTAGGATTCCCGGTAAGATTGGTGCTAGATCCAAAATATCCGCAGCCTTTCTGGACTCACGGGTCCTGTTTCTGAAAATAACAAAGCAAGTAGCTATGCTTAAAATTATCCCAAAGAAAGCTGCAAGAGTAGATCCTATTATCACTTTGGAAGGTCTTGATTTCTTTCCTCCAGGAATGATTAGAGACTGAGTCTGCGGCTTTGAGGAATTCTGCACCTTAAGAAATACTGTATTGCCTCTTCCTTCTTCGCTGTCTTTGAGAGAGAAAACTTCATTCAGTAACAAACAGTTCCCTCTGTGAGTCCCATTCCAACCATATTCAAAAACAGCAGCTTTGCAAGAACAGTTACTCAGGCAGGCCCTTTTGCAATCTTCCAACTTTGCCTGCCCAAGCCATAATCTGCTCGAATTTAGTTCCTGATCAATGTTAAATGAAAAATATGTAGTATTCTTGAGCTCTACGAAACTATGATACTGCGAAGAGTTGCAGTAAATGGAAGTTAGCTGTGAACATCCAAGATCTGGTTTCCTCTCAGAAAATGACCTGAAGAAGTTCTCCTGTAGCGGACAAGTACATTGCCCGTTATTTGTACAAATGCTGTAACTTCCACATACCATTGGGTACCCACAGTTTTCTACATATTGCGAGAAAATGTCAGATACTTCGTTCCAATCAGCTATAAACCATCGGTATACCTTTAAATGTCCATCAGGCCCTATCTTCATGAATTGAGCTGCTGATTTATCAAGAGATTGTAAAGCATTAAAGGTCCGACCATCAAAACTGTAATAAGGGCTCTCAAGATAGTAAGAGATGTAGTAATATTGAGGCGGATCAGTATCCGTGTAAGCGGCCCAGCTTCCATTGAGAACAGTAAGAGCAAGCAAACCTTGACTCCGATTGGTTGCTGAAACGCTTGCTATGAGCTTCTGCCCAGAAACCAAATTCTGCCCTGGAAGCAAAGAGTCTGTAGGATGATCAAAAGACTGCCAAATTGCGCGCTTTCTCTTATCAAAGAGCACAAGATTTCCCATATCTGTTAAGTTTACGCCTGAAACAAATTTGCCAGTTGTATGAGTGGACCA
Source organism: Solanum tuberosum (assembly GCF_000226075.1). Taxonomy (NCBI): domain Eukaryota; kingdom Viridiplantae; phylum Streptophyta; class Magnoliopsida; order Solanales; family Solanaceae; genus Solanum; species Solanum tuberosum. The sequence goes on along the minus strand of NW_006239028.1, from coordinate 1,113,207 downwards.
AACAAGAGTGCCATCAGAGTCTGTCAAGACCAAGTTGCCATCTTGTCCTAGTTCCAAGGTTGCATTGACTTTCACTGGATGGTTCCTGTTAGCAGACCAAATTAACTGGGGTTTATCTATCACACCATTCGGCTCGTCATATTTGTTGTGGTACAAAAGGATACCAAGAAGGCATTCTGTAGCATTGTAAATGCAGTAGAAGCCACAGAGGAATCGTGGGCCAGCATTTCCCCGCTGAAGTATGGGTGTTGTCAAAGTAAAGAAGCCGTCAGCCGTGGAATTAACCCTAAGAGACGGCCTGTTGATCCATAAAGAGGAAAGCCCGGCAAGCCCGGCAAGCCCGGCAAGCCCTGCAGTAGAATTCGAAGGACTGATGCTGAATTCCCGAGAAGATTGTGATATAACAAATTGAGATGAACATAAGAGGAGATAAATGAAGAGAAGGATAGGAAAACACAGTCTCTGTTCTGCAAACATTGTTTCCTAATCAAAACCAATAAAATAGATGGAATCTTGTGGTGTATAGTTGAAGAAAGAAATGAGCATACAGAATATCCAAACTGTATTTTACATGTAGGTTAGCATCTTCCAGTAGTTCATAATGTTGTGGCTAAGAATACTTTTGAGATGTGTGGAGTTCAGTGATACCCAATTTTGCGAATCATTTACGCGTCAAGTCAGAAGGAAATGTTTTCCAAATCACATTTCTCAACTAACCAATGGGAAGATAACATCTGCCTGATTGAAAGTCATTGTATATTAATATGGGAATGGTTCTTATGGAAGACTCATAGTTAATGAATTAACTTGCAAAATGATAGCATAAGGAGGAAGTTTTTTTTTGTATTGATTAGGCAAAGATTGAAAAGGTGGAAGATGGAGATAAATAAGTCACTATTCATTGATTAAGGGAAAAAAACAAGTCTTGTTAGAAATATCTAAGGCGGGCCCTTGATAATATCATAGGTTACAAAGAGGATGGAAGAGGGAGCGAGATAAATATTGATCTCATTTCATATCATTAAAATAACTCCGCTCTTACATAATCACATTACAAGGGAGCCTATATAGGTGCTGAAGAATAATTCTAAATATAAATTTACCAAGTACGATGTACTTGCCTACATTAAAATCATCAAATCCATGCACCTCAAATATGAGGAGTGAGGATCAGAAGAATAACATGAAGTAAATGAAAGTTCTAGTGACCTTGATTTGTCTGCAAGGTTGAACAATAACGAAATTGTAACTTGGAAATGGTCAATATGGTCCCGTTAGTGGAAAGATAGAACCCGGCCCCATTATTTTTCTCGAGAACATTTTCCTTCCTACCGAACATGTGAACACACCCATAGTCAATTAAAGTTTGGAAAAAGATAGAACATTGAAGAAGTTTGTTTGAGGCCCCTCTCTGTACAAGACTTGACCTGAATCTAAATGAGGAGGAAAGTGCCCAATAATTCCAAATTAATTGTTAGTAACTAAAGATCCACTAATAGTTCATCTGGTTCGTGTAAATTTTTAACTACTAAAATATAACGAGTTCAGTGGTAAAAACTTAAAATCTGAACCAAACAAATTAGAATGTGGATTTGGAAAATGATTGCACCTTGCACAGTTGCTAGAAAGAGTGTTACAACTTACAAGTCAACAGAAGTTTGGAAAATGACAGCACAGAAGCTTTTGTTTTGTGATGCCTCTCGATGTATTGAATGTGCTAAGATTGGATAAAGAGAAACCCAACCAAACCAAATTATATTATCATACATAATACACAACCTTACATGGTAATTAATGGATCATTGGATAGGTGGATATCTCATGAAAAACAAGAAAATGGCCTTTTCCGATAGCATAACACAATAAGGCTTACTGCACACTACCATTTGAATTCAGTAGCTGCACCACCATGTACAATATTATACTTATTTTTGCACATGAATTGAGAAGCCTCTACATGATAGTCTCTACTCCTTCAATATATTAGTTACTGAACATTACATTTCATGAATCATAATGTAACACCTCAGGTCCAAGGAGATGAGAAATGTCAGTTTGTTCACGGGCCTGGTGCCAGCACAGACGACACCACCCATGGCCCGTAGGTGGGACAACGGTCTGTTGGTGTTGGTGTGGTTGGTGAGTTTATATTTTTCCAAAGATGTCAGGTCCCAGTACTTTTATACGGTTCACCAGGACGGTTTGTCATTCAATGCACGAGCCGTAGGTAGGTCTAGTAGGTGAGTCCCAAACTTAGAGGAATTTCAGGATCGAAAGATGAGACCTACGGCCGTGGTCCACGGTCCGTTGGTGGGGTCCCGTCATTGGGGTCCAAGAATTAGTGGTCTCTAATCCTACCCACGGCCGACTAGTACTGTCGGTGGTTGGACCTACAGACTGTAGGTCTGACCGTTGGTGAGGGTCGACAGTTATAAAGAAAAAAAAGGGACTTTTGAGTCAACTTCAAACGGTCATATCTTTTAGCACATAATGAATTAGGTGGCCCATGACCTATCAAATTAAAGATAATTGAATCCTCTTTCCAACTCCATCGAGTTTGCTAAAATCCAAGCTCGGAATAAAAAGTTATGCTCATTTCAGTAGAGCCCTGTTGGGCAGGGCCACAACCACGACCCAATTAACGGGAAGTGGTTCTAATGATGGCCCGTCAGTCCCACCGTGAGTGGCACTTCGTCAGTTTTAAGTCAGGGTCGTTTTGGTCTTTTCCCCTATGCATTGGGCACTTAAACTACGCCATTTGATGCCTAAACTACCTTACAAAGTTGCTAGAAAGAGTGTTACAACTTACAAGTACAGAAGTTTAGAAAATGATAGCACAAAAGGTTTTTGTGTTGTGATTCCTCTCGACGTATTGAATGTGCTAAAATTGGATAAAGAGAAGCCCACCCTAACCAAATCATATTATCATACATAATACACAGGCTTACATGGTATATGGATCATTGGATAGATGGATATCTCATGAAAAAACAAGAAAATGGCCTTTTCTGATAGCATAACACAATAAAGCTTACTGCATACTACCATTTGAATTCAGTAGCTGCACCACCACATACAACATTATTACTTATTTTCGAACATGAATTGAGAAGCCTCTACATGATAGTAACATGAAGCTCGAAAATTTAATATGGAAGTTACTGAACATTACATGCTCATACACCGTAAAACAGTTATGCTAGAATTGAAAATGTTGCGATATTTGACATTACGCAACCATAAATTGGTTCCGTCAAAGGAAAAATCTTATGGATATTGTTTACCTTGGTCCCGATAAAATTGAAGGAGATTTTGAACTGATAATGACTTCCCTCTGTTGGTTGCCTGCTCTAACCTCAGGTACATGTGTGAAATCATAATCCAAGTTGGTTTCAACAGTCACCAAACCTTCCAATGCCTTAACCACCAATGACATGGAAGGCCTCTTGGAAAAATCGCCCTGTAGACACCATGCAACAAGGCTCATCATTTCTGTCACTGCTTCCCTGTGCAGCTGCATGTCTTCGTTGTTTTTGTCAACCATATCCATGAGCTGCTCTTGTTCCGCTTTTCTCCTAAATACACTCAGCAAATGGACATCTTCTTCAACAGCTTGGGACCAATCCAAATTCTTTCGTCCACAGAGAATTTCCAAGAGCACAATTCCAAAAGCATACACATCAACTTTCTCAGTGATTACCGAGCTCAACCATTCAGGGGCTAAATAACCCCGTGTTCCTCTCATTCTAGTCGCAACTTTGCTCTTGTCTTTCTCAATTAGCTTCGACAACCCAAAATCTGATATCTTAGCATTGAGATATTGATCCAGAAGGATGTTTTGTGGTTTGATGTCCAAATGAATTATCTTATGGCTGCAATCCTCATGTTGATAAGCTAACCCTTTGGCGATATATGATATTATCCTCTGCCTTGTGTTCCATGTAATCCCATTCTCTTGATTTTCATGCGTAATCCACCTATCCAGCGATCCATTCACCATGTACTCATAGATTAGAAACCTGTGGTTTTTTTCAGCACAAAATCCAATGAGTTTTACCAGATTGATATGGTGAATGCCACCGACTGTCCTTACTTCTGTTAGGAATGATTCCTTTACTTGACCTACACCATCCAGATGCTTCACAGCTAGTTTGGTGCCACTGCAAAGTGTTCCTTCATATACAGAGCCAAATCCTCCTTCCCCGAGCTTTCTACTGAAATCATCTGTAATTATTTTCAGCTCATTGTAAGAGAATAGAGTTAGGAATCCCGGTAAGATTGGTGCTAGATCCAAATAATCTGCAGCCTTTCTTGACTCATGTGTCCTCTTTCTGAAAATAACAAAGCAAGTAGCTATGCTTAAAACTATCCCAAAGAAAGCTGCAAGAGTAGATCCTATTATCACTTTGAAAGGTCTTGATTTCTTTCCTCCAGGAATGATTAGAGCCTGAGTCTGCGCCTCTGAGGTAGTTTGCACCTTAAGAAATACTGTCTTGCCTCTTCCTTCTTCGCTGTCTGTGAGAGAGAAAACTTCATTCAGTAACAAACAGTTCCCTCTTTGAGCCCCTTTCCAATCATATACGAAAACAGCAGCTTTGCAAGAACAGTTTCTCAGACAGGCCCTTTTGCAATCTTCCAACTTTTTCCCCTCAAGCCAAAATATCTTCGAACTTAGTTCATGATTGAACTGAAATACAAAATATGTAGTATTCTTGAGCTCTACGAAGCTATGATACTGCGAGGAGTTGCAGTAAATGGAAGTCAACTGTGAACATCCAAGATCTGGTTTCCTCTCAGAAAATGACCTGAAGAAGTTTTCGTGTGGCGGACAAGTACATTGCCCGTTATTTGTACAAATGCTATAACTTCCACATACCATTGGGTACCCACAGTTATCTACATATGGCGACAAAATGTCAGATACTTCGTTTCAATCAACTACAGACCATTTGTATACCTTTATATGTCCATCAGGCCCAATCTTCATGAATTGAGCTTTTGATTTAGTAGGATAGTGTAAAGCAGTAAAGCTTTGGCCATCAAAACTGTAGTAAGGACTATCAGCATAGGATGAAGTGTAGTAGTATTGAGGTGGAACTGTATCTGTGTAAGCAGCCCAGCTTCCATTGAGAACAGTAAGAGCAAGCAAACCTTGACTATGATTAGTTGCTGAAACGCTTGCTATGAGCTTCTGCCCGGAAACCAAATTCTGCCCTGGAGGCAAAGAATCTGTAGGATGATCAAAAGACTGCCAAATTGCGCGTTTTCTCTTATCAAAGAGCACAAGATTTCCCATTTCTGTTAAGTTTAAGCCAGAAACAGATTTTCCAGTAGTATTAGTGGACCAAACAAGAGTGCCATCAGAGTCCACCAAGACCAAGTTGCCATCATGGCCTAGTTGCAAGGTTGCATTGAATTTCACTGGATGGTTCCTGTTAGCAGACCAAACTAGCTGGGGTTTATCTATCATACCGTTCTCCTCATTGTATTTATTGTGATACAAAAGGATGCCAAGAAGGCATTCTGTGGCATTGTACCTGCAGTAGAAGCAACAGAGGAATCGTGGGCCAGCATTTCCCTGCTGAAGTATGGGTGTTGTCGAACCATAGAAGCCGTCAGTGGTGGAATTAACAATAAGAAACGGCCTGTTGATCCAGAAAGAGGAAAGCCCGGCAGTAGAATTCGGAAGAGTGGTGTTGTAGTCCCATAAAGATTGCGATATAGCAAATTGAGACGAACAAAAGAAGAGATAAATGAAGAGAAGGATAGGAAAATACAGTCTCTTTTCTGCAAACATTGTTTTCTAAAATATATGAATTCTTTCTGTTGTGCCTTTTTTGGGGATATGACCTCTCTTTAGACTTAGCACAAATCAGTTTAAATTAGCTAGGCTCTCCTTTTACAAAAAATTAAGACGTTATGTCAAAAAGAAATGTTTTTTTCCAATAAGTGGATGAAAAATCCCAGAATCTGCACCATCAAGGAAGATGGAAAGATGTAAGTGAAATCGTTTTACATTGTGATTGAAAGTCATTGTATATTAATTAGATGTTCTGTACAGTTGAACAATAACTGATGGCCGGTCCTATTCAGTAGAAGACTTGACGTCAACCCTGAGTCGACTCAACAAGGTTGGGGGCCTAAAGCCAAATTTTAAAGAGGGGTCCTAATATTTTTTTTAAATTCCCTTTTTAAAAAAAATCATCATATATACTTTTATTTAAAATCTAATTTTCTAGCATTTTTAGATGCAAAATTATTAATTACTTTTCAATTGATAATATAGTTAATACATTCCATCTATCTTAGATAAGATTTTATCAATTTTAGTTAATATATATATATCAACAATAACATATTTTCAAGAAAAACTATAAACTAAAGTTAGAATAATAAAACCTGACTAATGAATTTGATAAATTGATAAAACATATCGAAATAGCTTAGTGTTCCTTCAATATAACGATTGCTTGTTGCACATTTTGAGATTTTGAAGAAGACATCCAAAAGCAAATTTTGTTCTTTTGTAACTTGTAAGCAACAATAAAACAAAAAAAATTGTAGGAGAGAGTTCAATATTGAGAATAAAATAATAAAATAGAGAATAAAAAATATGAGTATAAAGTGTTGTGTCGTAATTTGACTATCTCTAGAAAAATCACTTTTGAAATGTTCTAATTATAAAACAATTTCAGAAAAATACTTAGAAAGAGTCACCACTTAATTTTTTAAAGAAATTAAGAAAACTTATAATTTTCAAAGATTTAAACAGAAAAAATCACTTGAAAATATCAAAGAGGGTTCGGGATTCAATTTACACTTCGAGAAGGGTTTAAGCATTCAAAGTGTCCGCTAACATGCGGTTGACCTGCGACTTGACTAAAATATATGTTTTGACTATTTTTTAGAAAAAATGATTTAACATAAGAATAATAATGTACGATATTTGGTTAACTTAAAAAAAAAAATTAAATAAATGATACATTTTATTTCATTTTTTTTTTTAGAGAAAGGGATCCGAAATGAAACATTTGACTCGAAATATAACTGATTAGAATATTAATAAAACTAGATTAATTAGAATTTATTTAATTCATTTTGATATAATAATTTAAAACAATAAATTAAAACATGAACATCATTTTAAATTAATTGACTAACCTTTTTGAGAAAATGACTAAGTAAGTATATATATATATTTATTTTTTTTAATTATTAATTGAAAAGGTTTTAACTAACATTTTTAAAGTTTATTTGAGAAAAATACTTTAACTTAAAAACAATTTTAAAAGGAATAAATATAATTAAGTGAAAAACATTCAAGAACATCTCTTTTTAAGTACAAAAGATTTAACTTAATTGAAGATATAAAGTTTTGACCAATATACTTGATCACTAAAATAAATGAACACAAAACATGAAATGTATTAAAATTAAACCAACACAAAGAAAATAAACTCATCTTTTGGGAAATTTAATCAAGTTAATTAACAATTCTAAAGTTAGAGTTAATGATAATAAAAACAACCAATGAATAAAGACAATTAAATAATTTAAAGGTAAAGGAGAAATGAATTTGGGCCCTTTTTGGGCCAAATTCGCTGCTACTATTGGGCTTAACCCAATTCCCCTTTTTGTATACACCTGATGTATGTCAGTGTATATCAGCGTGTGTATAGGTGTTTTTCATGTATATCTTGCTTCCGAACATCCGTGTTTCACCTCCGCCCTGTGTTCCTGTGTTTTTGACCTGTATATCAATGCATACAGCTGTATACAACCTCTTTTTGGGCTTTTTGAGACCTGTTTCAGCTTCTTTTATAACATAGATTTCCTCTTCGAACTTCATATGCTCCCAATGATGAGGTTGACTCGATAAGAGGGAGATTTAGGCCTGCGAGTAGGGGTGTGCAAAAACCAATTTAACCAATAAACCGAACCGAAAAAAACACTATTGGTTTATTGATATTGGGTTATTGGTTCAATTTCCGATTTTATAATTTTTGTTAATGGTTAAACCGATAACCCAATAAGACTATACTAAATTTACTAGTCTTATTGTTAATGGTTAAACGATTGTTACTTTCACACTTTTTCCTTTGAATGTGTCTAGTGTCTAAACTTGCAAGAAAAATGATTGTTACTTTTATGATTATTACTTTCATGCCAAATGCTGGAAAAATCATATGGTTTATTTGAAAATTTTCTTATCGTGTATATAATATATATGAGTATTTTCTTATTGGTTAAACCAAAAACCAAACCGTTAAGTACCATAAACTGATTAACCAAAAATCGATAGGAAATATGTTATTGGTTTGGTTATCGGTTTGACGAATTTACAAACCGAAAATCGATAAACCGAACCAATAACACCTAAAACCGAACCGACTGATGCGCATCCCTACCTGCGAGGCCCATTTGAAATGCGAGATGTAGACATGAATACATAGGACTCACTCGGACATACATAAAGTGAACAAATAAATACAAATTAGCAAATGGAATAAGAAGATTAATTGATGTACTAGTTTTAAACTAAAGGAAACTTTGGCATTTTCATTGCAAATTCAATTGCAGTTAACCTTACACACCAAGAATTGGAAGAGACCACATGTAAGCATTATTATTTTCCAACCACATTGCATTATCATCTAGGGAAATCAATCACAGCGTATGATATTATTCCAAAACACATTGAACACTTCTAAATCTTTGAGCTTATTTGAAGATTATATACTAGCTATGTGATGAACAAATGAGAGAAGTTGAAACTTTAGCAAATCAAGCATGACTGATTCAGCTACATCCAAATATCAAACTATGCTAACTAAGAAGACATAACACAACCAAATATGCTTAAGTTAACAAGAAAATGTAAAACAAATGCACTTAGTTTAAAATCAACTCATTTAACAAGATAACATTTCCCAAATGCTAAAAAAAAACCAAACTTCCTGGGATAAACCACACTTGTTTGTTCCGCTAGGAAATATTACATTGGTATTAATAATCAGCCAAATGGGGGCAACACTATAATCTAGCATGCTTGAATATGGTAAAATATATTAAATTCCTAGATCATACAGTCACAACAACAATCAGAGAAGGCATTCTTGACAATAGCCACTGAAATAAAACATGCAATTTTTATTAGCTTTTAATCAATGAATGACTATGTGGGTGTGTTTGGTATGAAGGAAAATGTTTTCCATGGAAAATATTTTCCTGGAAAACAAGTTGATTTTTGACTTATTTTCTCATGTTTGGTTGGTGAGTAGAAAATATTTTCCGAAAAAGATTTTTAGTGTTTGATTTATGAATGAAAAAATATTTTTGAGAAATATCTTTTATTTTTACTAGAGTAGAAAATAATTTTTGAAATTGAATATTTTTTTTAAAACAAACTTAAATTTTTTTTGGGGCGTGGGG